>NW_028292580.1:6572862-6897390 GCF_029948245.1 Actinia tenebrosa
GTTCAAATTTGAATAATCCTTTGAAAGTACCTTGGCGCCTCGCTTGAGCGCTTTGTGTTTGACCAGTGAACCGATGTATGGAAAATAGTGAATTCAACTGATAAACTCGTGGTCCTCTTCAATGTCTCTGGTTGATTAGTAAAGGAAATCGCACGATCTCGAGAACAATTCTGAATTTATAGATACAGCTCGTGATGTTTTGAAAGTTCTCAAATTGGACTCCCCTTTACGAGAAGATTGTGCGATTTTTTGTTTATAATACAATCAAAAAAATTGAGCAACTTAATTGGGACTCTACAGAATACAACAATTTGGGTTTTAATTGTACTCCTCTTGTCCAATCAGAATCGAGTAATTTTGTTGAGTGTGTATTATAAGGGACGGAACTGTAGCAGAAACGTGTAACAGTCACACATTTCTTTCGTATGATGCTCTAGAATATTCAATTTTTTTCTTGACAAATTTCTCTACTAAAAATCGCGCCGTCTTGCTTCAAAAAATCCCTAAAATTAAAGAAGGATGTTCCAATCAAACGATTGATTAAAAGATTCAGTAAGGTCTCAAAGCGGCCATCTTGGAGCCAAACTCATAATTCCAAATATGGTATTAAAACTCCTTTGATTTAAACATCTGAATTTATAGTGTTACGCGTTTCAATCCCATTATATGAGTTTCTGACCGGCGTTAATGTGGTAACCCAAGACACGTGAGGGTCTAACCATTCAGAACTCTTCTTGTCAGTATCCAATCACGAACGATTTTTGTTGCTATGAGATGTAAGACCACAATATATAAATTTCTGATTAAGGAAAGGAAAATTAGAAATGATTTGAAGTTTGTTTAAACTTATCTATATGGCCCAGATAGTAGCCAAGCAACATGTTTCCTTCATAGTCAAAAGTCGCGGGGAAAAAGGTACTGTGATTATGTAAAAGGCCATTAAAAGACACGCTTATGTAATATTGGAAACACTCACAAAAAGTTATTAAAAAAAATATATAAAAAATGCGCCGCATGCTTTTCGAGTGTTATAAAGCTCTGACTCAGGGTACAGAGACTTAATCAGCCGTTTTATATTTCTCTTATAACAAGACCCCCTAAAGCGTTCACTGGGTTGCCTGTATCATCCACAGTGGCCTTGTACAGCTGAAGAAATTTGCAACGTTAGTCAAAAGATAATGGAATGTTTCACAGAAAAGAATGTTTTCGTTTAGCTCAGTCGTCTAAGACGATATTCTCCCTTAAGGCGTTCTCCACATAATATTAAAATAATTCCAGGTTCTCTGACCTTTTTTAGGCCACAAAATAAACAGAAGAGATAACTAGCTAAAAACTAGTGTGAGCTGCGTCGGTGTTTCTAATGAAACAATGATAAAATGGTAAATTATACACCGTGAAAAGATGAAAAAACTTACTGACGTTTCGGACGCTAGTCCATCGTCGGAGTCAATATACTAAATAAAATAAAATAAACAGTTTTGCGTTATGCATGTCACACTGCATGGAAATTTCTATTTGCGCCATGACGCAACAAAATCAAATATCCCAATTAATGTTCTCAGTCAGAGTCACCAATTAATTTTCTTATCTTTTTACCATCCTTTGCTATTGTTATTATTTACTGGGGTAGCTGTTTATTTTCCCTGCCAGAAAATGCAGAAATTGCGCAATAATAAAAAGAAGTCTTCACGGCACCACCCACTAGTCCTTTGAGGGAATATGATATAGAGATCCAAGTACAGTAAATGTTCTTGTCAGCAGACTTTGCCAGGAAAGATAGCATAGCTCTACACTTTTCGCGGATCAATATTGCTTATATGACTGGTAAGGTGTGATATAACTTATACAAGCTCTTAAGCATTCGACTAGGTAGATATCAGTGTTGAAGATTTAAATCAAATAAAAAATGGATTTAGAAAAAATCTTTTTGCATAACATGGGGTTCGAACCAAAAGAAAAAACAAAACAAAAAACGATTCCACTGTGCCATACCCCCGAGACATCCGTAGAGCTGAGGCGGCGTATGAACTTCGGACCTGACGGCGATTAAATCCTTCTGCCCTTGGGTGTACGAATTACGCAAGAAAATGTTCTAGCCGAAGCATCAGGGGAGAGACCAGCCGGCCCCCAGACCATATCGGCTAATCCCTTGCATCTCTGCCACGCACGGAATCGGTTGAAAAAATAATGTTAAAAAGTCTAGTCTATTCGGTGCATTGTTTTTATGGCTATTGTTATGCTGATTTACCTGGAACCGTGGTCCAGTGGATAAATCGTTGTCGTTCAAGATACTGAGTCAAGCTCGTCTGAGGAAGATTAGCACTTGGATGGGTGACCTAAACATTATACCTACTCACGTTTTTGCTCCTTTTTTAGAGTACTGCTTTGAGAAGCTAAGCTAATAGAAGAAGCTAAACAAATAAAAGAAACATCTTTTTTCATGGCGTCTTAAACTTTCTTGGTCAGTTTATACACCCGAGTAATTCCTAATACTCCACTGAGCCTTGAATTTCAGCAACTAACAGAAAATACGTAGACATTAATTTCCGACACGTGATTTGCAGCCCCACCCCCTATCAATCACTTTGATAAATTAGACATTGATTGGCAACTGTCACTTGAATATAAATCAGACTTTACACGGGATCTCTGTATCATATGTCCTCAAAGGACTCTTGGGTAGTGCCGTGAAGACCCCTGGGTACTATTGCTTATTGGGTACCAGTAAAAATATTTTTGAACTATTTTGTGCCATTTTGTTCTCTGATATATATAAACGAGACAACTAATCCGTGCGCAAATATCAAAAAGTATTTCATAAAGCACTATAAAACTTCCGCTTGCTCTAATGAGCACCAAGAGTTTGTTTTTGTTTTTATGTTGCTATGGTAAGTTGTTGGTTGCTATGGAAATGTAAAGACAAAATCGAAACAGTTGTTGATAAAAACTGGTGAACTTAAACGACAGCACACCGCTACCTTACTGGCTATCTCGCAGGCGTCCAGAGATGAATGCTCTTTGATAATCTTGCAGCAAGGAAAGTTTATTTATACAATATAAATTACTGTTAATATACATCTCAAATACATATACACATATCTCCTATCGGCCCGATAAACCCACATGTGTCCTTGAAGTCTCGGTAGCTCAGTGGTTAGAGCATGGCACCGGAATCGCCAGGGCACGGGTCCAAACTTTGAGCGATGACCTGCACTGGCAAACCATCTTGGTAAGTGTGTATTGAATTTTGAACGAGAAAACACTCAGTCCCCCACAATTCCAATCGGTCTCAGATTTCTCATTTTAGATATACAACCGACAACGTTTTTTGAAATAGGTGTATACTTCATATATATTCTCATACACATATACGTGTCAAAATTAGTTATTTATGAATTGAAATAATAAGCCGTATGGATATGAATAAATAAATAGCCTAATATATATCTATATCATCATGAGGGCCATAACAATAATAATATATTATTCTAATATATATTTAGTGTAATTATAGTTTAATAATTATATATTATTCTAATAAATATATAGTATAATTATAGTTTAATGATTATCTATTATTTTTGTAAAAATCTGTACGCTTTACTACTATCATCTTTCATGTACTACTTTTTCGTGCTGACGAGGCCCAATACAGGCCGAGACAGCTGTCCACGGTTTCTAGTTGAGCTGGCTCATTTTTACGCGACTTGAAGTTGTGAAAGGCCCATTGGCCCTCTTCTTCAGTCGTTTCATATAAGGCTCGTAATTTACCTATTACGCATGCCCTTATACGATTTCCGAGCCCATCCCACACGGCTTACCGCCTCATCTCTTATGTGCTATTTTGTTAATTACTTTGAGTACCCTATCTAATTTTGTAAATTTATATTAAGTGATCTCCCTAGATGAGCTCGCATGAGAGCTCTTGGAGACAATTTATATGTTTAAATAAAAAAACTATATATATAATTAAATTTTTATGACTAAGATGTCTAAGATTGAACTCATAGTTCTCTTAAGCCAGTTCTGTCTACAGTTATCTTGATATACAGAGTGCCTTCAACAACATATCCTCTACTAATCAGATCCTTTTGGCTTACAAACTGTGGCGTTCCCGAAGCGATGTTCATCGCGCTCTTGGGCCTTTGAAAGCTCGAACTTTTCGGATCAGGACGAAATGAATCCGTTACATCCTGCAAGTTATTTGGATCAATAAGTCTGAAAGTAACTTTTTGACCAAACGGCCATTGTAAAAGAGCGTCAAATTCCCCCTTCATCACAACGAAAAACAAAGAAACGTGAGTGTCTTTGCCAATACCATCCCCACAGGGGTAGAGACGTCCACATACTTTGTACCCATAGCGCCCTACATAGAAAGGAGGGCTGTATATCGAGGTAGTTTTTCCTATCCTTGCTTCTCTTACTCTCGTGGGCCATTCATCTATTTTCCATATGTATGTCCCATCATATGACGTTGCTTCAAGCATTTGTAGTCTAATGTCATGTTGATTGATCCTAGCTTCACTCAGAGCGCAAATATGCTCATTCCTCTCGAGCCGTCTGCCGCTGCTCATCGAGTTCTTAGCAAGATAGCTAGTACCCAGTCCAGACGTCTCTCGATCTTGAATCAATTGTCCTTCAAGATCTGATATTCGTTTTCCTTGACTCTCTAAGAGCGAGATAATCTCCCCAATTTGAGACTCTATTACGGTATCCGAGCCTCTTTCATGTTGAATATTATCTAGGATTTCTTTTATTCTTACCAGTTCTTCTTTTTGTTTCGTGATGTTCTTTTCTAGGATCCCCATCTTTGTCCCCTGGGTCTGCAGGTCTTGTTTGGTATATGCTAAGGCTTCTCTGCTTTCTATCATTTGTGATTCAAGATATTCTTTCTCAGACTCCATCTTCTTGATTTTATCATTCAATTGCTGCATATTTTCAGAATATTCCTTCTGCTGGTCGCCTAGTATTTGAATGTGTTGTGTTATTGCTGTAGACTCGTGTTCTTCGACATCTCCTCGCGATCCCTTTAGGAATAACAAACAAAATAAAGGTTAGTAACTAAACGAAAGAGTAATTTAGATGGAGAACATGAACTGAACCGATTGATGATATTTGTAACTATATGAAGCGTAATGTCATCAAAAATTAAATATTTCTCAGTTGTTTAAAGTTTCATTATTGTTGCTGGGGAATCGGAAATTTTAGTATTTTGAAAAGCAGAAGAGCTTTTTTATCGATAAATTTCTTCGTCCCCCCTCCCCCCCACCCACCATACTTTTGCTACCGTTTCTTTGCTACTATAGCGAAAGGAAAAATTGCGTGAGTAAAACCTTTTTTGCACTTTTTTAAAAGTAGAATCCGGCAAACCCTTTGGTTGAGGGGGGGGGGGGGGGGGGGGGGCAGGTAAAATCTTTAATGACAAAAAAATTCGTAAGAACTTTTCTTTAAGTCCCCCAAAGAATAAACTATCCCCCTGGGCAATCTCTCGTACCTTCTTCTAAAAATTTTGCATCCCCCCCAATTTTCTGAAATTTTTTTTCGAAACCCCCTAAATTTCACCTGCCCCCAATCTGCCATACATTATGAAAGCAGCCTAATGTGCATGTTTTCTTTCTTATTTTCATGGATATCTCCAGAAGGAGAGACATTTTATACTCACTTTGAAATGACAGCCACCTTGTTCCAATGCGCAGGCCACCGGTGCATTGAGGCATTGTTTTGTAACGTGTTCCTCAAGATCTCCTCGTGCAATCATTGCACCACATCCATTGGTACACTTGACCTCAACCTTTGGACATTTTTCATTGTGCAGCTGTCAAGAAAGAATATATATTTTTTAATTTTTAAAAATAACAGCATTATAATGGACACCAGAACTCTGATCTGGGAGCAAGGGGTAGGTCAAGGTGGGGCCAGGTGGTGTGACTAGTCACCTCCTTTGGAATATCAAAAAAATATAGACAAATACTTGAAAGTTCATCTTACCTTTTCATTGCTATGAATCACGTTTGCACCACAGTTCTTGCACATGATCAGTCTAAAGTTGCACGTGTTTTTCACGTGATCATCCAGATGTCTTCTTTCTATTTTTTCATTACAGCCAGGATTGGGACATTGCTTGAGTGAATATTCGCACTTCTCCTCATGCTTCTGTATTATAAAAACAATACTTAAATCAGAACTAATAGCATTAACGAGAGGGGTCTCTCTCCGTCCCTATAGCAGGAAAATAAGACATTTCCAGACAGCGAGTCCCCTTGCTATTACAAAGTAAATATTTCTGCATTAAATTTGTTTTTTTAGCATCATCACATCCGCGGGAAGAATTATTCTCGTAAATTCTTGTTTATCTCTATTTAAAATTATTCCCTCATACCCTTAACGACTTCCGGTATTAAAGTCCTTAGTCTAGATACCCCAGCAATGTATCATCGGTGAGATAACCTCGAAGTCGCACTGTCACACTGTCTCTCGCTGGCACAAGCTTATAACACGTCACGTCAATATAAGGTTTCCCCAATTATGATTTTAAAAGAATTACAAACCTCTAAATCGTGTAGTTGACCAAGCCATCTGCAGCCTTTTTCATAGTTGTAGCAGTAACAATCTAGGTTCAGAATATCTCTCTCACAGTATCGATCGCGGAATACATTTTCAGATGTTAGTTCATTCCCATCGACTGGACAACTTGCAGCTCCTGAAGAATCCCTGAAAAACGGAAAATGTTTGATTCTTGTGAGCAACATGTAGATACTGAAGCTAAAAATATCCGGCTCTTAAGTGTTTTTACCATCTCTTTCGAAAGTTATATTACCTGTTGTTAGGGAAAATTCAGACATCCGAAGGGGGAAAACCCCTCATTCATAGGAAAGTTTCATGCGTTAAAGCGTTGACTGATACGGTCTGAATGACAGCGTTACATGTATGTAAATAAGTTGTGAAATAATGAGCGTCATACCGAGGTGTCACGTACTATAATTCCAGAACCAACTCGATCGAACTTGGTTCAACTTAACTTCAGTGAAGTAGATATTGAAAAAAATAAATCTTGGATATTATTAAGCAGACGTTTTTTTAACAGTTTAGGTTTTATTGAGATATGAAATTTTCTAACTGTAAGATTAATTCAACTGTTAGTTCTGATCGTGTCTCGATGTTTCATCAGTTCTCCCGAATTTCTGGGTTGCCGTGAATATTTATATTACTAAACAAAGTTTTCATACTTACTTTACCAGTTGTTCATAGCAGTCCTGACAGAATCGGTGTCCACAACTAGATTGCTTGGGTTTATTAAGAAGATCTTCGCAGATTTCACACTTCAAGGAAGAACTGATGGACTTGGGAAAATTGAGTTTACGAGAACGTTTGTAGGGCAAGATTACTTGTGCAGCCACCATCGTCATTAAATCGTCAATAAAAAGTATAAAATGAAGATAAAACTTTACCAAAAATAAAAACTCAGAAGGAATTTAGCTCTACAAATGTTTCCAAACTGAACTGACCGAAATGCTGACACAAAAATTATATGAATTAGAATGCGACTCATAAGTTTATACTCTTTGGCATGATTCAGTAGTACGTCAATTCTATTTTTAGTAACACAGGAACACCAAACTACTATAAATATATTCCCGTCACGATTTTCTCTTTATTCTGAATGTCACACAGGAAGACCAAACTACTATAAATATATTCCCGTCATGATTTTCTCTTTATTCTGAATGTTGAGTAAAAATACTATAAATCAGTGATAAAACAAACCACAGTTTCCCTCGACTCTCGTATCTTTTTATTTGTCGTATTTTAAAGATCCCTCAACTAGACAAAATCGAGAACATAGCCAAGTTCCGAGTTAGGATCTTTCGAAGAATGATATTGAAAATAAAAGATTCTCAAAGATTTAGAAAGTAAAATAATATCATATAGCATTGTATGAAAAATTCGAACTTAAGAATCATTTTCGATCTTCAGTTTCATTTTAATAGTTTTTTTTAAACGAAAAAAAAAAAAAAAAAATACCCTGACGAACTGCATGCATTCAGCTGGGGAATCCCCTACTAGTACTATAGAAATTAGGGGAAAATTTCAGGCGTGTCTCGTTCGTTGTCAAAACAGAGTACTTTCCGTATTCGTTGAATTGTGTCCTTTAGGAGCATTGTTTAAGTTTTAATGAACAGATAGAAAACTCCCCTTGCTTGTGCTATGTTGAGTTATACAAGCACTTGGGAAATTGCGTGAGTCCTCGAGAAGTGCTAGGAGAAGCACGAGCACGTAACTAAGATATAACCGACCCTTAATTCATGAAGAGATAATAAAAGACATAAGAAACAAACAGAACATCGCGCGCGCAGCTGACGTCATTTCCTCACGATCTATGTCGAGTTATATACGGAATGGTAATTGACCAATTAGAGCGCGCGTTATATCTTATTTATTTTATAATCTACTCTGAACGGGACGCTCTTGGAGAGAGCAATGTGTTGCGTAATGTGCGGGTAGCTCGAGCTTATCAAGTCGCTTTTCTGTTCTATTCCTATTCTATGTGTATTTCAGGACTTCGGAACACTTATTTAAGAAACTTGTCACTAAATTAGCAGGGGGTGGGGGGTTGGAAACATGGGGAGGGTCCTAACTTTTTAAGAGGCTGTCTCTGTAAGAACCTCATAACCATTTTGGGTGAAAAAAAAGATTTTTTTCAAACTTTGTGTGTGAGTTTGCCCTTTCAAGGTTATTTCCAAAACACATTTTGTTTCGTGTCTCGGCGCTTTTTTGCAAAGTTTCAGGGGGGTCCCCTTGGGGGCCAAATTAGTGATTTTGACTACTTTTCATTCATGAAATTTGGGCGATGTTTAAAAATTCGTTAATCCATAACAAATGATCACAATACTAAATCCTTCCATGTTATAGTAGATATGTATCTTATGCAAAGATAAGTAGCCTTAAAGTTAAATATGAACTTATTTATATCTAGATATTTTAATTTTACCGACCATCGATAATCGATTTTGGCCAGTTGGCTAAAATATGGCTTAGGAAAAAAAATCAAAACTCAAAAGTTAGACTTCGTAGGACTATAATATTTGAGTACTGAAGAGAGAAAAGGTAGTTCTTACAGAAATTAAAATAATATTTTGCGGCCAGCAGGTTTTGAGAAGTGAACTGGTGGACAAACTTTTAGTATTTTTGAGATTTAATGTATTACGTCAAAAAGGTGAAAATAGTTTTGAATGCGATTTATCTTTAAATGTATATAAATTCACTGTTTAAACTGATCTAATATATTTTAAAAACATATTTTAACCTCACAAATTGTAAAATATGGTTTTAGAAAACAGTATTGAAATCGAAAGACTGATATCACAACATGCCTTAACTGTAAGGTAAAATGTCGTATACTGTCATAAAATAAAACGACAAGTTCACTCGAAATAAATAACTGTAAATTATTTGCACGATGCACAAACATCAATCGATGAACAAATCACAATGATTATTTGTTCATATTTTGCCTACAACCAAAAAGAAATCCAAATAATCTAGACAAAAAACATACCTTTGAAAACGAGTAATCATCTGCAGTTCGATACAACTGTCATATTGATACATTTAGGCCCAGAAGTATCCACTTTTCGTCTTCAATTCCGTCCTCAATGAAGTCTTTGAATATAGTAACATACTAAAACATTATTCTTGTAACTTTATCGAAGATATTAGCTTAAAAAAACTGCCTCGTTATTTTCCTAAGTTCATCTTGGAGTTACTCTTTTCTAGTAATCTAGTAGTGAAAGCCGCTGACCAGCAAAATTGATCCAGCTGTCACACGTGGACCACAGGAAGCCCATTCTTTGTTGATTTATTGTGGCTACTGCCTCCTAGACACGGCTGTTTCGTTGTGGACATTAGGTTTCAGGCCACTACTCGGCCAATCCATGTTGCTATGCACGTCTTTCGCTAGCAACCAAAATGGCGCCGAATTTAAAATTGTTCGCCATGAGAAAAAAACCTTTATTTTTTCACTAAACACAAACTATTTTTGAAAGCAAATATATTTCAGAGGTACCTGCAAGCCTTCTTTCTCGATTTTGTATTTTGAAATTTTGTTTTAACGAAAAAATATCATTTTCAAATCTTTGTAACTACGAAGTACGATCGTAGTCGTCCTTTTAAAGACAATAAATTAAGTGATTTTTGAAGTCTAATGGGAGCTTAATGGAAGTTTTTACAGGACCAGGTAAGCAACAATTCTTACCTATACTTCTTTTACTTTGTGTTTCTTTTCGAATTATTTAATGTCCATTTTTTTTTCATCTTATATTTGGTATCGTAAATATGTGGATTCACAGGTTCGCAGAAGTACCATCACGAAAACCTGCAGCGTTGTTGTCGTATTTGTGGGGAGTATAGCGGAAGCAAAGTAAAACAATATTTCAGAGAATGCCATAAGTTCGCAGAGAAAATTTTAGTTACGTTCGGTGTGGACGTCGAAAATGATATTTCAGACATTTATCCGACTAAAATGTGCAATAAATGTTACATTAAGTGTTTCAAACGGGAAGTACATCACAACTTGAAAGTCTCCAAAGATGTATTTATATTTAAGTGGTTTCCTCATCAAGATAACTCATGTGATATCTGCAAAGTATTTAAAGTGTATATCAGGTCTAGAATTTTTTTACGGTTTTGGCATCTCTAGATGATATGAATAAATATTCCAAAAAAAATTTTTCGATTTCGAATTTTTTTCACCTCGAAATCAGCCTTCAAAGTTAGATTTCTGGCGACGCCCAGTCGTGTTGGCCGTGTTTTGGGAGACGCTAATGGACTGGCACTAGTTTTTCTGTGACGTAAATTCGGTGACACAGTTTAGATCGGCCTTTCGAAGTATTGTAAATATGCCTAGTAGGTGCGTGGTTGGAGGGTGTTCAAATATAACGAAGAAAGGCATAAAACTTCATACGATCCCTTATTTTAATGATGACCGACCAATAGCAAAGGCTAGAAGGAAAAGATGGGTCGATTTTGTGTTGAAAAGACGAGCAAAATGGACGCCTACGGCGACTTCGGCAATATGCTCGGAGCATTTTTCTCCAGAGGACTACAGTCAGCGTTACTCTTTCGGAGAAGACGACAGAAAGCTGGCACACTTAGTAAGGGATGAGACCGGAATTGTGTCATACCCAAAACTTTACCCAGTTCCATCGACTAGTTCAGCTGAAGCCAACAATTCTCAAAGAAATCGCCGAAAGGTAAGTCGTCGATTGATAATAAAAAAATGTCACACATATTGGACTATATGCCCCAACTGTAGCACTATCGTTTGTTTACTATATAGATTTTTCTAATATTATAATCATAGTATTATTCTCATATAAAAGCTATCAAGAAATAAGACATAAATGCATGACTAAATATTTGCATTCTTGCAAAAACTTGAATTGCAATATGCAAAATAAAGAAACAAATGAAATCAAACCAAGATATTCGAATAATAAGAATAATAATTTGTTATAATCATTCTCTTTGTTTTCTTTCCTTCCAAGACAAATACTTGCTGTAAGCCACTTCAACTACAATATCATTAGAGAGACAAAAAAGAAGCCAGATGGATCAGACCAAGTGAGATTTATTTATCCGAAGTTTAAAAATGGGGAGGCTACTGTAAGAGATGTGAGAATAAAACCAGATTATGGTAAGAATTATGGTCAAAAAATACTTGTATACATGTTATTGTTTATCTTTTATCAATAGGGTATGTGGAAGAGATATACATCACTTTTCTCGAAGCATTGCAGAAAGAAGACATGTTAAGAGAGGCACAGAAAGAATTAAAAGAAATGACCCCACCATCAATGAACACGATGCTGGTAAAAGAAAGTAAAACTGTGGCTTTGGAAAAAAAGGAAAAAAGAAAGAGTATGGTTGTAGACAATGTACCACCCACAACACCATGCGAGTAGGATGTTATTTCCCATTGATGTTTCTAAGTTTGAAGAGTGCCATCATCATACCTGTGAAATTTGCTTAGCTGAATAGCACTGAATAGTGCTAACCAAACAAAAGAAAACAAATGAATTTGTGCTAATTATTACTACTATTTAGATTTTGTACTATTTCACTGGTTATACTGACTGCACTCTGTTTCAGTGTTCAAATATCACCAAGTCCTTATTCAGTGCTTTCACTATAGATCTTTCTTCATAATTAGACTGTTGTGTCTAAGTCATGAAGGTTTATTTCTAATATGTTGAATAATCTAACAGTCATAACATAATAGAAGTATAATATAAACTAACAATTTTGTCATCAACTATTCACTTCATGCTAATTTGTGCATTACTTTTATCAGTATCACAGGTACTTGAACAAGAAGCCAAAGCTGCCGAAATTAAGAAAACAAAGAAGATTGGAGAAGGCAGGATAGAGAAATCAATCCCTCATTGCACTCATTGCAAGAATCCCATGAAAGGACACAAGAATGTGAAAGACTGCCCTAAAAACCAGAAAAGCAGTTAATACTCTCTTGCTTTTAGAGTGAAGTTACTAAACCCGTGAAATAGAAATTACTTGTTAAGGTGTAATAGTCAAATAGACACAAAAGAAAACAATGGCATTAGAGTCTCAGTGCTAAGGTGTATTAGTCTACTATCCATTTCACTGGTTTAGTGACTTCACTCTTATATTAATATGTAGAAATGTATCATTTTGTAATACTTTTTACAATTAATTATTTTATAATTTTTTATTATAGTTGTAAGTGCAATACAAAGTGACAAATACAAAACAACCCTCATAAAGGCAATTTGAGTCATTTCTATTAGACCCATGATACAAAGTTGTATAATTAGTGAGGAGAGTCGAAGTAAAACAAAAGAAAACAGTGAATATCTACTACTATGTAGTGCAATTTTTTTCATGCTTCGAGTAAAATCACTCTAATGCAATGTTCTGTTTATAATATAATATGTATCACTCGTTATCTTCGTATCCACAAAAATCGGTGCTAGGAAACTGTTTTCTTATCGAGTGGTATGCACAAGCAGGCAGTGGGATTCTCTTGGATCCTCCTCCTTGATAACCATGACAAGCACAAGCAGGCAGTGGGATTCTCTTGGATCCTCCTCCTTGATAACCATGAACCAATTGGGTGAATTCCCTGTAAGCTGTTGCACGGAGAAGCCTAAAATATGAAATGATAATTTGTTAGTATATAAACTTATCAAACAAACAAGAATATATTCTTGAAATAAACAACTGTCAGTTACAATTGCTATTTACATCATTATCATGGAAATAAGTAATACTTTAAAACGGCATGGTATGACTTGTAAAGCACGTGAACAGTAAAAGATATAAGAAAATAAGGAAGAAAACATTAGTCATAGTTATCTTACTTGTTCTGGGCCCATGTAATTAAAACTAAGCTTAGAAGAAAAAAAAGGATTTACTCACTCTTCTTCACTGCCAGTTTGTCTATACTTATATCCGTCGATAGTGCGGTACTTGGCACATGATGAACGTAGGGACCAGCGATTTAAACAAACAGGCTCAAACCCTGGATGTAAGGTCACACAAATGGGAGGTACTTCCAATTCTTCGAGCACTTCGGAAGACTTCAGTGACTCGAGACAACCCTCTATTTCGTGACAGCAATTACACTCTTGAGGTTTTTGAAGTAAGTCTTTCTTGCAATGACCGCATCTACACCTAAAAGAGGAAACGTTTAGATTTGCGAGTTAGTAAAAAAATCAAAACGAAACTAAATATTTTGCAAAAAGAGTGAGCTTGTAGCTAGATCTTGATAGTTACGTACCAAGCGCTATTCGGCGTGACGCCATCAAATCTTTCTTCAAGCTTTTCATTTCTCTTCTCGATCTTTGAAATTTCTTCGTTATATTCACTGAGCCAGTCCGCATCAGCAAGTGGTTCTGAAGAATATGGTCCTACCAATTCGTGAGATTCAGACCTGGGGTAGCTATCATCTGACTCGTGTGTTTCAGCATGTTGATGGCATTCGTCCTCTATTTCTCCATCCTCTTCCTCTGAATATATACTTGAAATCTCGCTTTCAGAGCTGCAATCACTCCCGTAATAGTTCGTAGCCATCTTGTGAAATTATATATTGAAATTTATGTTTTTTGAAGGAATGAAAGTCACTAACGGGTCAATGTTTACAATACTTTGTCTACTCGTATCCTTGACAATCGCTTTTCTCGGTTCTCGAATTTACGTCACTAGTTACCAGTCTCCTAAAACACGGCCAACACGACTGGGCGTCGCCAGAAATCTAACTTTGAAGGCTGATTTCGAGGTGAAAAAAATTCGAAATCGAAAAATTTTTTTTGGAATATTTATTCATATCATCTAGAGATGCCAAAACCGTAAAAAAATTCTAGACCTGATATACACTTTAAGACATTTCAGAATGGAGGAAGAAAAAGAAAAAATATGAAATCAAGGGGACGCCCGGCCAAGAAAAAACAAATTACTAAAACCTCTTTCGACTCTTTAGAAGAAATAACAAACGCTATACCGAAGGAAATAATTCCCGTTGCCACTACTAGTAAAATGCCAGCTCTTGAGCGATTTGTCTTACCACCAGAAGAACTTGTCTGTTCCGTCTGTAAAGAAGTTCTCGACAGGCCTTTAGAATGCCCTTGTGAACATCACTTCTGCTATGAATGTATAGCCGAATGGATATATAACACTGGAAACTCCTCAAGTTGCCCCCTTTGTAAAAACCCTGTCAGTGTTGAGACCCTTTCTAAAGTTCCCCGTTTAGTTTTAAACCTTTTGTGCTCCCTTCTGGTGTCTTGTTCTTCTTGTAAAACCCCTGTACGTCTTGACTGTCTTGAAAAACACGAGGAAAGCTGTACAAAGTACCTGGCTCAACCATGTAGTACCACGGTATCAGAAGTATTGAAAACCCCTTGTAGTGCTCCTCTATCATCTTCCGAGGAAATTCTGGCAACTCACTTGATGAAAAGAAAAATGAACAACTCTACTTCATCACAGATAATTTTAAAAACAGGGGGCACTGTAAGTACCTTAAACCTCCGGGGGTAATTACTCCCACATAATAAAGGGCTGAGAGGATTGAGGTTGAGATCATAAGTCATTCCCTATTTTAGGGCTCAAAAAGGAAAACCTGTGGGTTTTCTCATGATTTTTGTTGTATATGATTTATCTCCTGTTTCAAAGTGGTATTTTTAGGGCTAAAATTAAACCAGGACCACGCCCTAACTGTAAAGTATCTTTTAGGGTTTAAATTTATTTTTTTAATGATCATCCTGCCCTTTTTACATGGGAGTACCCCCAGCTTACATCTTCCTCATTTGGGCATAATGTTGTTCCCATTACAAAGTTCTTTGCTACTTATTTTATTAATAATGACTGAAAAAATATGGCATCAGAATATGATTTTAAAAATAATCGAGGCCAAATTAGAAAGCCCAGTTCAATAGAGGGCAGGTCATATATGCGTAAAAGAATAACTAGCTACGTAGTGCTTAAAAATATCAGTTATCTGCTACTTAATAACTAAGGATTCACTCATGCATGAACCAAAGAAAGGCACTTAAGAGGTATTTGCTTCAGTTCTCAATGTTCTACTCCAGTAATATCCAATAGCAATTAGACAATACGCCTTTGGTTTTGTTTCACTAATCTCACACCCTAGAAAAATAACTATCCTATTTACATGTTCAATATTGTGCAATGATGTCTAACTTGGATGACAAAATCCAAATTAATGCTCATATGAAAATATATCCACCATCAACATACCACAAATAATATATAACTCAATCCTGTTAACAGCCCCTTCAACTCTCAGTTGCCAAGCAAGCCCGTGTTGGCAGTTCTACTGCTAGCAAAAAAACTTTACAACGGAGAGCACTGGTGCTTTACAATGTTCGAAAAAACATCAGTGGTGGGTCTGACGAGGACATGAAGGCTCAACATATCCGTGATATTCAAATAATGAAAAGATCTCATAGAGAAGAGTTAATCAAGTTGTCTGGAGTGAAGCTGTCAGTGCCACCAGGACAGGGGTTGGCCATTAAAACTGAGCTTGGGATTCCCTGGAATAAAATGCGGCACATTAGAAGGTTTGAATATCCTACATGTATGAAACTAATTTTTCTTAGGTATAACATGTTGGCTAAAACTTTTCAATTAATCCTGACTATTCTTGAAACTCTTTTAGGTGGTTAGACAGCTGGGGTGTCCAAATGGCTAGTGAGAAGGAGCAAAGAGTGTTATCGAAAAAACAAAAAATTAAGGATGTTTACTGTGAGGGAATGCCATTTCTTTTTACCAAATCAGGTGGGGGGACGGAGATACGGATGACTGAGTGTGCTATGATTCAAAATTTACATGGCCTTGTTCTTGGTTATCTTGAAGAGCACAGCAAGTAAGTTGTTGTACTATAATATTATTGATAGGTAGTCAAAAGGAAAATAAACACATTGACTATGGCAACTAATTTTAACACCAAAAAGTCAATGTACTAGCCACAAGTTAAAACACATTTTGTAAATATAGTTAATGTACCTCTTCAAAACATTTTTTGCAACCTAGACACAACAGCCTGACCTGGCATGATGGGCTAGTGCCAAGTGATGAAATCTGGGTAAAAGTAGGAGGTGACAAAGGAGGAGGAAGTGTTAAGATGGGCTTTGAACTGGCTAATGTTGCTAGCCCAAATTCCATCAAAAATACAGTGGTTTTTTCAATGTTTGAAGCTCCAGACTCTATTCACAATCTTGAAATTGCTTTGAAACAGTACCAGGATGATGTGACCAGTTTACAGCAAGAGACATGGAGGTAAATAAGCCCTATGTATTTGCTATATGGGTATGGTAATTGAGCTTCTTGTCTTTGATACACATTTAACTTTATATATACATTTATATGTTTAATTTTAAATTGTCTTGAATAGGGACTATTGTCCTGGCAAGGATCATAATTTTTCACTTTAGTGTGTCTTAGATAGGGTAATAAATTTTGACCTAAAGGTATAGAATTTCTGCTTGAGTCTCAATCTGTCTTGAATAGGGCATGGAGTTCTAAGATATCACTGCGTCTTAGATAGGGTGAGGGTTATTGGGGCTCCGATCCCCTATCATGACCCAGTCCATGTACCAACCCCCCCCTCCTCCCCCGTTAATAAGTTCTCTTTTCTGCTAGTAAATAAATTAAGAAAATGTTGTGCGTATCTTTGACCAATTTATAATTTTACAATGAAAATCAATTTTTTGGCTTTACAGAGACTTGTCCTTTAAATTGTTTTTTTATGGAGATTACGCTTTCCTATGCACAGTCTTTGGAATATCTGGTGCCAGTGGTGAGTATAAAATTAGGGAAAATCAATTATTACCAGTTGTACATTACTTACCATAATGCAAGTGCCAAAAAAGGAAACCAATGAAGAATTTCCAGTAGTTACATGAATAGGCAATCTATATATAAAAGTATAAATTAGCATTTGATTATTGTTAACAATGTAAAACACATGCATTATAATATTGTAGGCAAATACTGTTGTTTGTGGTGTTTGATAACTCAAACTGAAATGCAAGAGTCACTTGATGAGAGAGGAAAGAAACCAAGCAGAACTATAGAAACTCTGAAAGAGGACAACAAATGGTTCATAGAGGCAGGGTCAAATATCAAGAAGGCTAAAATGTTTAACAATGCAATCCGACCACCTCTATTTGATATCCCAATCGAACAGGTAGGCAGACTAATTTTAAAACAGTTTCCATAGCAACTAATAGCAAAAATTCAAATATAAAATTATATGAAGTTTTGAACACTGTTGTTTGTAATGAAAATAGGTATTTAACCTAAATAGATGAGGAGAAAAACTAATGCTAAGGTTTAAATACTGCACCAGCAGAGATAAAGAACAACCAATCCATATGAGCACTCGAAAAACAATTAATTTTAATCAATGGGATTTGATGAATGTCTTTTTAAGGTTTGCTTGCCTGGACTTCATATCAGCATTGGAATTTTTAATAGACTCTATGACCTACTTGTGCAAGAACTTCATACTTTAGACATCCACATTGCAAATGAAATTAGAGATGGAGAGGTGAGATTCAACAATCATTCATCAAAATTAATTTCATGGTAAAACACTCATCCAGTTTAATGCAAAACAATACAGATTGGAAATCATGAATTCCAAAACTATATTGAAGGAATCAAAGTCCATCAAAATTTAAAAAACCAAGAGTCCAACCTTTTGGAAGAAGCACAAGAGTTGGAATCAATGGCATCCTATAATGCAATGCGATTCAACAATGAAGAACAGGTGGAATTTCTGTTAGACAGGGCAGATAGCCTACGCAGTCAAGCTAATGACTTAGTGAGTAGATAAAATTATCTGTAATATGAGGCCAACATGGTATTCTCTCATACTGTACTTTGAAAACTTCAATGTAAAACAAAACTCTTATTATTTCAATCCATAGTATACTACTGATATTCTTTTAATTAGAGGTGAATTTGCATAAATCATATTGTGAAACACATTTCAGACACTACGTATGGCCTCGGTCTCTGTTCCAGTACTACCCAATGAGGATGGTCCCTGTGTGCAAGAACTAGCAAGAGTACTCAAGAAAATAGGGGCTGAAAGACAAGCCTACCATGGAGGTAGTTTCAATGGAAATCACACAAATAAATGTCTGAAGGTAATTAACAGTAATAAAAAGTAATAAAAATCAACTCATAAAAAATTATAATTTGATCTAGAAATGGCCTGGATGAAAATTACTCTGTGTAAATCTAGTGGCCCTATCAAATTGTGTAGTTTATTGTTAGTTTAGAAAAAAAAACAGCTAAAATCTGAACCAGTAAAATTGAAACTAAATTCAGAATGACAGTATTAAGAAAATACACTAACTCAAACTCTTAATTTTAGGTTACTAGTATAGATCAACTGAAACAAATACCTATCCTGGTATGCAGTCAATTGCTGAAAAAAGATGTGATAGAAGCTGAACTAATTTCTGACAAGTTCGGACAAGTTCTTCAAACCTTTGGCAAAGTACACAGAACTCTAAATAGCTCACGAAAGCTTGAAGAAAATGAAATAGCTGAGTTAGGTAATTATATCTTAAACTTGAACTTATATGTTGGAATAAAAATAAGATGTAAAAAATTCATTCATAAATTTAATTTATGTTTTTACAGAACAAAATGTGTCATTGTTCATGAAGCTGTATAGAGCATTTTTTCCGCATGCATCAGTCCTACCCAAAATGCATTTTTTGGAAGATCATGCCCTTGAATGGGTAAGAAGATTCAACACAGGTCTTGGACTGCTTGGGGAACAAGGTGCAGAATCCATTCATCACGAATTTAATGAACTTTCCAGAACATATTCATGCATTAGGAACAAAGAAGAAAAGCTGAAATGTATGATAGAAGAGCATAACAGAAGATGCAACCCTGTTAATCGAGATCTAATTCCAGAAATCAAAAGAAGAAAGAAAAAAGAAGAATGAAACTTGGCAATGCTTCACTTTAGAAATGTGAGTAAGCTTATCAATTAAGTGGCACGCATATAGACACTAGTAGACACTACTGTAGATGACTTTTTTATAAATAGAGTCATGAAAATTTAATTAGAAAATCATATTGCCACCAATCCAAAAAATCTCAAATAATCGTTTTTTTGTCCGAAAACATAATTTGGGAAATGTGCAATGAACTACTTTGTTTATCTTATTTTACATACATGATGTAATACATCATCTGTAGATCACAAGCTTGGCATAATATTATCTACAATTTACAGCTGTATGAACAGCACTAAACTGCGTTAAAAATCAAGACCTCAATCGTTTACTGTATTCGAAGCTATTAAAAGGTGATTCAGAATTGATCGTAAGCTAAATAAGTTCAGTTTCACTGACCATATTAAAATTAAGCTTAAGCTTATTATTAGCTTCGAATTCAATACGCTTATTTAAAAAAATCGAAAATGTCTCGATAAAAAAATGGACATAAATAATATTTCTCATATTTAATTACATTGACAGCATATCTTTGCGTTTTGGACTCACCTGAGACTTGGAAAACTTCCATTCCTGAAGCAATTACGCTGAACATCTCAACCTTCTGAACCATGTGGACCATAACCGCCATTTTGCTCGTACGTTGTCCAGATTAAGAACTCAACGAAGTCAAGTTTTATTTAGGGAAAAATCTACTTCCAAACTTGGGAGCACTCAATTTTACAAGCATCCTACCAATCCTGCTAAATGACTTTGTTGTATTTAAAGATCTTGAGGGGAAAAATCATTTTTTTTAAGGATCTACGAACTTCCGACTCTCAAACCCTCGATGACAGAAACTACAGCCTCGATTCAAAACAGTTTGGCCGCGTTTTTCTGCACATTCCGAAGACTGAAACCTAATGTCCATTTTTTATTGAGTGGAAACAGCCGTGTAGAGAGGTGAAGCACGGCTGTTTCGTTGTGGACATTAGGTTTCAGGCCACTACTCGGCCAATCCATGTTGCTAAAAGTCTAATAAGCTTTAATGCTAAAACCCCGCGTGTAAGAATCTAAAAGTTAAGAACCTGTCAGGCTGAAATTTTCATTTTAAGCACCTTTCACGTAAGAACCATTCCAGGCTGAAACCTCAAAGTAGGTTCTTAATTTCCAAATTTATAAAGTCAATCTGTTTTATTTTCTTGTAAATAATGAAATACAGTAATCTGAATGGTATGATAGAGTGCTTACACGTGAGCACTGTGTCCATGAAATAAGATCTAAATAGTTACTACCTAACAGTTTTTATTTAGTACAGCTAGCATGAAAATGTGTGAAAAATTTAATGTATAAAATGCCACGCCCACTAATACAAATACTCTTTTTCTTACCAAAAATTTAAAGAACCCATGTAAGAACCTAGATAGCCTGATTTCAAGTTAAGCACCATTTATATAAGAACCTGTTCAGGCTGACTTGGAAAAATCTAGGTTCTGGCACGCGGGGTTTTACTGTAATGTTATTTTGCACGTTCTGTGAACTTGTCATAATTTCCAGGAATGTGAACGAACTCAACGTTAAAAACCTTGCCATTCTAAAACGTGCTTACAAAACTATTAACGCTATCTTTAGTTTTTAGAGAAGTAAACCCGCTGTTGCTGGTGCTGGCCTATTTCCGGCATTTCAGAAGTTTCATATGTAATGCATATGAAACTTTTGGAAGCCGGAGATAGGGCAGCACCAACGATTTTAATTCTCTAAAAAGTCACTAAAATTGTTACAAGATTTCTATAGAAGTTTTATTCAACAGCAACGTTTGTAAATTACAAATCTTTAAGTATAAATGACGATATACCTGCTCGCTATAACAGTCGAAACTGAAGATTTGATTCCATTTTTTATAGCTTAGTTATTCTTATCTAGATATTTGTCCACCTTTCTTAAAATAGCATCACTTTTACTCATCGTTTCCAAAGCCTTTTTAGCACATTTCCTTATGTGGAGCTTGGGTTTCTGCTGCATTATCAACCTTCCTCTTTTTAGATACCTTGTTCGTACCGGCAATACGTCATCTTTTTCATCAAACTCGCTCTCGCATGATGATGACGCAAGATACTCTCCTCTCCCTCTAATTTGAGCTAATTTGTCCTTCGCTGCTTGTCTTCGATGGGCACTGAATGCTCAGAAAATTCCGAAGTGCAAAACTCTAAACAGCCTGGACTAATTACAATACCGGTGTTACTTGCACAATTCGATTTTAATTATTCAAAAAATAGAAGTTTGACTGGTAGTCACTGTAAACTTGAGAAGCAGATTCAGGATATACGTGTCCTGCTTTTGCAAATACTAGCAATTTTGATACTTCTGTCTGCTTTCCAGCCTCCGTTTGACATACAAAACGTGCCGTTAAATAGAGTCTTCTTCCAGGCTTCCGTGGAAGTGGATTTGATGGCAGGGATGTGTTCTCTCTAATACAAAGACAGCCATGGTTGTTTTGGAGAAATACAGGTGAAACCCCACAGTCATTTCTGCAGCTAGTAGCAGATGTTTCTCCAGCTATATTCCGTTTAACAAGGGATGGATTACCACGTCAACGACTAGGACGCTCACAACTCAACATCACAAATAAAGTTCTACTAGCATTAATGTGGCTACGCAAATATCTGCATGTGGAAAGTCTAGCTCTGTGGTTCGATATCTACCCCATCAACTGTTGTGCGAATTATATACAGAGTCATACAGGAAATGTGGAGGTATTTCCAAAATCAAATTCGCTGGTTAAATGTAAATGAATGAGTCAACATCAGAGGAAATTGGCCAGAATTCCCAAACGAGATATACCGACCCATAACAGAGCCCTAGAGATCATTCTATAGTGGGCACCGTCACTACCACTGTTTCAACACCCAACTTATCATTGATAACCTTGAGATATGTTCAAGCCGGGTTTCTTGGTAGTACACACGATGCGACATCTTACAGGCTGATGACCCGCATTGGACCAGGACAGCCTCTGGCCCTATCACAAGGTGCAAAACTTCTAGCGGACAAGGTTTATCCACTCATTTGTATTTTCTTCAGATACAAACGTTGATGTTGAATAAAAAATATAAAGTCTTGTAACACTTGTTGAGTTTTTAATAGATTTAATACAGTTTTTAATACATTTTAAAATTAAAACTTCTTCACGTAGATTATTTCGGTATAATTTAGCTGCGAGTACGGTACGTAGATCATTAGCATATATCAGCAAACTCATTAGAATTTCTAACCACGGTTGTGGGAAAACGTTCTAATAGCACCACAGAAACCAAGATTGGGCTACCTGTGGCACGGCTCGCTTTAAAATCAAAATGCTTCATGTATTAAACGTAAATGCAGGCTAATATTTGCTCAAACCCTCTCTCATAATTGCTTTACATTTTATAATTTATCGATATTTTTTAATGAATCGCCATTTTTTTGAAGAAAGATTAAAGGAGAGTCATATACGCTTCGAACGGCAATGATCCAACCCTGGAATGTGCGTAGAAAATTATTTATTTTACTTCTTAAATAAAATAAAATCTTAAAATAATTATTGCTATGTTCCTCAGTCAAGTTCCTTTGTGAGTAGACTTTGAAGCCAAAACAGTTTATATAAATACATAAATATAGGTTATAAGACTGTATTGTCAAGTCAAGAGAATAACGAGTCATACTGAATGAAATATTTGTTTACTACTCATTGATCTTCCCTTGTTCGTGCAGAAAATACTGTTCGAGTAGATGAATCATGAATAGTTAACCAAAACAAGCTTTTGCCCATGAAGTTCATTGAGAAATTCTTAGAAATAATCGCTTCGAAATTCTCGGCGGTATCAGTTCTCGGCTTGAAATCCTTTTTTACGAAATTCATAAATAATATTTCTAGTTCGGCTGTCTTGAATTACGGCGGTCAACGAAATAGAGCATGCGTAGACTTAAACCTGTGCCACGTGATATGCTAGCTCCACCCTCTCTAAATCACTTGACAACATAGTGACATTGATTGACATCTGGTACATGATAATTGATTGGACTATAGACGGGAACCCTATAGCAGATACCCGCAAAGGTCTCTTGGGTAAGTTCCTGAAGACCCCCTGGGTAATTATTGCGCAACTTTGAAAAATACAAAAAAAAAAAAAAAAAACCACAGGTAAATACTTAGGTACCTGTGAAAAAAAAAAACAACAAAAAAACAACAAAATAAAACAAAGGCATTTTATAGCTGGTATACCACAGGTATCCCAGCAATAATTTTTTTGTGAGGTGCGGTGAAAAGGCCTTGAAATGTAGTCCTCAGCCGAAAAACAGAAAATCGCGCCGTTCTCCTAAAATAAAAATCTGATGAAGCTTTTAATGTTTTTCCCATTAATAGTTCATCTGGGCCTACATTTGGGAAAAATATTACTAAGGGGAAAATAATCTAGAAAAAGAAACTTATTTGTTAAGCCTTCTGTAAATAACAAATGTAAGGAAATCTCTTTATTTTAATGACACGTCAATAGACAACTTGTCATTGACCAATGACTTGTTCAGTAACCTGAGGGTCAAGGATGTTTGTTCATTGACATGGCCTTACACTTCTAACTGGGAAGTACTTTTTTTAGTAAACAACAGCTGCAAATCTACTGTACTTTTCCAGTGAAAACGGGTTTTCATCATGTAAAACTTTGTACATGCGTGCTGAAAAAGAGCAGGGTTGTTTACTGTACAAATATATAACTACTTCCTAAGCCTTTTTCTGTTCACTTTTTCAGAATGATCTTACTTATAATTTTAGAATATCTTTAGTGAAATCCGCTCTATACTAGTAAAGTTAGCGAACATCATCGGTAGATTTTCGGGGTCAGCTCTTAGAACTGAGTGCTCGTACTTTTTCCTAAAGTCAACACCTGTCTCAAGCTCTTACGTCATACTTGATCTAACTGGTCTAATCTAGTTTGGCCTAGTATAAACCAGTTATGTGAGGCATTGCGTAAGCTTAGCCCTTAAATACGAGCTCATTCAGAGTTCAGTTCAGTTGGCAGTTGAGTAAGTGAGAGTAAGCGATTAAGAGCTGATAGCACAGAGCACAGCGAAGTAGCAGCTAGTCAAGAGACATAACCAGAGTTCAGATGAGTTCATTGTAAAGTACTACAAGCAACAGAAAATAAAGCAGAAGGAAGCAACTGAAGAACGACCCGAATCCTTGTGTCCGTTGGGAAAGTATCACTCCCCCACTTTCCCTACGTGACAGTAGTCTACGGTCATGTTGATTGATCCTAGCTTCACTCAGAGCGGTAATGTGCTCATTCCTCTCAAGCCGTCTGCCGCTGCTCATCGAGTTCTTAGCAAGATAGCTAGTACCCAGTCCAGACGTCTCTCGATCTTGAACCAATTGTCCTTCAAGATCTGATATTCGTTTTCCTTGACTCTCTAAGAGCGAGATAATCTCCCCAATTTGAGACTCTATTACGGTATCCGAGCCTTTTTACTGTTGAATATTATCTAGGATTTCTTTTATTTTTACCAGTTCTTCTTTTTGTTTCGTGATGTTCTTTTCTAGGATCCCCATCTTTGTTCCCTGGGTCTGCAGGTCTTGTTTGGTATATGCTAAGGCTTCTCTGCTTTCCATCACTTGTGATTCAAGATACTCTTTCTTAGACTCACTCTTCTTGATTTTACCCTTCAATTACTGCATATTTTCAAAAGATTCCTTCTGCTGGTCGCCTAGTATCTGAATATGTTGTGGTATTGCTGTAGACTCGTGTTCTTCGACATCTCCTCGTGATCCCTTTAGGAATAACAAACAAAATAAAGGTTAGTAACTAAACGAAAGAGTAATTTAGATGGAGAATATGAACTGTTGATGAACCGATTGATGATATTTGTAACTATATGTAGTGTAATGTCATCAAAAATTGAAGTTTTCTCAATTATTTGAAATTTTATTTTCTGGCCGGCAATTGATGGTTTTCACGGCGGCCATGTTAGAGGAACTTAACAAAAGAATTGTCGATAAACTCTTTTGTTATATCCTCCTACATGGCTGCCGTGTATTTTGTTGTTTAATTGTCTCTTGGGAATGGTTGAAAACCATCAATACATTATTGTCGCTGGGGAATCGAAGAGCTTTTTTATCGATAAATTTCTTCATTCCCCCCTCCCCCCCCCCCCCCCCCCCACCCCATACTTTTGCTACCGTTTCTTTGCTACTATAGCGAAAGGAAAAAATCCGTGACTGAAAAGTAGTATGGGATTGGTTGAACCAACGCAGCATCCTTTATCAAACATAGTCTCACGCTGTTCGAGTATGTTTGATAAACGCCACATCGTTGGGTTCAACCAATCCCATACTACAATAAGCTATAGTTGGTACTTAGGTTACGCATGGTTGAGCCAACGCATCCATTTGTGTATAAGATATAATTCTATTATATATGGAATTGCAACGCAACTTTAGTACTGTTAACATACCTGGGAATGGTTCTATAGACGTGAGCGCATCTTGGGATAGGTCATTGCAGAGGATGAAGTCTGTATTAGAGGGTAAGCTAGAAGAGCTAGGTGCTATTAAATCAAGCAATTCGATTGATTGATGTAATCCTAGAGAAAAATGGATTAGAGAACTATGTTACCCTAAGGCCACAGTCTTTGGTTATTGTACAATCCAGCGATATTGATACATTACTTGAAGAAGGTAAGGAGAGAATTCTAGAGTCTCTAGCCAACTATACTAGGGAAGGATCGGGATGGTCAGTGCAGGAAGTACAAGGGATGGAAATTAACACCGCTAGGTATATCTTGATGCAAGGTGCGAGCTATGTACCACTACCTACTTGGATAGAGAGAAAGAAGGCGATCGTTAACGTGAAGAACAACGACGATAAATGTTTTATGTGGGCAATAAGGTTTGCGTTATATCCAGCAAAGGTAGATCCTAACAGGGTTAGTAAGTATCCAACGGACAATTTGAATTGGGATGGCATTGAATTTCCAGTGACTTTAGAGCAGATTAATAAGTTCGAAGTTCAGAATGACCATAGGATAAACGTTTATTCCTGCAGAGAAGGAGAAGTGATAGTTCCGATGAGATTTAGTAAGAAGCCTACCATACATTTGGAGGACATTATTCCTGGGTTAAGCATCCTAGTCGCTTGTTTTATCGTTTGACGAAGCATGGTGGTAAGAAGCACATGTGCTTCAGTTGTCTATTACCATTTACGTCTGCGAAGCTTTTAGGAACATTCTGAGATATGCCTTGGAGTTGCTGAAGTTGCTACGCGCGTAGAAATGCCTGCTAAGAAGGAGTTCTTTTACCAAGATCAGATAAAGCAGCTTCCAGTACCCTATGTAATTTACGCTGACTTCGAATCTTTGATAGTTCCTAAGGCAGAAAAGAGAGGCAATACAGAGAGGACAGCATCCCATGAGCTATGTGGATATGGGTACATTGTAGTACGCCAGGATGGTCACACAGGAGAACCGCAGATTTATAGAGGTCCTGATGTAGCTAGTAAGTTCTTAGTTGCTCTAAGGGAGGAGGAAACGAAGATAAGGGCTGAACTAAGGAAGAAAATTCACATGATATTTACCCCTAGGGATGAGCAGGCATACAAGCGAGCTAAGACATGCCACATATGCGATACTAACCTACTAAGATATGGTAGGAAAGCAAAGAAAGCCTGGAACAAAGAGGGTGTTTACCTCGGAGAAGCTCAATGGGGTTGTGGTAGATATGAGAAGAAAGGTCGCGTTCCCAAAGGCACCCAGCCTAGTACTCATTGCATTTGCTGCCAAAAGCCCATAGTGGAAGAGTTTTACATGGACAAAGTTAGAGACCACTGCCATATTACTGGTAACTTCAGGGGAGTTGCACACTGGAGTTGTAATACTAGCTTTCGCATAAACCCTGACATGAACATTCCAGTATTCTTTCACAACTTACGTGGATATAATAGTCATTTGCTACTACA
This sequence comes from Actinia tenebrosa, assembly GCF_029948245.1. Lineage (NCBI taxonomy): Eukaryota > Metazoa > Cnidaria > Anthozoa > Actiniaria > Actiniidae > Actinia > Actinia tenebrosa. The sequence continues at coordinate 6,600,356 of NW_028292580.1, forward strand.
GGGAGTTGAGGAAGAGCAGGTATCCTGCATACCAAACAACAAAGAGAAGTATATGTCAGTTACCATTGGTGGTTTAAAGTTCCTAGAGCCTCAGCAGTTTATGAATTCTGGTCTTGCTAGCCTGGTGAAGAATGCCACAGAGCTGCCCATTTCAGACAAATATGGATCAGAGCGTAAGGGAGTGTACCCATACGAATGGATGGATTCTTAGGATAAATTTGAAGAGGAGCTTCCGCCACAGGAATGTTTCTATTCCACCCTAGATCGAAGTGGTATTTCTGACAAAGACTACCAACACGCAAAAGACGTATGGACTAAGAGAGGTTGCAAAAACATGGGAGATTACCACGATATCTACCTCCTCTCAGACGTAGTGCTTTTAGCGGATGTATTCCAATGGTTTAGGAAAATGTGTATGTCCTACTATGGATTAGACCCTGCTAACTTTTACACTGCACCTGGATTGTCTTGGTCCGCGCTGCTGAAGATGACCAAGCCTCATTAAAAATTTACTAACGGAGTATGACATGCATTTGTTCATAGAGAAAGGCATTCGCGGTGGAGTCTGCGGTCCTAGTAAGAGGCATGCAAAGGCTAATAATCCTAAGGTGGAATGCGACGCAGAGAAGCCAACTACCCATATTTACTATTTGGATGCGAATAACCTTTACGGATGGGCAATGTCGCAATATCTTCCAGTGCGAGACTTCAAATGGAACGAAGGAAAGTGGAAATACGATAAGACTAACAAATGGACGAAGCTTAGGTGGGAGGATTTTGACGTACCTGAAGACAATCCAAAGGGTTACATCTTAGAAGTGGACTTAGATTACCCACCAGAGCTACACGATCTACATAATGACTTTCCCTTAGCGCCTAACAATGAGGAGATACCCTTCGAAATGCTAAGCCCCTACCAAAAAGACCTATGCCCAAATTACAAATCCTACAGAAAGCTATTAATGAGCTTTCTTCCCAAGCGCAAATATGTAGTTCATTACCGAAACTTGTAGCTTTACCTCAGGCATGGCTTAGTACTAAAGAAGATACATCGGGTCTTGGAATTTACGCAAGAGCCTTGGATGAAACCCTACATCGACTTTAACACTAAGAAAAGGATGGAGGCAAAAAACGCCTTTGAAAAGGATCTCTTCAAGCTAATGAATAACAGTGTCTTTGGAAAGACGATGGAAAATATCCGCAAGCGCGTGAGCATAAAGATAGCTAATACTGAAGAAGAGGCACAGTCTTACGTTTCTAAGCCAGGCTATGTGCGCTATGTGCAAATGTTAAACTTCTGGGTAATCCACATGAAGAAACCTAATTTATTCTTCAATAAGCCAGTCTACACTGGGTTTTGCGTCTTGGACTTATCCAAGCTCTTAATGTATGGTTTCTACTACGACAACCTCAAAGTAAAATACGGAGATCGATGTAGATTGCTTTACACAGACACTGACTCTTTGATCATGGAAATACAAACGGAAGATATTTACAAAGATACCTTGGAAGGCATTGACGAATATGACACCAGCGAATACCCCGAGGGCCACTTCCTTCGTAGTTCTAAGAATAAGAAAGTCATAGGCAAAATGAAAGATGAAATGCATGGGCTTGCCATATTTGAATACGTAGGTCTGAGACACAAGATGTACAGCGTTCACCATGAAGTAAATGACAAAGGTGAGGTAGAACAAAAGAAAGCTAAGGGAGTGAAAAATAATGTGGTTAAGAAGGACCTCGTACATAAGTCCTACTTAGATGTATTAGGCACTAAGGAAGGGATGCGGCATAAGATGAATAGCTTGCGTAGCTATGGTCATCGAATAAATAGAGATTACTGCATGGTTAGTGAGCGCGTACGGTTTTTATTCACGAGTTGTGAAGAATCAAACGAACGAGCGAGTCTTCGAGCCTTCAAGTGAACTAACCATGATGTCATTTATTTATTTTAGAAGTACTGAGATATCATAAGTAAAGATTTTTTGAACTTGGAGTTGAGAAAAAAAATTATTGAACCTCGAACAATTGGTTAACTGAAATAGAAATGTCTCTTTCTAATAGTGTGATAAACTTGTAAATATAAGTATACTTAGATCAGATTTGTGTACTTGTTCAATATTAAAGTGAAAACCAATCAAAAAATAACCTAATGACTAATACACGAAAAATATAATACTTCCTTTTCCTTTCTGTTTGAGTTCTCGTTGCTTTGATTGCAAAGCTTTTCGTGTCTGTTCAAAGTCAGCGTCTTTGATGATGCTCACCCCATAATTTTTCTTCTTTAGATATCGTTCAAAACTAGATATAAAAGTCCGTAGAGAGCTTGGTTCGTAGTTTTCGTTGGCTGGTTTTTTCTTACAGACACCGAGGACGAATTCGCTGAGGTATTCGTTGAGTTCTTTCGCAGGAATCTGTTCTATAGCCCTCGTCTCTCTTTTTGTTTGTAAAAATTCCCTTAGGAGTGCCACATCGTTCTGTGTCTTTTTTCTATTGTTTTCGTTTTCCTGGCTCTCGATAAACTCAGTGATTGAGTCGATTTGAGCAAATCTTGAGCAACAATCTTCAATGTTTAAGAACTTTTGACAGCAAACACTCAAACGCAAGCTGACACTTTCTGCATGAAGCGCGGGAAAACTCGATACGATTTTTTTCACTAGTGAAAAATATCGTATAGCCAATCACAGTGCTGATACGATGTTCTTCACTAGTGAAGAAATGTATAGCCAATAGGATCGCTTCTCGTTTTTGTGATATGATTTTTATCAAATAGCTTGCGAACATGTAAATCTCAGTACTTATATAATAAATAACATTACTCAAGAGAAGGTATCTCTATCTCCATTTGACGGAAAGAGATACATATTAGAAGACGGCGTAAACACGTTAGCCTTTGGACATTATGAAACAATCAATAGTTCCTCCTTAACAAACCCGCGCTTTGGACCATCATGAAGATAATACAAGATGGGTTGATCCTTCTTAGCTACCACGCTTTGAATCTGATAAGTTTCTAAGGACCAATTAGGATCAGTGGCTCTCTTACTGCCGCCTTCCAATTCACCAGGCTGATAAAGATATCGAACCGTGACGTTGCCTAGTTTCTTTTCCTTGGGAAAGACAACTCTGCTACTTTTAATGAACGATTCGTGCTTTACTTCTTTTTTCTTTATCGCGTCCTTTGGTTTCATTCTTGTCACTCTTGTTTCTTCGCCGTTCAGCGCGGTGATAACATCTGGTAATCTTTGCACCCATTCCCTGTTGCTTTTGCCTGCCAATTCTTTCCAATACTGATACCTAAACAGGCGCTCGGCCAGGGTGCGATTGAATTTCTCGACTACGCTTTGGCCTCTGTGGTACTCTGCAGCCGCTCTCCTAATCTCAGCATCGTGGTCTTTCAAGGTCTTAGTGACTGCACCCATGAACTCTGTCCCCGCATCCACTTGCAGCAAGCTTAGGCCACTTCAAAGCACGCTTGTAAATCCTAGCAAGCGCACTGGCGACTTCCCCAGAATCCTTGCTGGTCAGCGGCTCAGCGCCCTTGTATCTGCTGGCGATATCCACGACGGTCAGCGCATATTTGTATGTTTTTCTCTTTGCCTTGTCGTGCGGCAAGAAGAGCAGGTCTGCCTGATGAACGTCGTTCGGTGTATCTACGGTAAAGCTGGTCCTAGGTATGTGCTTTGGGGCTGGAAGATAAACCTGCCAGATGGTCTGTTTTTTCAACCAGTTCTTAGCCGTGTCTTCAGAAGCCCTAGCTGCGGTGGCAAGTTTCTTAATAGCCGAGGCTCCCCTCCAATAGCCTTGAGGTCCATAATAAATTCTCTTGAGTTTCTCCTCAGTTCGACCCATTATATTAATTCCAAGACGAGATTGATCTTGCGGCCATTGAAGTCCACGGAAGCTCCATCTACCCCTATGGCAATGCTGATGCTTTCCACCAGGCTATAAGACAGATCATACGTTAGCTCTAATGGAGTATATTCTACTAAGTCAAATGGATTACCCTTGGGTGGGAACTTGCACATTAGATTACTAGGTCCTCCATCGAAGTATGAGCTTACTAGGTTGCAACGGACTTCGTAGTTAGCTGGAACTTTCCATTTCACAGGAATTGCTGTGTTGGTGATTGATTTGCCTGAGATGCCTAACAAAGATCCCAATGCATCGTCTTTTCCTAGGGTTACCGAATAACTATTTGGTAAATTATGTTTGAGAGTCATCTCATGGGGCAATCCTGTAGTGAGAGTATAACCGCGTTTAGCTAATTCTTTTGCCAGTGTGATTGGGGTGTAATGTCCATTCGGGAGCATTTTGCCTTGATAGTTAGATCCTCCCTTATGTACAGTGACCATACCATTGATCAAATTATACCAACTGCTGTACAGCGAGCAACTAATGAGACGGATCTTGCTGGCACATATCGGAGGGTTCAAATAAACCGTGAATTCATTCTTATCGCTCTCCAAGAAGACAATCATTATATTAAATACGCGGCAGCTGCGCCTATTGCTAAGCCGCCAACGCCTACGTATAGCAGCTCATTATTTTTTTGCTTGGTGCTAGGAGTGTATTTAAAGACTGGCTTCTTCAGGTCTACGTCAGGATGCGTATGGGCGTAGAGCTTGAATGCATAGTCCGTATTCTCAAAGTTCTTATCCGCCTGTAGCTTATCCTTGTAATTCTGTTCTAGCCAATCTCTATTTCGTTGCCGCTTCTTTTGCCACGCTGCGACGTCCTTCTGATATTGCTCCAAAGCTAAGTCATGTCTCTTTTGCTCCTTCAGGCGGTCGCTGTCGCTCGTGCCTAAAGCCTTCGCTAGATAACTCCCTCCTATGAACGCTGTCGCATTTAAGATTGCCCCACCAACCATTATCGCAACCGAGGCCATATATAATAAGCATGCCTCCCAAGAATGCAGCTACGTAAGCAATCATATACTAGGAAGGATCTTCTCTTTTTGTAGGTAATCCCTCAGCGCAATGCTGCCTGCGACCGCAGCGGTCATCTTTACGTAATTCATCACGTTAGAGCTAGGGTCTCCGGTGAAGGTTTCCTTTAATGCTTTCTTACCAACGCATCCAATCGCTGCTACTAAAGAAGTGACGGCAGCCTCTTCCACACTTTTAACAAGTTTCGACGACATATATTAGTGGTGACGAAGCTTATTCCATTTCAGGTATTCTACTCTTAGGCACGGGTACGTGGGTACATATTTGACTTCTGGTGGTTTTTTATATTGCATATACAAACTAATCCCAGCAACTGCAACTCCTGCACCGCCTATGACGTATCCCCAGTTAATTTCTAAAGGATCAGACTCTTCCTCTTTCTTTGTTTTCTTCTCCTTGTTTTTATTATTCAACTCTGCCAGGCGCTTCCCTGCGGCTACGCGACCTGGGTTCTTCTCCTAGGTTATCTTCTCAGGACCCTTTTCTTCGACGTCAGACATCTATACTAAGGACTTGACATGACTTCCTTAAGTTCTAAGGTAGGTACTTCCTTTGACTTCTTAAAGTCCGCCCAACTTGTCGTAAGTTCTTCTAGGTTAATATGCTGTGCCACATGCAGGGCTACACTGGCTACCGCCATTAACTTACCGCACTTCAAAGACAACCACCCACAGGTTATCTTAAGTTCTTGAGCAATGACATAGTCTTCTCTGATATCTTTCTGAAGTTCTAAGACATCATCTATGGGCAGCACAAATCCCAGCAATTTAGTGCTTAACTTGATAGCGCTATCCGCTACGGCATCTGTGGTCTTTGCGGCGAGGGCAGCTTCATATCGCTTGTGGTATTTCTTAACATCTTCTTCAGAGAGCTTCTTGACATCCTCGTGGGTAAGTGCTTTCCCTACCATCTCTTTAGCCTTACCTGCAGATACTAGGATGTTAAGCTGCTCTTTCAGGTCATCTTCTCCGAGTTGCGCGGGCGGTTCAACTAAATCTTCAATGTTCATGCTATACTTAGGTCCACACGATACGGATACCTCAAAGAGAAGATCAACTTAGAATGTTGATTAGCCTTGAGATAAGCCATGTATTGTCGTAATTCTTCCTTGGAGATTTCCCCACCATAATCAGAGAGTATGGTTTCTAAGTCAGTCTTGCTAGGGGTGTAGAAGACTACTAAGCTGCCAATGTTCTCGCGGTAGGGTTTGCTGACGCTGGTGAGTTGCTGAGAAAGCAACCACACGCTAATATTGTCATGGCGCCCTGACACGTCGCCGCTTCACGTCATCGCCGCAGGCAATATCGTCCAAAATGAGAAGGGTTTGTAGATCCTTAGGGAACGCCGAATGCCAGAACTTCAAATGAGAGCTTAGTTCATTGGGATCTAAGATATCCACGAAGAAGTCAGGGTCTTTAGTGCCGATGCCATCCCAGGATTTATTCCTAACATAGGTGGGGCAAAGCAACGCAATGTAATCGAACTTCCTAAAGAAGGGCCCTAGAAGATTGTCTACCACGAACTTTGTCTTGCCGCATCCCGTGGGGCCCACTATCAGGGCATTGCATGGAATATGTTCAGGGTTCATGTGTGCTTGTGTATAAGCGATGGAAACCTATGAAGTGGTAGGAGTCAAGCGAGAGATAGATCTAAACAAAGTCGCTACGGAACTACTAAAGAGGGAAAAGATGGAAGAGAGAGTCATGGATATCGAAGGTCAGTTGGATAATCAGCTGTTTATGCGGCGCATTGGCGCTTTGATAACACTGGCAGATTGGGCTAAGGACATAGTGGTAGATTTCATGAGGGCTCCAGTATAGATGGACTGCATAGGAAGTATGCCCAACGAAGACGTATTAATAGTCGCCCAGCCAGAGTACGTTATGCACTGCTTGCACTGCAATGAGAAGTACAAAGAGAAGGACTTCGAAGGACACAAGTGCAAAGCAGATATGAAGGCCTATGGGATATTGAGTTTAAAAAATTCTAATATATAATGATTACCACGGCCGAATTTGAAAGCGCATTGAGAGAAGCAACTGATATTACTAAATGGAGAGACCTAGAAGTAGGGAAAATATACGCCATCGTGGGCTTCGAAGTCCTAAGCACCAGCATTGGCGAAAGCATGAAGCTCACTGTCCTCGATGACAGGATGCTGTACACAGTATGGGCTCCAACGCGGCTCAAAGAGAAGCTACAAAGGAATGAAGACTACACGCACATTAGGAGCAATGGTCTTAAGCCCACTAAGGACAAGGACCACGAATATTGGAGCTTTGACCTGGCTAGGGTTGGACACGCTAGGCAATAGGGCTATGTTAGGACTGGATGAGTGCTAACGTAATCACAACCAGATTAGATTTTATTCTTTATGTATGCCCATAGATAGGGGCGATTACTAAGCACAGGACTGGCTGTGAGGGAACGTCACAACATACATATTCTAATTTATTATTTCTTGGTATATAGTACCATTTGAACTAAAGTGAGAGATATTCTACGTCCCTCTCTATTTGTTGACTTTCAGTTTTTTTAGATCTAAAAAATAGCAATGGGAGCACTAAGAAATAATAAATTAGAATATGTATGTTGACACGCTACCATAGGTCCAGTCTTGCGCATTGTAATCTACTATATACCAAGAAATAATAAATTAGAATATGTATTTTGACACGCTACCATAGGTCCAGTCTTGCGCATAGTAATCCTACCCTTGTGCTAACATATTGTGAATAAGATATATGGTAGTATATATGGAGAGCAACAAGTGTAAGAAGGCGTTTAGTAGGAAGAAAACATTAGACTACCACCTTAGCAGAGGCGTATGCGATAAGGTCGCCGACCACGATAGGACATGCCCAAACTGCAACAAGGAATTCTTTACCAAGCAGACGTTAAACTACCATCTTAGCAGGAACGTATGCGGCAGGGTACGAGACGATAACAGAGAATGCCCCGACTGTGGCAAGGTCTTTTCTACTAGATACATGCTTAAGTAACACTTAGAACACAACGTATTCACCAAGGAAGAACCAGCGGAAAATAAGTGCAGCAACTGTAAGAAAACCTTTACTACGCCTCGTGGATTAAAGGTTCATAAGTGTAATCCTTGCTACTGTGGCGATTTGACGTGGCATCTATTTCGTTGTGAACGCATCTACACCTTCGAGGATGAGGCTATATGCTACGACCACTGCGTGTAAAGAACCCCTGATTCAGGAGCGCACAAAAATAAAGCGACTTTTTCCAAAGCGAATATAAGTTTGACGTCCTTGCTGGTGTTGCCTGGGAATACCAGGACTACTGGATGACAAAGTGCCCTAAGTGCCGCTGCCTTAGAGCAGAGGAAGGGCACCTGGGGTGTTTGCCCAGTGAGCCACCAGAGGGAATGCGCTTTCCAGAGTTGCCGTGCGATGAAAGCCCTACCGCGGAAACTGACTGCGTGATGGACGCGCAACAGCGCCAGCTAGAAGCCGCAGAGGCCGCTGGCGATTACGACCGCGTAGAACGCCTAATGAATAGGTTCGATCTTGTGGAAGCCTTCTAAATGACTCCTTAGCGTGGCATTGGATTTAAACTTCTTAGGACATGCGCTGAACTTGAGCCTAAGGTCCCTGCAATAGTTAGTTATCTCCCGCGTGGCAATGTCATAGTCCTTGCATACTAGGACTTTATAACCGTTGTCCCTATAGCAATACAGCAGAGCTTCCTGTGCATCAGAAACGACGCCAGTGCCCTTAGGTGTTTTGAACTCGATGCATAGGCCATTGTAGTGCTTATGGCAGCTAGTAATAATAAGGTCCGGCTGGCCTTTCTAATAGCTCTTCTGCCAGGACTTTATTCTTTTTTCCTTGGTATCTTGCAAATCACCTAGCCCTGCTATAAAGAGCACCTCAGGGTAAAAGCGGCGTAGGTAACCGACGGTTTTCCTATGCAAGTCGAATTCATTTTCTATCTTGAACATATGTTCGTTGTAGCGGTGATAACTTCCTGTCTTTCTAATGCTAGGAAGCACTTCTGTAAATACCCACTCTTTAAACTTTTCCGCTTCTGGAAGCTCAGAGCCAAATATCAACTCATACAGCACTGGCTCCTTAACGTACAAAGAATGCGGCTGTGTGTTAAGGTAAGGGCGACTCGCCCTACCCTTCCAGCTTTACTTTGTACTTATCAGAAACATGAGTAGCTACGGCCCTACGAGGATCTAAGTACCCCAAAGCCTTAGCCACATCTTTAGCTCTAAAGTACAGGTCGCCATTGTTGTTGATAACTTTTAGTTGCAGGTCACTGTAGTTGAACACGCGGATCATTCTATATTAGCATGATATCTTTTGCCTAATAGGCTACGCTCCTTAGTTGATTCATTTCTACGCTTAGCTGTGCGTCACTGACTACGAAGATGTAGCAGTTTATTTTATTACCGTTACCCGCGATAGTATTCTTTGTGCGCTTGATTTCCAAAGTAATGCCATCCTGGGTGTTAACCAACCGCAGACCCTGACCATGCATGCCCTCGTCGTTAGTAGTGCGCATGTCAATCCACAGCGCATACTTATCCTTGAAGAATTCCTTAGGACTAACCTGGTCGCAAAACTTGCGCATTGCCTCCCTGTAGATGTCCGCGGGCTTTATTCCCTGGGAGTAGACTTTGTCAGGTACTCCATTGATATTTACCCCTACGTTAGTAATGCCGGGGTTATGGAAGGCTTCGCTGTCACGCTTGCCCGCCTCGTAGGGCTTAGCAAACACGAGCATCAACCCCGTCAAGCTGCGCCTAGGAAGGTTAATGCTTTGGTTGATAACCTCGTAAGTCTTGTCTAGGAAGCTAAATGTCTTGTACATCACTATGTGGTCTTAAAGGAATGCCTTCCCAGCGCTATATTCAGCGTCAGCATTGCGGGCTGATTCCTCGCTGTACACTGTTTCGTACTGTAGTTCTAAGTTAGTGACAGAATAGAGATCCACGGCTCCAGTGATTGCGCTGTCCATTCCTCCTAAGATGTTTGTCGTGTCCGCTAACGTCACTTCGAACTGTAACTCGCTTAGTTGTCTGGGGTAGTACGCACCATGGTTAGTAACCACTTCAAAGTCCAGTGGGATTACGTACTTAGTTCCATAGGCTGTCTTTACCCTAGTGGCATCGGCTACTGCCGTTGCGCCACTAGAATCCGTAGGCGCGGGGTTAGTATCGCCGCGAAGCTGACGAAGGATGACGCTTCCGATTCCCTGCTCTATTTTTTGTGCACGGTCAAAGGCCGTTAGCCATAGGTCTTTGTAGGTTGTATACAAATTGTACCTGCTTAGATCTAACAGTGTTTCCCCAGCAAACTTAATTCTCATCTTGTTCACGAGGTTCCTACCTACGTTATTAACGGCATAGCGCTTGTCTTTGGTACTGGGCTGCACCGTTAGGTCAAACCTTAGCGCTAACGTACCAGGGACTAATACTAGGTTATCTGTCAGGGAGGTACGCCTACATACAATGTTTCCCCTGGCTTAGCGCTGCAAGGAGTGAAGGTAACCCTGTGAAAGGTACGTTCTGCCTTTAGTCCACCAACCTGCTTAGGTAATACGTTTGGGTCTAGCTTTGAGCTTATCATATATATGAGCGAAGAAATACCTCTAGTAGACCAAGATGGAAACCCCACGGGCGAAGAAGGCGGCACCGAGGAAACGTCATTCACGGACTTAGACCCCGAAGATTACGAAGAATTTAGCAAATATGTAGAAATAGACAAGCCCTGGTTGTTTTCTGGTAGCCGGGAAACGTACGAAGCTGCTAGGACCAGATACATGAGGGAAAATAATCAACAGATTCCTAGTTACATGGAAGCAAACGCAGAGCCGCATGAAATACACGACGCCATAGCCAGGCTTCGCAAATCATACGAAGCCTTCAACGAAGACGAAATTAAGCTAACCATGAGGGGAGCCAAGGTTTACGCAAGCGTGGAAGACTCGAAAGGAAGATGGACAAAGCCTCAGCCGCTGTTCACGCAGGAAGAAGACATCAGAGCTGACATAAAAAAGCTACAGGGATTTCAACGAGCCACAGGAAGCCTGCTAGAAAGGCTACGAATAATCAACGAAAGAGAAGCAGCGCTAAGAGAATCGCAAAGGTTGCAACAGGTGCTAGATGAAAAGAACGCAGAGATTAGATCACTAAAGGATCAACTTTCGAAGTTACGCAACGGCCCCGAAAGGGACACATTATTTAGGGAGGCCAACAAAGCGCTGGAAGAAAAAAACTCCGCAAGGAGGGCATTCGAGCTTGCCATACAACATCTTGACCTATTCCAAGAGGAAGTCAAACGTTTGAATATCGCTCTTGAAGGAGCTCAGGAAGAACGCCGCCAATTGATCCAGCGTATCAATACCTTAGAAGAACAGTTGCGGCAGGCCAAGCAGGCAATAGGAGACCTAGAAAATAACATAACGGAAAAGGAAGAGATAATCAACAACCAAACTAAAACCGATGCTGAACGTGAAGCCGCTAGAGTAGAGCTAGAGGACTTACTAGAGCGCAAAGCTGAATTAGAAGCTAGGATTCAGTCCTCAGAACGAGAACTAGGACTTACCACTAAAGAAAAAATAAAGAGAGCGCTTATCAAATATGGGGTCCCTACTGTCTTAGCAGCTGGCTTAGCCGCTACAATACGAGTAATCATTTCCATGCTCAAAGCTACGGGCGCAGGGGTCAAGGCGGTAGGCAACGGCCTCACGGCGCTAGGCAAAAAGATGGCAGCTAGCATTCCAGGTCTATTGGGTAGTGTACTTTCCTTAGTACTAAAGACAGGCGGGGAGCTGTTGAAGTTCGTTGGAAATAACATCTGGATCTTGGTCGTAGCTATCGGGATGGTCCTCCTGAAGAGGGTGAGATCTTAGCCTTATCATCAAGCTTCTTTGATGTCCTGCTTTGAGAATAATGAAAGACAGTATTAGCGCCGCCCTTATAATTCGGGACTAGCGGCGACACGCTCATGGTAGAAATGGGTTTATGACTCCAGGCTGCATTAGCAGACCTACGACCTATACGATTTATCCCAAACTTACCATCATCAGAAGTGACTTGCAACTTAGCATATTTACAATTGGCTAGCATATGAAAAGTCACTGGCATTAGGTCTTCAGCTGACCTCGTGTAGGGCTCCTTTGAAAAATGGGTAACTTTCCTAGTGTTTGTTGAAGTTCGATAAGGAAGCAAAGGCTTATTATTTTCGTCAATAAGTCTAAACCCCACATTTGCATGCGTGTTTGCATTAATGCTAATGGTGCAAATAATTAACGCAAAGCCTCCGACTTCAACCCACATTCCAACGTCATGCCAAGCAACATCGTCATATCCCTCTTCATCTACGCGATGGGCGTAATGTGTTTCCCTCACATACGGATTCATATATTGTAAAATCAAAGATTTTAGAGACTAACCACCGTAAGAGTGCTAATGGTCATATGGTTATAGATAGTATCCCTTTGATTTTCTATGCTATTTATGCAAATGCTCCCAGTGTCATCTACACGTATTTGAAGCTTTACTTTCCCATGGCAGCCAGCAACTAGGTGAAAAGTCCAAACGGAAAGATTCTCAGCGCTATTCGTTGGCGGCTCTACTGAGAAATGTGTAGGCTCTCTGTTGTTCGTCTTCGCGCGCATGGGCTGCAATGCGCCATTGTCGTCACAAAAGCGAAATCCTACGTTTGCATTACTAACGGCTCCCAAAGAAAGACTGCATAAAATTAACTTCTTCCCAGAGTAGTTTAAATCTACAGACATCCCCGTGACGTCGACCCAGGCTGCTTGGGTATATTTCCTTTCTCCAGTGTAAGCTGTGTAAACACAATCAACTCCAGATACGTATGAGTTGTTCATCGCAATATATAATAACCTAGACCAATGCTCGCGAACGCCAACCCTGTCCTGACATAGCCATGGGTATCTTCGGGTATGGTTGGTAACGTGGGAACATGCTTCGGCTTAGGCTTAGGCTTGTCAATATGTTCTTTTTTAGGTGGGGATACGAAGTGTGGAATTACCTTGAGAGTGTCAGAGTTCACGTCATTCACCCCAAACTTCATATCCTTAGTAGCTCGTTGGAGTTTGTTGTTATATCCTACTACAGAGCCAGTATTCATAGATAAATTACTAGGCATCAACCAACAACCTGGGGCTACTGCATAGTCCAACCTTGTCTTAGAATTTTGTATAGCTAGTTGGTAGCGCTGTACGCCCTTGCTAATATCACCCTCCAAGATTGAACTTTCAAATAAGATTAAGACTTCGGCTCGCGTCTCTTCTGCGGCACCACTATTTCCGATTATGCTAGATCGGGTGTTTACCTGAGCTCCAAGGACACAATACACGTAAGCTTCTTTGCTACGATTCAACCTAGCAAGACCAGCTCTAGTTAGTCCCTTACCTGCGCTAGATATGAAATTGAAGTATTGTTTCGCGTGCTCGTCGTTGGTAATCTTAATAATCAATGGATTAGCCCCTGCATACTTACCGCCCTCGTCTTTAAACAGAGGTCCGTCTCTAACTACCTTAGTGGTCTTAGCATTTGGTTCAAAGAAGGTGCTACTGTCGTAAGTTACTTTATGATAACCCGTGTTCCATCGTAGCTGCAATGCATTAACTTCCTTATCACTTAGCACATGACCACCAATACCCCAATAAGCCCAAACGTGACCTAGACCATTGTTAGCACCGGCAGTGCATCTAAAGTCTTTTCCCACAACGCCGAACTCCTTGCAAAGCCTGTTATAGGCAGGAACATTGTATACTTGTTATCTCTAGGATCAAACGCAGCATCTCCTGGCAATGCAGTAACGCCCATCTCATGCAGTATTCTCCCAATCGTAAAGTGGAAATGAAACATGAATATCGAAGTCTTCATCAAGTTCACATTTACGCCGCAGCCGCTAGTGGCGCACCAAACTGCAAAATTTAGTTGCTGCGGCCAGTATCGCATGTTAGGACCCCGTAACCATTCATGAGATTCCTTAGCGGTGGTATGGTTTATAGGAACTTCTCTGAAGATGTCTCGCACCTTAGCAACAAATGAATGGTCACTAGAGACCCGCATGTTCAACGTTAGGTCCAAGCTTGGATGTTCATTAAATGGGATTGCAGGTATTGGATAGGTGCTAGTACCAAGCAGCAATTCATTTGACCAGTTGGACTTAGGTTCAACATAACCAGGCGGCAAAATCTTAGGATGCTTCGCTAGCTGAGAGTCTATCTCCTTAACCAGCTTAGGACTCAAATCCGCATTGCTGTACATCCTAGAGCCTTGGTAATAAATACCGTCGGGCCTACGCTCAAACTTACCTTATCCGTAGTACTAGCCGGAAGCGGCATAGCAACGTCATTGACAGGTCCTGGCGTGATAGTTGGCATACCTATAGCATCAGTCGGTGGCGCTTGTGGAATAATATCTGGAGTAGCTACGGCTATCGTCAAGAGTCTATCCAAGAAGGTCTCTAAGCACGATGCTACCATAGCGCTAGCCCGGGCTAAGTCTAATACTATTTCAGACTTAGTATCGAAGGCCTTAAGAGACAGGGTAATTAGCGATGCAGAGTTCAAACTCATCTTAGCTGAAGAGAATAAATATGAGCAACTAAAGGATAATATCCGTAGAAAGGAGGCTGTCGTCAAGGATCTCACAGAAGAGACAAGAAAAAAAATCTATGCCCAAGCTATGGAAGATCTAAGAAAAAAGCTAGCTCAATAAACTGGTCAGCGGTCGAGGAAGGAGGATGTCGATTCCCGCGCTCTTCAAATTTAGTGTTTTGGTTTTCTAAATTTGATATTTTCTTTAGCTTTTTTTTGTTTAATTACTTTTCTGATGGATCAAGAATCTATAAACACATTTTCTAAGTTACTTGATGAGAAATTAAGCCCAATAATTAGCGACCTTCGCGAACTTAAAGCGAAAGTCTCAAAGTTAGAAGAATTTGAACGATCACTTGATTTTCTAAGCAAGAAATACGATGAGTTTGATACCAAAATGAAGAAGATCGAGCTTGAAAATCATCAAATCAAGATGGAAAATACTTGTTTATCCACTCAACTTCATCGTCTATCAAACGAACTAAGTCAAATTAAGGAGGAATGCAATAATCTTGGTCAGTACTCAAGACGGGACTGCCTGGAAATTCGAGGGATTCCTGTCAGTGACGATGAAGACACTAGCGAAATTGTCCGTAAAATTGGTGATCTTGTGGATGTTAATATTGAAGTAGATGATATTTCTGTGAGCCACCGTTTAGCTGGACAGAAAAACAAGAACTATGATCCTGCAATCATAGTTAAATTCGTACGACGCGAACTTCGTGATGAATTTTACAAGCTAGAAAATATCTACGTGACAAGTCGACCCGAGATATTGGTCTTGTAAGGTTTCCAACACAGAAAATATACCTTGCAGAGAGCCTGACGCGTCATAACCAAATGCTATTCAACCGATGTCTCAAGGCAAGAAGAGAACTAAAGTATAAATATATATGGACTAATAATGGTAGAATATCGCTGAGGAAGGATGGATCTAGTCCTGTGGTCACGATCTCCAATGATCTAGACATTGATAACTTATACGAATGAAGCTAAGTAATCTTAGATGTTCAACTTTCTATGTGTCATTCAACTGATTTATTACAACACTTGAGTTCATTTAATGATATATATGATTTGAATAATTTAGATCCTGACTCTCACCTTCCAACTCAATCTAATTTTAAGTATTATTCTACCCAAGATTTTTCAGAAAACCTCGAAATTGAAAGTAGCATTTCTGGTAAATGTTTTTCGGTTTTGCACTCCAACATCAGAAGTCTAAATGCCAACATTGACAATTTTATACATATGCTTTCGGAACTAAATCATAATTTTTCTGTTATTGGTCTTACTGAAACCAGACTTAAAAGCACACCTGGAATTCCATTTAATAACTTTATTAATGGTTATAAATTCTTTTCTCAGCCCACCTTATCTCATGCAGGTGGTGCAGCTTTCTATGTTTCTGACAAATTATCTTCTTCCCTTAGAAGTGATCTTTCTTGCTCTATTAAATCTGGATTTGAGTCTCTATGGATTGAAGTAGAAAGTGATCTACATCATAATATTGTGTGTGGGGTTATCTATAGGCATCCTCATAGTAACTTTGATGTATTTTTTAATTATCTTGAAAGTTCACTTGATAAAATTAATAGAGAAAACAAATTTTGTGTAATCATGGGGGATTTTAACATTGATCTATTAAAATCCTCTTCCCATTCAGATACTGAAAATTACCTTAACACTCTTCAATCATATTCATTTAATCCTCATATACTTCAACCTACTCGCATTACCGATCATTCTGCTTCTCTAATAGATCATATATTCTTCAATTCATTAACTCACTATACTGTTAGTGGTAATATTGTTTATGATTTAACTGACCATCTTCCAAATTTTCTAATTATAAATAAATTATCAGCTCTTCCAAAAAATATTAAAATATCTAGAAGAGACTACTCTAAATTTAATGAAGCTGATTTATTAGATGAAATTAAGGCTATTGATTGGACTGAAGAATTTGAACATACCATTAATGCTTCTATGCTATTTGATATTTTTTATTCCAAACTATCTAATGTAGTTAATAAGCATATTCCTATTAGGGAACTTAGTAAAAATGATGTAAGGCAATTATGTAAACCATGGATAACTAAAGGAATTAAAGTATCAATTAAAATTAAAAATAAACTGTATAAGAAATATATTAAAACCAAATCTTTGTATTATTTTGATAAATTCAAAATATACAGAAATAAGCTTAATCACCTTATAAAATTATCAAAAACTCGATATTATAATAACTATTTTATATCCAATAGAACTAATATTAAGAACGTTTGGAAAGGAATTAAAGATATTATTGGTTTTAAACATGGATTATCTAATCTGCCTTCTAAATTACTAACATCTAATAATGTTGAGTTAACTGATTGTAAGAGTATAGCAAATCATTTAAATAAATTATTTACTAATATTGGTACTAATCTTGCTAGTTCAGTCCCAAAAAGCAATGTATCTCCATTGAGTTATTTGCCTCAAAAGTCACTTAACAGCATTTTTCTAACTCCTGTTACACTTAAAGAAATAGAGGATGAAATAGATAAACTGAACCCTTTAAAGAGCACTGGGCCCTTCAGTATACCTGTTGCAGTTTTAAAATCTATTAAACATCTTATCTCAAAACCTCTTAAACGTATTTTTGATAACTCTTTTTCTTCTGGAATTGTTCCTGAAAGTTTCAAATTAGCTAGGGTCATTCCTGTGTTTAAAAAGGGTTCTCAAGTCAATGTTAATAACTACCGTCCTATTTCCCTTCTTTCAGTTTTCAATAGAATTCTTGAAAAACTTATGTTTGACAGACTTATTAACTTTGTCAATAAAGAAGCTGTTTTATCTCATAAGCAATTTGGTTTTCGACCAAAGCATTCCACTTTACAGGCTGTTCTTTCCATAACAGATAATATACAAAATGCTATTGAAGACAACATCTATTCTTGTGGAATTTTTCTTGACCTTAGCAAAGCTTTTGATACTGTTAATCATCAACTTTTACTCCAAAAACTAGATTATTATGGAATACGTGGGTTAGCAGGTAAATGGTTTGAATCATACCTCCATAATAGATGACAATTTACTTCTCTTGGAAGCACCTGTTCCGAAATTTTACCTATATCTTGTGGTGTTCCTCAAGGTTCAGTTCTTGGACCCATTCTTTTTCTCTTGTATATAAATGATTTCTCTAAATCATCCAATAAATTCTCTTTTCATTTATTTGCTGATGACAGCAATCTTTTTTATGCTAATAAGAGTTTAAAATCTCTAGAATTGATCATTAATAATCAATTATCTGATGTGCACACCTGGCTTTGTGCTAATAAACTTTCCTTGAATATTGAAAAATCAAATTTTATTATTTTTCATCCAGCTCAAAAGAAATTGTTATATGATGTTCAGCTTCAGATAGATAATCAACCTCTTCAGCGGGAGTATCAAATTAAATATTTAGGTGTCATGATTAATAGCCACCTTACTTGGAAATCACATATTTCATTTATTTCAAATAAAATAAAACGCAGCATTGGAATAATAGCCAAGGCTCGCCATTATGTCAATTTGGATATTCTAATTAACATATATTATTCTTTAATATATCCTTATTTAACCTATGGTATTGTAGTGTGGGGACACACTTATAACACAACACTTGATCCTTTGTTTATTCTCCAAAAGAAAGTTCTACGTTTAATGACCTTTGCTGACTACAATGCCCATACTCATCCTATTTTCATTAATTTAAAAATTCTCAAGCTTTGTGACTTGGTCTACTTTCATACTGCTGTTTTTATGCATGATTTTTATTCTGGAAATTTACCTATTTACTTTAAGTCATTTTTTCACTCGGTAAGCATGAAACATTCTTACAATACAAGATTTGCTTCTAAAACTTCTTTTTCCCTACCAAAAATTAGAACCAATTATGGAAAATTTAATATAAAATATGCTGGCGCTAAAGTTTGGAATTCTGTTGAGGAGTGCTTAAAACCATATAGCAAAGATAGGTTCAAGAAATCCTTAAAAGAAAAATTACTGCAGGCTTATTCTTCTTCTAATTAAAAAAAATAAAATAAAATAAAAAAGTGTTATCTATACCAACTTATGAAATGATAATCTTAATAGATCAAAATTTTGTTAATTACTAAAAATTTTCTTTTTTCTATTTATTGTAACAATCTAAAATGAACTGATCCATTTCCTATTTGTCTAATTTTTTTTTTGTTTTTGTTTTTGTTTTTTTCTTATTGTATTTGTCAGTATTGATTATTAACTTATACTTAGTTTTTTGTTTTTTTTTTAAGTAATTTTTTTTTCTTTTTTTCTTGCACTATATAATTTTACTCATTCTCTTCCTGTACCAAATTTGCAATTATTTTTCATGTCAAGCTGTCTGCCTAGGTTAGCCTCATGGTTATTGCAGATAGCCTGTACCTTATAATTCGTTATATACACATTGTATTAGTTCTATTTTACTTTTTGGTACAATAAAATATGTATGTATATGTATGTATGTAAACATTTCCTTAGAGCGTAGTTCAGGAGGCTTCCGGTTCTTTGTAGAACGCTCTACTGGGTATCCATGGTAATATTGGATGGTTCGGGTTTATCTTGTAAAATATCTCATAGATAACATCGGGGTAATAGCTTACCTCGCCATACTTAGCAAACGCGGCTTCAGCGCTAGCCATCGTATGTATATCCACTTCAGGTATTCGTTGCTGTGTAACCTCCGCTAAGACGACTCCTACATCCTTGTGGTAATTTAACTTCAGTTGCTTCAGCACTTTACGCATAGCACTAATAGTAGGCTCCCGTAGGCGGTGTAGTATCCTGGATTTAATCTTGTCATCTAAATAAACAGGATAACGCCCCTGTATGTGGTTCATCCACTCTCGAAAGTACTTTATTTTTTTTGTATGGAGTCCTTCGCCTACCGCCGTTGGCGTAATATTGGTCTAGAGTCGCACAAGGCACTGCATTAAATATTATTTGTCCACAGATGTTGCAAAAAGCAGAAATATCTTCTTGTATTTAACATCTTTTGGTTGCAACAACTTAGTGGTGGGTTCCTAAGTACTTGAATAGGTTCTTCGTCAAGTTCCTCTAAGTCATCCATCTATATATTATCACATCTATGACTTGATTCGTGCTTTCCACATTCTTCATCAATCTCAAAAGTCATGTCACATATCCTACACACATTCAAAGGCACCTTTCTAGTATTTCTACATTGGTACTTAACGTGTACAGTCATTTGCGTGCTCGTCCTACATTTATGCCCACATTCGAAGCATTCGTATATCTTCTGACAGGGTCTTGTTTGCTTCTCCACATGCATCCTTAGGTCGTTAGCTCTCTTAAACTTCCTCTCACATCTTTCGCATTGAAAAACTTGCGCACATGCATGCTTAGATGCCGCTAAAGTACTAACAAATCTAGCTTTACACTTTACGCAACCAATAGGCTTACGCTTGCATGCATCTTTCTTCTCATGATTGACCTTAGAACTATAAGTAGTAAAGGCATATCCACAAAACTTACATTCATATTTAGGCATCTCATATTCTAACTCCACGCGTTCGGTAGCGTTGCGTTGCAATTCCATATATAATAGAGTTATATCTTATACACAAATGGATGCGTTGGCTCAACCATGCGTAACCTAAGTACCAACTATAGCTTATTGTAGTATGGGATTGGTTGAACCCAACGATGTGGCGTTTATCAAACAAAGTCGAACAGCGTGAGACTATGTTTGATAAAGGATGCTGCGTTGGTTCAACCAATCCCATACTACTCTGAAAACCTTTTTTGCCATTTTTTTTGAAGTAGAATCACAACCTTTTGCCTTTTGTCGAACTCTCTTTGGCACTAGTCTGTATCAGTTTCATGATTTTTACCTAATTTTTACATAATTTCTTTCTCATAAAAAATATCCATTGCCGTCTTTTGTAAAACTCTATCACACTAATCTTTATTTTCAAAGCGAGGTCGGAAATTAATTTTTCCTAATTTAATTCCAAGGGCTTTCGCCCGGAATAACCTCGTTCCCAAGCACTATAACTTATCTATATTTCTATATCTTCATGTATTTCATAAGTGCTACGCGGTCCACATATTCTAATCTTTATTTTCAACAATGTGCATGCTTTCTTTCTTATTTTCATGGATATCTTCTGAAGGAGAGGCATTTTATACTCACTTTGAAATGACAGCCACCTTGTTCAAATGCGCAGGCGACCGGTGCATTGACACATTGTTTTGTCACGTGTTCCTCAAGATCTCCTCGTGCTATCATTGCTCCACATCCATTGGTACACTGGACCTCAACCTTTGGGCATTTTTCATTGTGCAGCTGTTTAGAAAGAATAACATTTTATTTCCTATTTTATCGTTAAAAATAACAACATTATAATGGTTCATAACGAGCCACAGCGAACAAACTTAGCGAACAGCAGGAGTACCAGTTGCTAAAGTGTGACGTCATAAAGGAGAACGTAGATCTCCTTTGGAATAATAAAAAAATATAAACAAATACTTGAAAGTTAATCTTACCTTTTCATTGCTATGAATCACGTTTGCACCACAGTTCTCGCACACGACCAGTCTAAAGTCGCACGTGTTTTTCACGTGATCATCCAGATGTCTTCTTTCTATATTTTCATTACATCTACATCTACATCTACATTTTATTACAGCCAGGATTGGGACATTGCTTGAGTGAATATTCGCACCTTTTCTCATGCTTCTGTATTATAAAAACAATACTTAAATCAGAACTAATAGCATTAACGAGAAGGGTCTCGGGAAGAATTATTTTCGTAAATTCTAGTTCTAAAAATTATTCCCTCATTCCCTTAATGACTTCCGGTATCCTAAGATAATACAGCGTCATTCTAAGAGCCCCAGACAATGTATCATTGGTGAGGTCACTTGGAAGTCGCACTGTCACACTCGCTGCCACAAGCTTATAACACGTCACGTCAATAAGGTCTCCCCGGTTATGATAGTACTACAATTACAAACCTCTAAATCGTGTAGTTGACCAAGCCATTTGCAGCCTTTTTCGTAGTTGTAGCAGTAACAATCTAGGTTCAATCTCGTTGAACTACAGCCAGAGCTTCTTAAAAATATATCTTGCAGATTTTGAAACCATCTTGTAACTGTTCGATCAATTTTAAATTGGATGAGATTTGAAATTTTTCGAGTGACTGTAAATTCAAGTGCAAATTATTAAAATTCATCAAACTATCGTGTTTTGCATACCGGTCACCTTGAATATAACACTAACAAACTTTGCATATACTTACTTTACCAGTTGTCCATAGCACTCCTGGCAGAACCTGTGTCCACAGGTTGATTGCTTGGGTTTTCTTAAAAGATTCTTGCACCGCTCACATTTTAAACTAGAACTGATGGACTTGGGAAAATAGAGCTTACGAGAATCAAGCGAAGTCACAAGCGCATCAGCCACCATTGTCATTAGATGTTGGTAAAAAGTATGAAAAATAAGAAGAAATAAAATATTTGGTCGAAGAAATTTAGTTTGACTTATTTCGCTAAATTCGAACTGTACAAATGTGAATGCTAACCGTCGGTGATACGTTTATATCATGAGCGACAGCAGCGTGACATCATCTGATCTATTTTTGTCTGGCCGGTATTTCCCGTAAACAAAAGACAAAAAAAAAACCCTAGTAGCTGTGAGGCGCTTCCGGTTACGTCATTCCAAAACCAGGGTCGTTACTAAAACAGGAAATGGGAAATGGGAAATGGGGAATGACCGGGACGATCCCCCCCGAAGCAAGGCTAAAAATTTATGCTCTCCCCCCTATTAATACCACTTCTTATTTTCAATGAATAACCAAACGATAAAGCTATTTACCTATGCAAGAAAGTACCGATACTTACTGATACCGAGTACTGGGCCTAGATTGTCTCCCAAATCGAGAGCGGGTTACTCGTGATCCAGTGTATATAATAGCAGTGGAATCTCTTCAGACTCATCTTGGCTTTCCATATCAGCATCTCCCTCTTCTTCTGATTCACTTTCGATAGCAGCAACTATTTCGTTTTCGTCTTCACTATCATCATCTTCACTATCATCATCTTCACCATCTTCATCTTCACTATCTTCATATTCCACTTCATTCTGTGAAATAGAGTTATACTGCAAAGTCTTGTCAATAGGGTCATTACTTGATAGGTTGATGTGCGCCATTATCCGCAAAACTTTGTCATTCTTGACTCCTTTTATTGATAGTTGGTGGTACTTTAAGTATTTTTGTAACTCTTTAACAGTGAACTTCGTTAAGTTTTCACGGGATAATGCTAACTCTTTCCAGTTATAATCTTTGTAATAGAGAGTGTTAGATCGACTTTTTTTTCTCCCCGCAAACGGCAAACGTGACCACGTTTTCATAGTTTTCGTGTATTTTAGTTTACCTTTTACAAACCTTCTCACCAAGCGCAAAAACTCTTTTGTTTTTCTACTACTTGGACTTTTTTTGCGATTCTTTTTCAGTAACTTAAAAGAATTTTTTTACTGATCAACTGACGTTTCACGTTTGCCGTGAACGTAAATCTAACTGGCTCTCTATTGTTTGCTATTGACCTCAGCTTTATCTCTTTTTCGCTGGCGGATTTCTTTGGACCTTTGAAAGACACAAAAGATGATTCAAGTAGGATCTAACATGATCTTCTTCAACGATGTATGTATTGAAGAATTTTTTAATGCTGTCCGGGTCTTCTAAATGAATGTCGTCAAGAGAAATTTTTTTCTTAAGTTGCGCTCTTGGAAGAAAATCATCTACCTCACGAAAAATGTTCTTGTTTTCATCTTGGAACACTGACGTCTCGAACACATCTTTGTAATTGACTTGAACCTAGGGAGTTTGGTGTAATCTGGTTGAGGAGCAGGAATCCCCTTGAATTTTTTGCTCATCCAAGGATTTCTCACAAAATTGGCATTGTCCTCCGGTTTTATTGAGTCAGACAAAGTACACAGTTTTGTTATATATTCATTAGAAATGTTAAATTTTGAAAGTTTTATAAACCAGCTCAGAAGTTCATAAACTTCTGCCAGCTGTAACATTGCTGTTACACTTTATGAAATATCGAATTCAAAAACCAAGGGTTTTTTTGCTTCCTCTGGTTCTTGCCATGGGCTTTTAAATACTATAATTGCTAATGCGGCTAAATTGTACACATTGTTATACATTTTTATTATTATGGCTGTATTTTGTGTTATTAAACTTTAATATAAAACCAGCTGTAATGATGCTGTTCATGTTATGAAATAGTTTGACTTTCTTTTCTCATGTAGCTTCTTCCAAAAATTGTGCATCCCCCCCCCTCCCATTTTTCTGATAAAAAATTGCCCACCCCCCTTTTTCCTACCAAACTTTTCCCTATCCCCCTTAATTTCACCTGCCTCCCCCCCTGCCATACATTATGAACGCAGCCTTAATAAACATATGGGCCAAGGATGGGTGCCTATATATGAGTAGTTCTCCATACTACAACAGATAAGACAAGAAACAAGTAGCAAGAGAAGAAATCAGGAAAACACGGACGAAAATTTCGAGATCGTCGCTTTCCATGACAAGTTAGTACCATCCCCTGACAGCACGACGGTTGAGCAAATGACGTACTTTATAGGCTACAAAATTTATAAGCTACAATAATTGATAATTTTTATTCCCCCACTTTTAACTGTGAAGAAAAAAATCTTTGCTTGGCGACTATTGGTGCATTTCAAGTCATTTTCAATGGTCATTCATTTATTTCTTTTCATCTAATACAATTATAATAATAACAAATTAAAGAGTAATTGATTAAAACCACACATGCAATTTATGTTGTTTAGCTAGTACTAGTTATGAACAAATATACGCATAATAATTCAAAATAGGAACTACATAGGTCTTAAATGTGGAAGGCGCCACAATATAGGAGCTTGCTGACCTCCCATGGACAGGACTGTTATTTGTTATTTTGTTATGACGTTGATCGTATTTTAATGTTGCTGCTCTTTCCGATTGAACATGCAGTTGTGGTTATTACTGAAATTAAATTATGTTTTTCAGTGATTACGCATTTTCCCCTACATTACATAAACAATATGCCTGAAGCGAGATGACGTTTTACCCCAGACTCTATACCATAATAGTTTTTAAAATTCTTTCATATTAAAATTTTTGATTCCTTAGAGAATACAGGAACAATAGTCATAATTAAAGAACAAAAGCAGTGTGAAAAGAATTATGGTCTAGAGACGGGGGTAAAACGTCATCTCGCTTCAGGCTTATTAGGAATAACATTGTAATTAATATTAGTCAACTCGCTTTTGTTTGTTTTTACCTTATATATAATCGTTTAACATTGTTGTCACCTTATACAATATATGGTATATATATATTTGGTATTCCATTTATAAGCGCCATTTCATTTATTGTTAGTATTATATTCAAGGCCACCGGTATGCAAAATGAGATAAACTAACCCCAGAGTTAGGATTCGAGTTAGGATTCGAGTTGGGATTCGAGTTGGGATTCGAGTTAGGATTCGAGTTGGGATTCGAGTTAGGATTCGAGTTGGGATTCGAGTTAGGATTCGAATATTGGAACAAATATCATTGGATAAATTCTTGGTTATTGCCAATAATTTGTTTAGAATCACCATGCAGTTCTTTTGACTAAAACATTCACAGCATACAGCAGTTTGTTGTATACGTAATACATATTGAAATCATTCCATGCACTTGTGGGCTACTCGAATTATACAAACCCCAACAAATTATAATTTTAGGTCAAATTCCTATTATATCATCCATCTTAGATTTACTTGTACGTAGTAATGCTGTGAATTATTTACTTCAATTTGTTTTTAAACAAAGCTGAAAAAATATTTTCCCCAGCTTTAAAGGGTCAATAATTTGTGTTAGATTCCAAAACGCGAAACATTTACTATTGTAGTCAGATATCGATGACGGTAGTCATTGCAACAGTGATATTTTAACATGTGACGGATATGATATCTTCACTGTGCAGAATGTACGTTTTAAACATTAAAGAAGTAGTCCTTTTTAACTCGTAGAAACGAGTTATTGTGAGGGGTCTGAATGTCACTCACACACTCAATATGGCGTTGCAGATCGATATTTAATGGTATGTACATCTTGAGTTGAGCATCTGCCGAACCCTATACGAATTGTCATGAAAGCGAAAGCTAGCTCATCTACGGCATAAGGTCAATTAAATCCGCTATATTTTATAGTCATTTATTTAATAAAATCTCTGGGCTCAGTGCATAAGTATCCACGAGATGGCCATATGGTGCGTTTGATCGTTCGTCGCTTCGCTCACTCGTGAAAATCCTTTCAACACTCGAATATAAAATTTGTATCTTCGCGCGCCGCCCATGTAACTCCTCTATATATCCTCTATATATCCTATAAATTCATGGGCGATTAGTGAATAAATAAGTAAGAAATATGAATGAATGGTTGCATGAATGAATGAATAAACGAACATAATCAATTCAATCATATTGCATAAACAAGATCATAAATATATTTACATTATTTATACATCATTATCGTTTACAGAAAACACGGAGTATAACGCAATTATAACATCGCCCATTCAACGAGAGAGTTCAGTTGTTGAACTCTACACTAAAGAACTGCATGCTTGAGGCTAAACGAATATCCAAATTGATAATCCAGACGT
This sequence comes from Actinia tenebrosa, assembly GCF_029948245.1. NCBI lineage: Eukaryota > Metazoa > Cnidaria > Anthozoa > Actiniaria > Actiniidae > Actinia > Actinia tenebrosa. The sequence continues at coordinate 6,626,658 of NW_028292580.1, forward strand.
GTGTAATAAAATTTGCAATATTTAATGGTGTCAGTTATTTTATTATACCTCGTACTCTAGTTGAGGCTAGTTGATGAGCCGGTGAGCGACAACGTTGAACCAAAAGAAACACAACAAGATACAATATAGCTGTAGGTGCTATTAAAGCACAGTGTCCATAACGCACGAACAAAACAAAATCAAATTGGGGGGAAAATAGTAAGAGGGTTGTCTGGTATACTACCTTTTCATCATTACTGGTATACTATACTTTGTTTCCGGTGCCAACGAAACATGTGATCAAATGGCGGCATCGGAACAGCACGTGTTTGGTGCTTAACGTGACTAAGGTCAGCTTTACCCTATTAAGCGACCACCATTTATGAAGCGGCTACTATCAAAAGTCCAAAAGTATTTGCCACTAAATTACTGTAGTGATACGGTACCTCTGTTAAGCGGCCGCGGCCACCTTGAGGCTGTCCCAGCGTTTGAGCAGCGTTTGTTTTATATCATGACTATCAAATGATTATCGGTTATCATTTTTAAATGCAAAAAAGAAGCGTTAATAGTAAGTACAGAGATTTCAGGAAACGTTTTATAATTGTTATTAACTTATGCTCAGCCCCATTTATCGGCCTCTTATTTAATTTACTTTTCCGAATCCTAACTCGAATCCTAACTCGAATCCCAACTCGAATCCCAACTCGAATCCCAACTCGAATCCTAACTCGAATCCTAACTCGGAAGATAGATACCCTCATGCAAAATACGATAGTTTGATGAATTTTAATTTACACTTGAATTTACAGTCACTTGAAAAATTTCAAATCTCATCCAATTTACAGTCAAACAAGCTCACGCGTTGACCTTTAGATTCGATTAATGAAATCATTAGTCAATTATTCCTTTTATACGTACGAACCGGAATAATGCAATATTGCAATATTCAAATGAAAATTCAGTTCATTATTCGACTCGTGATGAAGAAGGTAAACCATCTAAATTACAGATACCTTCGAGCAAAAGACGCTCTCTTATTTCATAAGCATACACACTAGGTTTTGTCGTCGATAATGTTGAAGTATTTTCTGGACTCCCCAACTAGAAATTTTCAGTTGTCGCGCAATTGCTTTATTGGACAAACCGCTATTGCTGAGATGAACAATTTCCTGTCGAATAATATCAGGTAAAGGCTTTCCCGGCACATCTACACGGCCAAGACTATTTCTGGCCGCCATGTTTTCTTGGTCTTCCGGCTGTGTTAGCACTGATTAACCAATCAAAATGTCGTATATTGAATTTAAAGTTGATTGGAATTTTCATATCTTCGTTTTTGACGTTGTAAATTTCAACTGAATAATGAAATCAAAATTCGAAAATTCAAATCATTAATCGACTCTAGGGGTCAACGCGTGAGCTTGTTTGACTGTAACTCATTGACTTCACAAACTTTAATAAGCCCTTTTCAATGAACATCCTTATTTTTATGAAAAATCGAAACACACTGTTTCCTTGTCTTTTGTTAGGTACACGAATGTGGCTGCCATCTCTATTGTCAGTTAATACTAGTGACTCAGTTAAAGTGCATATGACACGAAAACATTTTAATGTTAAAAATGTGTATTTTATTGGCATGAATAAGAATATCACGGTTAAATTTGTTTCAAAAACGTATTTCTCTAAAAATTCAAGAAAATTTAGCACAAGTTATGACGTCATTTTGTTTACAAGTCTCCAGGTTTAGTTACAAATACACGAAATATGTTTGAATGTAGAATCTTAATTTCAGGTAGTACACTTTTCAGTTTCCCAACATTTGAAGAGTACTACGTAAGCTATCAAATGAAGCTGAATAGAATATTCCTTTTGTTGTTATTTTATACAAATTACAATTTATATTTAGTGCATTACTACTGAATCTAGAGTACGTGTCAACAAAATGACGTCACAAATTGGGCTTAATTTTCTCACATATCTCAAGAAATACGCTTTTGAAACAAATTTTATTACGATATATTTATTATTATTAACAAACTATACATTTTAAACGATGAAATGTTTTCGTGTCATATACACTTTAAAGAGTCTTTGCAACATCACGTGATAGCAGCCATGACAGGAGGCTGGAACAATTTCCAGCCTCCTCTCATCACATCTCTTGGAGTTTTACTACATTTTTACAATTTTACTCAAAAAATCATAGACTACGATTGTCAGTTCAAATCACAATGAAAATCAATCAAATCACACGGAAAAGCATAAAATAATTTGATAAACTGCATGGACAGACCTTTTCGGCTTGGGCGTAAAGTTCTCATTTCAGACCACGTGTCGTTCCCTTAGGAATAATATTCTTTGTTTAGGTTAATTCATCCCACACCATTATATATATACATATATATATATACATACATATATATATATATACATACATACATATATATATATATATATATATATATATATATATATATATTTGTTTGAGAAGAAAAAGTCAAAAAATCCCCTGAAGAGTGAAGCAATTCACGAAACAGGCTTGTCGGGAAAAATGTTGTCTTGGCTTTTTCTTCTCAAACAAATATTCTGCTCTACTTCTATCGATGTATTGAGCACTGTTTTACGGAAAATTGATTCACAGATTTCTTATATATATATATGTATGTATATATATATATATATACTTGATTGCAGAAAGGTTGTAGTATACATTTATACATTTGAACATCAAAATATTGTATTCTTGTGTTTTACATCCTACAGACTATAAATCAATTGGTTTTAAGGGTTAAAAAAGTAAAATTGCAATATGCATCTCATTAGGTATTTGTATAAATGTATAAATGTATACTACACCGTTTCTGCAATCGAGTGTATATACATATACATATATATACATATATATACATATATATATAGCCAGTCAGAATAGAAGAAAGCCGTAGTATATTCGGCGGTATTAATAGTTAAGCTACTCTCTCCAGCACTACATAATAATATTTATTTAGTATTTTTACACAAGTGAATATAATAAATCACAGTTTCCGTCTTATGCTGTTATATTCACCTACAGGAGCTAAGCGCGCATACGCACACTTGTTTTTCGATTCGTACTGCTTGCAGAGATAAATAGAATTTTAATTAAAAAAAACCTCTCTCCCCCTTATTTATTACATTCACTTGTGTTAAAAAATACTAAAACAATTATTCACCTCGGGCTCTGTGAATATCTGGGATCATTTACTTTGTCGCTTGACAACTCGCGTCTCGGTAAATATTCACTTCGGTGAAGTGAATATCGGGGAATATTTACCGAGACGCGAGTATTCACTTCGCTGATAAATTCACGCAAACCTTTTACCAAACCCTTTATTCCATACTTCGTTGCCTTTTTAGTATTGATAGGAATGGCATTTACTTTCATTTTTTCAATTTCCTCATCGAAATTGTAGCACAACGATTGCCGGCAGATGCTTTTTTTGTAGCCGACTTAATATTCCGAGATTCAGAGGTGAATATCGTACAATATTCACCTCCAATTAACCAATGATGCTAATTGTTAAATATTATGCTAAACCTCTAATAATTGCAATAGTTCTCTTCTTTTCATTTTCTTTTGTCTTGTACTTAGAGCTAAACAGCAATAAAACTAAAACTAATGATTTCATTGTCCCTTCTAATCAGATATTGCGCCCTTGTGACGATTAATTGAAATGGTGTGGAATAAAATGGTTATAAGCCCCTGTAACTAATTCTAATTCCTAAACTAATGAATTAAATCCTAAACTGGAGGTTAAAATGCTTCCCTACTCTTGAGGATTAAATATTTTTTTGATGTTAACATTTTTCACTGTTTTGAACTCCAGTTTGGGATGTAATGCAAGGGTTCTGTACAATGCTTTCTGTTTACACGCCTTGGAATATCCAACTTGTATTGTGTAGTATACATACCTGACTCGTGCAGCGTATACGATACAAGCCATGTCTGATATTTCACGAATGCCACTCAAAAACCATTGTATTGGGGAATGACACGTGTTTAGAAATGGGATAACATTACGCCCAAGCTGAAAAGGTCTATCAGAAGCCAAGCGGAGGTAATCCAGCCGTTTCAACATTGATCTTGACAAACAAAGTATCATCCTTGACATACGAACGGCTTAGTAGCACCTGCATAGAATAGAATAGATTTATTCATTTACACTCAATTGAAGAATCGTTGTCGGGTTCAGAAAGATAGAACATGGAAGCTGAGACCGAAATGGCACATGCGAAGTACGTTAATTAGATGCATGCTGTGACCGGCGACCCGTGGCATCATCCACTGTTTTTAATACACGTTTGGTATTCTAAACCGACTGCATGGATGGCGCAAATGAATAAATTATAATATAATTATGTCATTTCCCATGTGCCATTTTGGTCTCAGCTTTTATGTTCTATGTTTCTGAACCCGACAACGATTCTTCAATTGAGTGTATACACGCACGTCTCATCAGTAAAATACATAAATATGATTAAGTAAAATCAAGAACACAAATTTAGTTACTAGTCATAATACACTCAACAAAATTAGTAAGAATAAGTAAGAATATTCACGTCTTGTCAAAATTGAAGAAATACTTAGATAGCCAGTCTTTGACCAAAGTTTACTATACTTTGATATATCCATACCTTACATATGGATTTAGTCTATGGGAGAATAACTATATTTCTACTTTATATGACTTAACCAAATTTCAGAATAAATCAATTAGAATAACATGCGATGTCCCTTTACGTGAGCACATAACTCCATATTATGCAAAGCTAAAATTGTTAAAACTTCCTGATGTTGTAAAACTCCATACCTGTTTGATAATCTATGATCATCTTTATGAGTTTATAAACAATCAAATTTTCAGTTATATTTAATCTCTGAGCAACACAACTATGGAACCAGAAGTGCAACCTCTGAGCTCCTACTAAATCCATCCTATAGATTAAACATCAGAAAATTCTGCCCCACTGTCAACGACATTCATTTCTGGAACGATATTCCTCTCTCATTTAGAAAAGCTACAACTAGAAATAAATTTAAATCTTTTCTGAATAACCATTACCTTAATCAATATTAATTCTGTTGTATTATAGCGTATATTTTCTAAATTCTTCTAGCACCTATATCATTAACTCCTAGATTATAACCTAGATTTGGTTTCCTATTCCACTCTATTCCTATTTCTCTCAATTTTCCTTATATGGGCAACTAATTAGTTCATCTATATCCTTGCCCAATCGCCATCAATATGTAACTATTGTAAAATAATTATCTAACTTATTATTGTAATCATTTAATTGTTTACAAATGGAGATAAATAAAAAAATGCAAATTCAAATACAACAAAATTTTCGATTCTGATTGGACAAATTGTACTCTGCAGAGTCCCAATTAAGTTGCACAATTTTGTTGAGTGTATCATGAACAAAAAATCGCACAATCTTCTCGTACAATTCGGAATTATAGATACTCGTAATGTTTTAAAAGTTTTCAAACTGGACTCGCCTCGGAAGGCTCGTCAAATTTGGAAAACTTTCAAACATAACTCGTACCTATAAATTCCGAATTGTACTCGAGATCGTGCGATTTCCTATACAAATCAAACAGATAAATAGACCTAATCCACACCGACTGTTTTAATTTATTAGCTTTTCCCCATGAGGGCAGCGACACCATAACAGCTTTTATGCCAATTATAGCGGGCCCTGTAGAGTTTTAGCGCGGGCACTGAAGATGGTCGTCACCAGCGTCTTCAGTGGATCTTTTACGTCCGCCTTATACAGGGTTATATTGTGAAGACAGACGGGGCCTGCGGTTTTAAGTCCTTGTCCGAGAAGACTTGAAGGTCTAACCATTTGCAGACATAATTACAAAGGCAGCACCTTCTCCTAAGTTATTTTAAGATCCTGAGCGTTGGTCCGGCCGAGGCTTGAACCACGACCGCCCGCACAACAGACCGTCGATCAAACCAACTGAGCTAACCGGGTTGCGGTTTTCCCATTTCAGACCACGTGTCATTCCTTAGGGTATCATTTCTTTAAAGGTTCCCGATGCGAAGACAGAGAGAGAGAACATAATGCATTGTGGTCAAACATCTTTTGTCCATCATGCCTTATATGGTGTTGTTTGTATCGAAGCTAGACCATAATGATCCTGTTCACTGAACTCAGAAAGGCCCATGAATATGGGATACGATTGAAACAAATAATATTATCTTCGAGGAAATGACACGTAGTATGAAATGGGAAAACATTACGCCAAGGTGGATTGGGCCCATAATGTAGAGATAATAAAAATGTACAAAAATAACAGCTTTACATGAGTGCCATGTGCGTACCTGCTGAGACACGAAGAGTGGACAGCCCGACGCAATGTTCATATTCGACGTGGGTCGTTTGAAGCTCGAGCTGTTAGGATCCGGTCTAAATGTGTCAGTGATGTCTTGCTGGCGATCCTGATCAAGCAGCTTGAAGGTCACCTTCTGACGGAACGGCCATGGCAAGAGTGCATCGTACTCGCCTTTCATGATCACGAAAAATAGCGACAAATGAGAACCTTTACCCATGCCGTCTCCATTTGGATACACACGTGCGCAGACCTTATATCCATAGCGACCAACATAGAAGGGCGGACTATATATGGATGGTGTTTTTCCTATGATCCCTTCGTGGTTTCGGCGACTGAACTCGTCTATTTTCCAAATGTATGTACCATCGTATGAAGTAGCCTCGAGCATCTGGATCTTAAGGTCGTGTTCGGCTAGCTGAATGTCATGTAAAGCCAACTGGTGTTCATTTCTGTCCAGCCTCCTGTCAAGAGTCAGGGAGCTGCTGCTAAAGGATCGGAGTCCTCCTCCCCCTACGCCACGTGCCAACTCGCGTTCAAACGAATGCAGTTTTTCTTCTTGATCTGCCAAAGCAGAGCGAAATTCCTCTAACTGTAGGGAAACTTCGCATGTTTTACCGCCTTTGGATGAAGCTGCATCCTGTAGCAAGGAAGTGGAAAGCATACTGTCAAATATTTATTCATTTACGATCAATACTTACCTTAGCCTTGAAGACATAAATTGATTACAGGTACTTCAAAAAAGGTTAATGAAGGTTTTGGTGCATGTCGCATACCAAGTCCAAAATGTATAAATGTGGATCATATGTTAGGAGAAGAAAATATAACGAAAATACGCACAGAAAAACTTCCATATTGTTGTGACTTTTCGCTGACTGCATTTACATCGCTGACAGTGGTATTTCGGGTTTGTTATGCGACAAAACCTTTTACAAACGTTTATTGAAATAGCTGTAAATAAAATACAGGCTTCAACCAACTAAATGGAGAAGGCAAAGGCGTAGTTAATTGTCATGTGACACATCCCATGCGGGATCCATGTGGGATAAAAAATATCTGGCTCATTTACCTACGTTTTACAGTGACGACCAAGAAGGATAATTTGTCGAGGTTCGAAGCGACTCCACGACCCAATGACAAAATTCTGTTTATGTCATAGACTTTCAAATATAAATGGTTGGAAAAAGAAAATCCATACTACACTTTCATTATATGTAGCAGCAATTGACGTGTGACGACTATCTTCCCTTGGTACAGTTGACGATGCATAGGTAAACAGCATGACTGAGTCGATTAGTCGACTATCCAAAGCTTCAACAAAGACAATATTACGACATGTCACGGTGATGGGCGAGCATTAAAGTATTTCTGATAGTGACTTCTGCCAGTGAATGACCCCTGGTTGTCTTTGATATGTTTGTTCAGCATTTCCGACTTGAAATGTCAAATTCTTTGCTATGATTCAGGCTGTCAACAGTTTCCATGACAGAGTCGTTGTAGCAGGGAGAACGCTTTGCACGTGCACATTCCTTTTTAGCAACCAGTACGTTTTGTTGGTATGTTCTGTTGTTCTGTTGGTCTTTCAGTGGTTCGTTTTAGCACCAGAATATACGCCTGTTCCAAAGTATTAACACCTTTTGGTCGATCTTTCAAATCTTTAGCAAATCTTTCACTTATGAAGCTATTCTTCAGTCATGCATAGAAGAAATAGCACTGGTCCAAGGAAATGACAGATCTCTGGGGGACTCCAAATTTAAAATGGGTTCTCTTTTTATCTTGTCTGTAAATATATATGTGATCTTCTCAACATAACTTGCACACATGTAACCACAATTGATGCATAGAAGGAACAGCACTGGACTGGTTCAATGGTAGACTTCTGCTGGGCACTTGATTCAAATATATGTCTTATCTGTGAATTACATCTCAACATATCTTTCATTTTTTGCAATTCCTCTTGCTGCATGGCGTAGACCACTAGGGCTCTCCTGTTTGAATTGTGTTCTCTTTGTGCGTTGTCTGTGAATGTAAAAGATCTCCTCAACATATCTTTCATTTTTTGTGAAATCCATCTTGTTGTATAGCATAGATCTCTGAGGGACTTAGTATGATTAAATTGTTTTCTCTTTTGTTTGTGGATATCTGTGATCTTCTCAACATATCTTTCATTTGTTGTCATCCTTGTAGACCTCTTCGCGGGACTCCAAATTTAAATTGGTTTCACTTTTTATCTTGTCTGTAAATATATATGTGATCTTAGCCTTGTGGTTATTGCAGACAACCTGTACCTTCTTTTCATTTATCTGCCTTGGTATATATACTATAAATAACTGTGTTTTTTTATACTATTTAGTTTTATTTATAAATTATTTATATTGTATATATATAAAAAAATGCTGTAAATCCTATAAGAGAGTGGTACAAAATAAAGTTGTTGTTGTTGTTGTTGTTGTCTTCTCAAAATAAATTCGCTTTTGTAACCACTCTTGATGCATAGAACGAACAGCACTGGACTGGCCCAAGGGTAGACTTCTGCTATTTTTCATTTTTTGCAATTCCTTTTGCTGCATGGCATAGACCACTAAGAAACTCCTGTTTGAATTGTGTTCTCTTTGTGTGTTGTCGGTGAATGTAAAAGATCTTCTCAACGTATGTTTTATTTTTTGCAATTCCTCTTGCTGCATGGCGTAGACCACTAGGGAACTCCTGTTTAAATTGTGTTCTCTTTCTGTCTTGTCTGTGAATATATAGGATCGTCTCAACATATCTTTCATTTTTTGTGAAATCCCTCGTTATATGGGGTAGATCTCTGGGGGACTTCTGATTGTGGATATCTGTGATCTTCTCATCACATCTCACTCTTGATTAGTGGTGACTATTGAGCACTTTTTCCGTAATGCAATAGTATGGCAATATTTGTTCCAACAATTGCGATAGTATTGCGATAGTGGAAACTTGTACAAATACTTTATTGTACTCAATTGCCCTGAATTCTCCAGCATTGTTTTTTTACATTTTTCAATCAGGGCATCACATGCAACATCATATGCCAGACCAATCAAAGTCAATATTTCTAAATTGAATTAATTGGGTTACACAAGACTTACCGAAAAACATCGTTTCCGCCGACATAAAGAAGGTGCTCTTGTGTTTTACTCAACGCATAACACACTCACTGCTCCTCCTTAAAAAAATTGAAATTGACCATTCATGACATTGTAATAGGCTTCAAAATTCTCGACCTTTTAAACGTAAATGATTCATCAGTCAATGGTGAGGTAAATACTTTACAGACCATTAGAAATGAAGGGATTTCCTAAGCTAAGCTAGCAATAGTCAGCCATAGTTTGCATTGAACAATTTGACAATTTCAGTTAGCTCACCTGTATCGCTAGTAAAACGACCTCTCCCCCTCAAGAAAGAACAAACAATTGAAAAAAACTCGTTTGCCTCGACCAAGAATTTCAGAGTCATTTTCGTTTTTTTATCTTCTTCATCTTTGAATTGTATCTATTCTAGGGTACTTCCGTAGCTTTGCTATACTGGCATTTAAGTCTCGCATAACATTCCGTTCAGTCTCAGCTCTCCAACTTCTCCGTAATCAGTCGTGATTCTAGAACACAATCCACTTGGACAACCATTTCTGAATGTATGCCAAGCGATAATTCACCCAAAACACGTTGGCCTATTAAGAATTGGATTATCCGACGACCACACATGTCGTAAGAAGACATGCGGAAGTAAACCACATATACATTATATAATATACACTATTATATGCTCGACTTCATCAAGGGAGGAATGAAATTTTCCAATTTCAAACCTTTGACATCTGTTATACTGTTCTTTGGATTATTTTTGTATAACTTTTTGGAAAAGCAATTTATTGGCTGGCCAACCATTTCGTGTCACCAAGGACCGACTTAGAGTCCTGCGACTCAACTTTAAGGATTTGCCACCTTTTAAGATTTCTCTAGTTTTTCCTCGGACTTCTTGGGAAAGCCACATTCATTGCAACTTGTTAAACACCGGGAAATTGATCATTTAGCTTCCACAGTTTATTTAGCTTTTCTTAAGGTTCAGTTGGATTCTCTATTTCGGAGTCTCCGAAGACTGGAAACCATTATATTGGCCTATAACGATCGCCTCTGTTTTGTATAACGGTAAAGACGGTGACAAACTTTGTTCTGGGGCCTCAAGAAAATCAAATTAAGTCTGGTTTCCATATGAGCTTTTTGCTGTGCTTTCTCTTGTTTTTAAGTCTGACTTTATCAAATCTCAAAAACCAAAAACATCATAGTATAACTGGCACAAATGGAAAAGTGTAAAAACATTACGAAAAGCAAGAAAAAGTAGTTTTGCCACTAAAAAAAATAACAAAACAAAAGAAAAGCCAAAAACGAAAAAGTGGTGGATCCAGAATGATTTGAAGGGGGTTGACCGTTACCTAAAAAGGCATCACATGGCGTCCCTTTTAGGTTTTGCCTTCTCCTTTATTCTTATTTATTTTTCAACTCCAAAGGGGGATGACTGGTCACCCAATTCACCCCCCTGGACCTTGGCCACGGTAAAAAGACTGCTACTGCTATTGAAAATAGCAATGGAAAGAAAACCGAAGACGCTACAATAAAAATACCGTAAAAGAAATCAAAGGCAGAAAAGCCAAACACTTCAAAAGGAAAGGTGTACAAAGAAACAAGATAAGCAAGAAAAACTAGTTTTCATTCAACAAGATAAACAAGAAAAACTAGTTATCATTCAACAAGATAAACAAGAAAAACTAGTTTTCATTCAACATACGATATGTCAGAAAAAGTAGTTTTCCTCAACGCGGAAAAGTAAGAAATAGCTATAAGGAAACCAAACTTTATTTCAGGTACAGTGAGGGGTTTTCATCTTATTAATCAGACCTAGACTGTAGCGTACGAGGCAATGTTTAGTGCTCTTTCTAGCGGCCAATCTGATCGTATTACATACCTACAGGCTTTCATTATTCTCAACATGTTCCATGGTTCTAAGAATGAAGTCTATACGTATAGAGAAGTGGTTGTTGGATTTACAAAACATTATCCAAAAAAAAACAAGTTAACTGGATCAGCTTACCTCTGTGCGTTCTCTGATCTGTGCAATAGCAGATTTGTTTTCTGTAACACCTTTCTCAGCTTTACTAAGTCTAGCCTGGTAAGATCTCAAGTTCTGTGCGTTTGATGCCAACGATTCTCGGTGCTCAGATAATTCTTTTTCCAGTTTTTCAGTCTTCTCTTTAGCTTTATCCACTTTTTGGCTCAACTGTTCTTGTAGTTTCTTTGATGAGTCCATGGATTGAACTGTCAGTTTGAGATGCTCGTCCTTCTGGCAATCGTAGTGCTCATTAAGGTCTTCTAATTTACCCTAAATGACGTTTAAATATCCATTTTGTTAACATGTATTACAAATGGGTAAAAAATCCTCCTCACGGGGTTTTCGTAGTTCTAAAACATCCCCATGCATGATTAAACGTATCGGGGAATTTCAAAAATTATGCTGTCGGTTGTAGCCCAGGCAATTGTCACATTCTCAAAAGGGATAGATCTTCTACGATAGTTGATGCATTTGATTCTTGTGTGGTCATACCTTGAAGAGACACCCAACATCTTTGAATTTGCAGGGTTTTTCTGCTGCTTCACAGTGGTTTTCGATATGATCGTTTTGAAGCTCACGCAAAATATCACTCATTCCACAATACTGACAAGTAATAGGGACCTTTTCACATTTAAGCAGATGAGCCTAAAAGATGGGAGAACACAGGGTTAGTGTATCATAGGGTATCCCTGCTTTCACGATTTCGATGTTCAGCTACAGTAGACTTATTTTTCGTCACTCATGCACTTGACTGTGCTCTGAAGACGACTACCCGTCGTCTACCATTCAGGTTGTCGGACCGGTCGTCGTTCAGACAGAACAAACACACGTCCTCACACTTGTTACAGTACAAATATAACACCTTCGATTCAAACCATTCGCTCACCTATTAGTCTTTAGTAGGTTATTTTCACATCAAACTATTTCTCAGTGCGTTTGACCTGAAGCTCGACTCGAAACGGTTCTTACTACTTTAACAGCCACACAAACTTAAACATTCTTTCTCTTTTGTTATTTATATCCCTTACTGTACTGTTCACTCTCTATATGCATATAAATAAAACAAGAGTTCAAGTTGAAAGTAACAACGAACAAAGAGCGCAAACATTTTTCATCACATTAGTTCGGAATGCTAACATTTCTCTCCATCTTACTCCTAGTCGACATATTAATCATAGCCATCGCTTTGGGAGACTGATCTAGCTATCACTTTTTGTGATCAGTGTTCTCTCGTCTGAGAAAGTTACGTCTTGCAAGGATCAGTTTAGAAAGAAAACATACTATAAGAAAAAATCGCACTTCTGACCTCCATTTGGACTTCAGGTACACGTTCCCCACAGTGTTGACAAGACGATGGTTTAAAGAGACAAGATTCTTTCACGTGTTGATCAAGTTTTTTCATTGGAATCATTTCTTTGCATCCTTGATTCGGGCAAGGAACTTCTCGATATTCGCAATGACTTAAGTGTTCCTATAAATAAGATAATAAAACACAAGAAAACAGAATAATTTAGCAGTTGGTATGAACCTATAGAAATGCAGGCTTTGTTTAAATCAGTGTGCTGAAGACTCTTGGTTCTCTTGTCTTTCTCTTCGCAAAATCTAACAGACTAAAACAAAATCTACTGGCCGTGGCCTGACTTAGTTTAGCCCAGCCTTTGAGGTGCATATCACGTCAAATCCGATGGCATAGATTTAATTTTGGTTTCTTGTGCCATGTCATCCAACATGGCGGCCAACATTTTTTATACTTTTATTCTCAAGGGAAGGGTAGCACATTAACATTATTATAATTGGAGGCGGGACCAGGATAACCCCGAAAACTCTTCCTGAATCCAATAGGATCTACCACAGTCCAGCAGGTTCTGTAATTAAAGCATGCCTCTCTATGTATCTCAGATAAAGTAAGCGGCATGAGACAATGCCATGTCATCAAAGTCCTTATCTGTATAAAATTAAAACATGATAACCAGGTAATAATATTATAGAGTGACCTTGAGTGTTGATCAATAAACGTATTCTGACTGTTTGGGATGCAAATGAACCCTACTTTTACAAGTTTTAAAATACGATTTTAAGACCTTTAAAGTAGTTCATTTTTACACCTACCAACCGCTACAGTTCCATGATGTTGGCCAGTTAGCCGTCATATGAACACTGATGTTTCCCAATGATGATTTGGTGTTGCTTGACAATACTGTCTTTGATATCAACACATGTATATATACGATGTACATTATTTTTCAGTGATACTCAGTTTTCACAGTATTACTTGGTCCACAGTTATTCACATCCATGTGTAATGTAAATGTCAGAGCTCCAAAACCCAAGTGGTATTAGGTCAAATTTTTTACCATGACATTGTGTACATGGTGGACTTATTGTCTATATAGTAGACATGTTAATGTGCCAATCAGTTTAATAAAAGGTTTTGTCACTTTGTCATTGTACACACACCTATTCTTTTGAAGTTTCCGTTGAAGGCCAAAACCTACTAATATTACCACATATTACCAGAAATTAGCTAGATTCTTACTTCTAAGTACATCAGTTCCTTTTTCCATTCGCATCCATGCTTGTGATTCATGCAGAAACAAATGAGCCCAAGAACCTCACGCTTGCAGCAGACATCATTGAACACCTCTCTTTCAGAAAGTGGCTCGTTATCAAGTGGACAATGAGGACTTGGACCTCTAGAAGATACAAAAAAGAAAAAAAGTGGTTCTAAATAACAAATTTCATAAAATTTGTTGAATTATCCCACATCATTGACAATATACTGCTCCAATAGTCCATTTCACAGCTCCTTGTGCCATCTTGAAAGATGGCCATGCCTTTGCATTGAAGTTAGAATGGCAGTGACCTTGCATGATAAAGACATGTAAATAATTGTCCAAGGTGTTAAAAAAAGGTCTACCATTGCAAGTTCACCACTGTTCTCACTTCAATGCAAAGGTATATGGTTACCTTTCAAGATGGCACAGGGAAATGTGAGGGTGATTAGCTAACAGAAACAGGAAGGATTTTGTATATTTGTTGGTATTCCACTTTTTCTTGACCCATCAGTCATTGCAACTAGTAGCCTAAGTGGATTTTTAATGGTGCAGAATAAAATAGTTTTACAATGCTTTCTCATGGCACTGTATAAAATATCCCACTTGTCTCTTGTGTGTGTATACCAAAAAATACATTAGTGACTTTTATGCCACTCAAAACCATTGTGTATTTTACTGTAAAAGGTACAGATACATAAAGATAAAAGTTTAATAAAAAAGGCAAAAATACTAGTGCTGTTTAAACAATAAAAATAAATAATAAAAAGTGATACAAGACACAGATTTTCTTAAGCAGGAATATTTTATATATATATATATATATACTTAATACTTTATGCAAATCCAAGGTAAAAATATTTTATAGATAAAACGTACAAAGCAGTATCCACAAAAGAAGATTTTAGGTCTTTATTTATTTGAATAATTATTACATTACATGTATATTTTGTTACAAGTGCATTTACAAAAGAAAAAAATTCTAAACACGTACATGATGTTTACGTCTTTCTATTCACTTACATTTTGAATATTTGTGCATGTGGCTTGTGGGTGACTGTATGAACTAATTTGTTTTACATTCACTTTCTTTAACACACATGTGTACGTATATCAATATCCAGTGGAAAACATATATACAATGTATTACTACCACACCACCTCAGTAGATAAACCAATGCCAGGATATTTTGAATTTCCACCAATATAAATGTGAAGCTAGATATATTGTCATTTCATGAATATCTGGCAACCCAGACGAGGTTAAGGAAGGTCAACTTAACATATTCTAGATCTGTCTCTTTTTCGAGACTATTTAGACATTCACCAATATTAATCTTTAGCTTGAGAAGCGCATATAGTTTAGTTACTGTATTTGGCCAAAAAAAAATGCATGTTAACTGTTGAATGCAAATGGAGTGGGGGATATGCTGTTCAACTTTACAAACTTCTTTTAGCTGAAAATAAATTTCCACTATGCTTTTCCCAATTCTAATTTTCAATTTATTCTCTCAAAAATTTGATAAAAAAAAGACTGAAGTCAGGTAAAATATAAACTTTATGTATCTTGCTGACCATCAAAATACTCTTATTTATTATATAGTTAGGATAGAGCATGCACGATGATTGGTCTATGGAATGGAATATGTAATTTGCTCAATTATTAACATTATTAATTGTCTGATCAACCTGATTGAGAACCCTGGAAAAACAAAGTTCTTGTCTCAAAGAGTTTTAAATAAAACTTCTTATCTAATGTGAACTATATATTTATGATTTAAAAGTCTACTCACAACATTGGATTTAATTGATAACCATACTAGAGAGTAACAGAGCCTCATAGGAGGTTCTACTGTACTTGCAAGGTAAAATATTGGATAGATTATCTGAATCACATATACAGTGTGTTCATAAATTTGTTGATTGTAACTACCTACATGTATTTGTCAAATGTCAATCTAGTACTTTAATGAAACTAATGCAAGTTATTGATAAGAAGAGATAACTAGCTAAAAACTAGAGTGAGCTGTGTTGGTGTTTCTAATAAAACAGTAATGATAAACAGGTAAATTTTGCATTGTGAAAAGATGGAAAAACTTACTGACGTTATTAATAAAGCAGTTTTGATGTTTACACAATGTTGTTTATTTTCTACAACATTTCTTTACACAATGAAATCTCTTTTGAATCTTAAATGTCTAATGTAATCCCTGGTAGTAGAAGTGTCGCCTGATTCAACATCTGAAATCACATTTCAATATACACTGCAAAGTAGTTCTATTATTTTTGATTACCCCCCAATAAAATGGTTCATAGTTTACATTACTTGAACAGTTAGGAACTGATGTACTATGATAAAATGACTGTTTGAAACGGTATTTTCAATTGTATAAAGATGTTTTGTTGCATTTGTGTTAGAATGTTGCTTTGTCAGGCTTTTTTATAGAAAATATATGGGAAATAAGGCAAATGAAGGCCTAAACCTCATTTTTGAATAAACTTTTTGCTTTGGGTTAACACTTTGATTCTACTTTCATTGGTCATCCATCTCCACTTCAAACAAGTTTCTAAATAACAAGATTTTAGCCTTAATTGTACAACAGCCTTTCTTCAAGAAAATAGTTTTTGGCAATCACTACTTGAATACAAAAAGAATTCTCTCTGAATATAAAAGTGCAAATAATTTACTATAAATCAATCAACGTACATGTATTCCTCACTATTCTTAGAACAGCATTTGGGTGCCCTCTACTAGAGTAGACTAGATCTATACCAGATTACCCTCAGCTGGGTTATGAAGTATCACATATTAGTTCGTTGTTCCCCATTTTTCTCAGGGGATTTTAGGCTATTTAGAAGCACAATTATCCATGAACCATTCATGCTTTACCACAAAGAACGATTACAATAACTGAATAAAAAGTCCGCCTAAATTCGAACTGTTGAATCAGCCAATCAGAGCAAGCAAGGATATTCAAATATGGCAATCCGTATCCAAATATGGTCAAAACTCTACAACAGTCCGGCTCGGTTAGTCATGCCAGCATGGCGTCGAGTATCAATGTAAATCTCGTTCTTTCATCGATATGATTTATTGAAAGGTATAATTTAGGATGTTTAGAGAAGTATTAAAAACATGTTGGAGATGTAGTATAAATGTATTCATCAATTCCTCAAGGTTAGATGTGTAGTCTTTTAAAGTGTCTTATCAAATCAGCAGATGTATATTATCTTACCTTGAGGAATCGATGCATTTCTCAAGGTTAGATAATATACATTTGTTTTAAGAATATGGTAGTGCTAGATATTTTTACATACAATAACCCACTTTTGATAATGACAAAAAGGAAGAATAACATTCTATTTACCACTTTAAGGTAAGAATTTTGTAATAATTGTATGGAACAGCTAGTTATAAAATGTCAACATATATTAAAAGTTTCATACGGTTTTCATGATTACATGGCTTTGAAATTTTCTTTGTATTTCACATACATGTGAAAAAAAAAAGATTCAAAATTTCACATGTCAGATTTCACATTTTTCAAAATTTCACATGTTTCAAGTTTTCACTCATGAAATTTCACATGTTCTGTTTCACATGTTCCCAAATTTCACATGTCCCCAAATTTCACATGTCAGATTTCACATGCATTAAAAATTTCACATGTTTCAAGTTTTCACTCATGAAATTTCACATGTTCCGTTTCACATGTTCCCAAATTTCACAGGTGTTTCACGGCCATTTCACATGTTCTGCTCCAACAGTGATGGAAGCAAAATCAAAAGTCTAAATAAATCAAGTTCATTTAAAAACTTTACGCTGAAACTCAAAGGTCATTCAGGGTCCGGATACGAAAGCAGACACTGATGTCTAAACTGTCAATCAATTGAATAACTATGATTGGCTGAACTCAAAATGTCATGTCCAATCATTTGAATTCAGTTGAAAAAAGGCGGTAATTTCAAACCAACCGTTGGAGAAAGTGTAAAATTGGATTACAAAAACGCCATAATAAAGCCTTGAGTCAGTACCTTTTTTTGGCGGATCAAGCAACGGTTGCAAAAGTTCTTTTTCACAACTTATACCTTCAAATTCTTATACTTACAAGCAGTGCAATACTTTTTATTAACTTATCTATCAAAAATAACTGAATTCTTGTGATAGAAAGGCTCTTACCTTAGAACAGGATTTATGCAAGTACTGCAGAATCTATGGCCACATTGAGTTTGAACTGGTTCTCTTAAAGCCTTCTTACACGACGGGCAAACGTACTTCTTGTCTAAGGTTTTATCAAAAGCGACATCATAACCGCCTTTTATTGACATATTGCTTTAATTTCATATCTTATACGAGAATTCAGCCAAAAATCGTGTTCTTTTACACAATCTTATTCTTTACAAAATGGCGTCCTTCCTTGAGTTGGCGTCACTTAATCTGAGCATGCGTACCGATTACATTTAAGCAATAGAAAACTTTTTCCGTGTTTACATAGCCTGATAGCAACACGAGGGGAGGTTGGGAGAATTCGAGACGGTTATACAAACCCGAGACGTAGTCGAGGGTTTGCATAACTGTCGAGAATTCTCCCAACCCCCCGAGTGTTGCTATCAGGCTATGTAAACACAGAGAAAAAAGTTTTCTATTGCTTTTATAAAATAAATACTAACGGAAAACATTACCACTTGCAAGAAAATAAATCTTTATTTGAATTTGATTCTCATTTCAAAATACAAATTCTCCATACATCACGAACTTCGATCGTTAGCCAATCAAATTTTGTGTAATAAACGACGAGGAGGCAAATGTGAAGCGAGAAAGAATCGCTAGCTATTTTAAACATTTATCATTCTAAAACTTTAAAACAAATACAAAGAAATGTCCAAAGATCGAATAGAAATCTTAATAAAAGATTTCAGAATTGATTATCTTTACGAAA
This sequence comes from Actinia tenebrosa, assembly GCF_029948245.1. NCBI lineage: Eukaryota > Metazoa > Cnidaria > Anthozoa > Actiniaria > Actiniidae > Actinia > Actinia tenebrosa. Next base: position 6,645,632 of record NW_028292580.1, read on the forward strand.
GTGATCAAAAGTGGATAACAAGTGTCACTGTGAATGGAATTCTCGGTTGAAAGAAACGTGGTTTTGCTCAATTTGACAGCGAGAAAACATGGCAGCGAAGTTGATTGTTTCGTCTTGCCTCGAGAAGATATTTTGTGGAGCTGAAGAGCTATCGCTGGAAAACGTTTGAAGCTGCTGACTGTTTCCTTGAAATACTTGTATTCTTTATCGGGCGGTGCATTTAAATCATGAGAAAGCACGTCGCTGAACAACCGAAGCTGTCCTGACGGAGGACGTGTGTTGTAGCTCCTGAGGGAATTCTCTTTGCGGTGACCAACGAGAGATTGTCATGATATTACGATCAGAAAGACCTGCATGAGACCATAGGGTTATGCCTGTGGCCCTGACACAAGTCAAAATTTGGAACTTCGTCTTCAAAATACATTTTTGGGGGCGTTTTTTTCCTCGAAAGAAACTGTAAATTTTTAATTTTTGAACTTGTACCGGGAAAACACGAAAGTTGTGACGTCACAACTGTGTTTACATACCCTCATGCAAACATGGCTATCAACCAATCACAGCGTGCGTACTATTTAATTTATTTTATAATAGCATATCTAATTGCTTATCTAATTGGGGGAATCCCCTAAAATGTCTTATTTTCAAAGTTCCTCACCTCAAATATATCTAAGAAATGCATCGATCAAAGTGGTTTAATCGTCCTAGATTATTTTCTAGATCTGGTTGAATAAGAATTTTGCCGTTCACGAACGATCAAATGTGCTGTGCATAGGAAAGAGAATACTCATATTCTCTTGGCATAGATAGGATAACTCGTCCGAATGGTTGACCGACTCATCCGTGAAAAAAAATTTTTTCACGTCCGACTTTTATTTATTATAAATATTTGAACTGGAGGGTCTACAGTTGGAATTTTTGGTTGGCAACAATCAATACAATAAAATTTCAAACGATATATGAACTAAAATTTTGCCTTTAACCCGTTCTGGTCATGATGTTGTGCTGTAAAGCAGCTGGTTAAAACTCAGATTCGTCTGTTAAGCAATACGGGTCAGATCCAGATCTTGCTGAAAAAATAATTCATATTAGTAACACACTGAAAATATAGGAACCCTGAAGCTGCTTAGAATCTTGATAAGTATTGCGTTACACTTGCATTTGTGTGGCCGCCCCTTTCTAAGTCTTTCTAGCCACTGGCAGCCCAATCTCGGTTTTTTGTCTGTATCATATTGCGAAAAAAGGCTTGATTTCAAGGTTTTTCTTTTTCGTACAATTAATAACTAAAATAGACACAAAAATTTTAATACAAGTCTATTGAACGATTTTATTATCGATAGAAAATGATTCAAAAATATTGAATTTACGCAATATACCGACAGACAATTACCGAGATTGGGATGCCTGTGTTTCTAGCAGGTTCTGGCTGGTTTGTCTGACATTCAATGCAACCCACTTTTGGACCTTGCTTGCAGAGCAAGTCGAACACCTGGTATATTTTGATAGTGAAAAAGATTAAAAAATATATATTTATAAATTATTCAACAGTTAAAGTTATAAGCAGCCGTAGACAACTTTGTAGCCTGTCTGAACTTGGCGTACGTAACGAATGCCGATGAGGAAGATTTAAATGTAGGACTATCTTGACCGGCTCTATTAGCGTATCGGCAAGCTACAGAGCTGTTTCGACGTCATTGTGTCTCATCAGTACGGCGTAGCTGATCAGAGATAGGTCATTCGCATCGCTAACGTAACTGAGTCATCCGACCTTCACTCGTCATGACCAGAAAGCAATTTGTTTCAAGGAGAAAATTAATACTCCGAAACAATTATTCTAAATTAAATGTAAAGGTAAAACGATGCAAACGGCCTATCATGAGAGTATTATCGATGATGCATTTATACTAAACCAGTATATTATGAAGAACTTATCTGAATATCCGTTCTAAAGCCTTTTGGTCTTGGACATCACCAGGTCTATGAAGAAAATAATCATTTAGTTGTTTTTTTTCCTCAATAATATACGAATAAAATTTGCAATGCAAATATTGAATTAAATATGATATAAAGTACAAAAAGCCATCCTGCCGGTTGAAATTATACCTGCAGTACTATTCGGATGTTCTTGCATCTTTTTCTAGCGACATCAGAGAGTCAACATTGTTTCATGTACTTTTTCAAACCCGAACAAGAGGATATTTCTGAGCTACTCCATCAGTATGAATCTGTACTTACGTCTACACTTGACCATCATACGCCTGTCAAAGAACGTGTAAAGAATCTATCTACACGGCCATCTATTGGCCATCTGCACCTTGGTATACTGAGAACATCAAGGCTGACAAAATACAACGCAGGCGTCTTGAAAGAATTGAAAGTGGAGAAAAACTCTGGTAAGAGTGGATAATGACATTTTGAGGGCTATTGATGAGCAACGATTTGTCATCCTTGTACTATTAGATCTCTCAGCGGCTTTTGACACGGTCAATCATGACATTTTGTTACATAGAATGAATACCAGATTTGGTGACAGGGGTGCAGCTCTTAACTGGTTCAAATCTTAGAGTATATAACAGACGTTTCAATGTGAGTGTTAATGGTGGTCTTTCATCTAGTAGAGTGTCACATTACGGTGTGCCTCAAGGCTCTGTATTAGGACCAATTCTGTTTCTAATGTATACTTCTCCTATCGGAGACATCCTTCGTAGCAGCGGCATAGATTTCCATCTTTATGCCGATGACGCTGAGCTGTATATTTCATTTGAAACTTCATCTTTGCCTGAAATGAACGCTGCCGACATATGATTGAGTCCTGTGTTGGTTAAAACTTAATGAAGATAAGACTGAAATTCTTCTACTGTCAAATCCTTATCAGCCTCGACCATCTATTTGCAGTCGCAATTTCTCTGGACATGATATTCATCCTTCCACAAATGTTCGTAATATTGGAGTTAGTCTTTGATAGAAATGTCTTTAAAGAACCAGATAACTTCTACCTGTAAAGCATGCTTTTTTCATATTAGAAACATATGGAAGATTCGAAACCATATTTCTCAGTCTTTCGTATCCTGTCAGACTCTGGTACATGCTTTAATAACTTCTAGACCTGACTTTTGTAATAGCGCAGCGCACTTATTCTAAAAATAGCTTTAAGATTCGGACAAATATTGCATTCTGTTTAACCGCTACGAGGATTATACGAACCGATTTTATTATTTTTACTTAAAGGTACAATAATAACCCATGTAAACTAAGATCAACTGCGATCGGCTGTGAAAATTATCTGCTGAAAGTAAACTTGTAAGTTTGTTTGTCCGAATTTCGCCTTTGTCTTCGTTTTTATGACGTCACGGTTGCGCTGCGTTATTCTTTGTGATATTGTTTGCCCAAGTCTTTGTCCTCTGCTGCCAGACTAGTTTCTGGAAGTCACAAGTATGATCATATCAGTCCGATACTCTATCGATTCTGCATTGGTTGCCAGTTGAACAGCATATCTTTTGAGTTTAAGGTTCTTCTGTTTACTTTCAAGGCTTTAAGCTATGCTGCTCCGTCTTACATTTCAGACATGACCACTTGCACCATACAAACCAGCCAGTTCTTTGCGATCGATCTGCTTCATTGAATCTACTGAATAAGAGATCATATCGACTAAAAAACTTGGGAAAGAGAGCTTTGAGCTGTAGCACCTGAACTATGGAACTGTCTACCTGATGATATTAAATCTGCTTTTTCCGTTCCCATTAAAAAAAAAAAAAACTTAAAGCGTGCCAGACATTATTATTATTATTATTATTATTATTATTATTATTATTATTATCATCATTATTATTATTATTATTATTATTACTATTTAGTAAAAATACTTCTACGTAAGACCTGGTTTCAATCACAGCATTTTAGTTTTTTTTATTGCGCATGCCAATTGTCTCATAAAGATCCAAACAAAACTATAGAAAAGAAATAAAGCCAGAAATTTACAAAAAAAAAAAAATCTAAATAAAAAAAAAAAAATAAATAAAAAAAAAATGAAAGCGTGGAAGGGTGGAAGGAAGGGCCACTACTAATACATTGTCAAAAACATGTTTTATTACCTGAAAAAATTATTTATTCATCCCTTCATCCCCGAAACTCTATTTCACTCACATACGGACACGCGAGTTTTATAATATTATAATATAATATTACAGGGCGTGGCCTAGTAATGGCATCATTATAGTGTGAATCAAAAAACAGTGGGCATTTAGAAATATTCCAGAAGTTTTCTGTTGTCCTTTGGCCAATTAGAATTGACTTCGTAACCACAAGATAACGGAAAGATAACAATAATGAGTATTGTGAGTGAGATCACACATCGTCGGTAGACCTTATACGGAGGTATCTACTTATCCGCATAAACATACTGTCAGTATTTGAGATAGAAATTATGTTTCGTAAGCTAACTTTCCTCGAAAAAAAATAATCCGAGTTTCATTGGGATTCGAACCTGTGACATTCAGTTGTCTTTTACTTTTTTTATTCGTGTTCTTGTTCTTTTTGACTGGTTCTTCATGCATGTTTTTGATTTTCTTTCTTCTTGTTCTGCTTATACTTCCAATGGATCTTGTTAGATTGTTCTTTTGTTTCCTGCACTCATTTTAGTCTGATTCAGTCTTTTCGGTTTTTCTTCTGTTTTTTTTTTTCCCTCGCTTCATTTATTTTCTTTCTTATCTATCCGAATTTCTTTTTTTTTTTATTCCACTTCCTTTTGTCACAGTTGTTTTTTTTCTAAATTTAAAATTCTGTTGTTAATTATATTTCAGTCATTATCTAAGTTATTTCGGGTACCCCCCTTCAACAGTTTAAAAAATCCTCCCATCCTCCCAATCCCTGTTCTTTTGACCTTTCAAGGCCCCTCATGTTCCACTAAAACAATTCCTCCCCCTCCCCCTCCCCCTCCCCCTCCCTCTCCCTCTCCCTCTCCCTCTCCCTCTCCCTCTCCCTCTCCCTCTCCCTCTCCCTCTCCCTCTCCCCCGACTTAAATAATGACTGGTCCCTAAGTCACAAACACAAATGACCTTGACATCAATAAATTGGAATGTGCAACTAAGCACTTCAAAAAAGTGCAACGAAGCACATTACAAACTGCTTGGGAAGCACATTCTTATAAGCTAATAACTCGTGGTCATCCGGTAGATTTATTTAAAAAAACCGAGTTAGGAGAATTGAAATTTGATCAGCTTTTTTCGCAGGCCCCAGTATTCTCTACTTTCACATCTCCATAATACTTTGCGTCTTTGGGGGGTAACCAGAGGGTAAAAACCCACTTATTTTGCTGAAGTCTGATCAGACAATGTTGACAATACCTTGAATACCTCAATATTTGTTGAAGACATTCACTACACATTCGATGCCCACATCCAGTCTGTACAGGTTCTTTCAGAGGGTTTCTACACACTGGACATCTGAATCTTGAATCAAGTTCTGTCTCAAAGTTTACTGATGCGAAGTCTAGTAATATGGTCGTGTTCCACGTCTTGTATCCTTTTGATAAAGCCATACTAGATACCAACCAAGATAAACGGTGAAGTAGTTGATTTCTATCTCTTTAGAATTCATGTTTTCCCATGTTTTCGGATTTAAAAAAACTTAAAGTTTTACTTAAAGTCCGGCAACCTCTACGCAGCAACGGTTCGCATATACTAAAAATATTTCATTACAGGTGTATGTTATTGTAGACCAAATTCAAAACTCGCACCGATGTGAGGCTTAAGTTGTGAACAAAGGGATCTGACGTGACTCAAAGTGATCTGGCGTGATTCAAAAGTCACGAATCATCGTTTGTCGGGGAATCCCCAGATGTTATTCCTAGGAATGTTTAAGATCATTGCGTTTTCTATATCTCTTTTCTTACGAAAGCGAATAATATTTAGTAATATCAAATTAAAGCTTATGATCACTCTCCCAGTTCGTGTTTTTCCCCTGTTAAAAATATGGCTTTGTAGGCTGATAGCATATTGCTTAAACTACAATTTGCATTTACACATGACAACCATGGCCATAACCCTACTTGTCTACTCACTCACATATAAAGGTCGAGCTATTAGTCTTGTTGCTCGGGGCTTCAAAGGAAAAGAGAGCCTGCTGCCACTGCAAAAATTAAGTGGTCATATCCATCTTGTTTGCGTCTGTTCTCGCCTTTACCAGGCTTAAAAACAATGCCAAGAACATGACCGAAGCACACATAACTGGTCTTGTAGTCATGAAGTCAATGATTGTTCGCTAAGCTTCGGAGGTTGCATTTTCTCCTACAGCATCTTAGAGGGATTTTCACTGAGGAAACCACGATATTCTTGCACCATGTTTATCAGGATATATTTTGCATTGAATATATATGTTTTCTCTTCTGTATATCCATGCATGATTATGTCACCAGACTTTCTCGTATATTATCGGCCCAGATCAGGCACGCAGCATAGCCATCATAACCATCAAATCCACGGATAGATCGTTGATACACTGAGTGATATATGTAGTTCTCAGGTAATCCAGCATGATTATTTTGCCATTACAATTGCTAATATTCTCATATACAGCTCAATTGTTTATTGAGGCATTTTAGCTGTTTAATCCCCAGGGCGCTCCTTGATAACAGCTGTTTGCTGACGAGCTTACCCTGGTAAAACATGTAATTATTATTATTATTATTATTATTATTATCAAACAAGGAGAGCATCGGATGCTTGTACTGCAAAATGTTGAATAGAATTAAAGGTTGTTTTCTTTTTTTGATGGCATCATATCGATCAAGGTTGGTTGAAGTCCAAAACCAGGAGAGCATCACATGATGATTGCATGTCTCATAGTAAAATGCAGCTTGTCCAATGTTTACATTTCTTATAGTAAAATGCTTTTTGTCCAATGACTGTTGCATGTCTCATAGTAAAATGCAGCTTCTCCTCTGATTGCATGTCTTATAGTAAACTGCAGCTTGTCCAATGACTGTTGCATGTCTTATAGTAAAATGCAACTTGTCCAGTGATTGCATGTCTCATAGTAAAAAAATACAACTTGTCCACTAATTGCATTAGTCTTCAGTAAAAATCTCTGAGTTTTTCCATTTCATGATTTTCGGCAAAACATCCAATCATCTTTTAGCAATCCATTTAATTTACTGACATTCGTGAATCGCGCCGGAACAACACGCTATGCATGTATGTTTATACTTGTATCCTTTCTTTGAGATTTGCGATTGATTTTTTCATTTCATTTTCAGTTTATATCCTTGATCATTTAACTGTACGTAGCTGCCACATTGACCGACTGTATTGGACCTCCAAACTAACTGATGATATGTGCCACATTTTTCTTATAGTCAGTAAAGTGGAGGTAATCAAATACAAATTATCTTCCACTGTGAATGATGATGGTAACGATTCAGTATCATGATATCCACTAGTCAAGGAATCTTTGACAATTTGTTTTTATGAATGGTTTTTCTTCTTAAGTCTTCTCTAGCAATACATTATGCCAGGTGACACCCTCGTGCATTTGATATGAATTGTTCAACGGTTCTCTTGAACCTCCGAATTTTTTCCAGAGCGATAATGGTACCACTGGCATATCGTGTCAGTTCCACTCAGTTCAAAGTTTTTGCCCAGTCATTCTATAGGATCATAGTCTCCTCAATTAACCATGATAGGATGTATGCATGGACGTATGTATCGCCACGTGCTGTTCTTTTAAATGCTTAGGTTTTATGCATTTCATCGATTAGCTTTTGATAGGGTCAAGACCTTGAAGACAGTACTGGTTCTGCATCACAACAAGCATTGGTTCTCTCACTTGATTTATTCTTCTAGTAGCAAAAGTCTCTTCATCAACTGTTAATGACTCTTTTATGCTATTTTTGATTTTGGTTTCTTTCCCTTCAGTTTGTATAAGCAATTTTACGTATACAGCTTTCTGTATAAACCCTTGACATTAGAAAAGAACAGGCTATCCGTCTAGACTGGTTTGAACGATCAAACATGAAACCCAAAGGAAAATAGCGTCGTTGCAGCTTTATTGGACTAAAATCACATTATGGCTCTAGTTACTTATGCAACGAGAGCGGAGTGCAACGCTGAAGAAGCAAAGCTAAGTCACACCAACTAAACACCAACTAACGCTAAAGCGCTAGTGCTTTTGTGCCAAATGAAAATTGCGCCTGTGATGTCACATTTGCCAACAACGTATCCCTTGCACTTGAAGGCCTATGGAAGAATTTCGCTATTAATCATTCACAAACCTACCTCAAGGTTTCTCGAAGACATTCATTACACATTCGATGCCCACATCCAGTCTGTACAGGTTCTTTCAGAGGGTTTTCACATACTGGACATCTGAATCTTGAATCGAGTTCTGACTCGAACCTTACTTCAGAGTAGTCGATCAAAGCGGCAGACGAAATCTGGTTTCGTTTTGGTACGTCCATGGGAAAAGTATCGAATTTGGAACTCGAATATTTAGAGCTTTAAAAGAGATTATATACATAACAAATAAAAACACCTAAAGTTTTGGTATTGATTAATGAGAGTAAGAGCACTTATTATTATGTCCATTTCAGTCCATCGATCAGAGAAAAAGAGAGAAACCTTTCCAAATAAGTCCGGCCGAGTGACTGACAGGCCAGAAGCCAAGACGTACCTTATAAAAAATCAATCTCGTACCCAGAGCCTTTATTTCTTACTGCGCATACTAAAATTGTCCTTGCCGCATATACTAATGTACCGTTTCGAAACGACGATTTTTCGCGATTTTTAATACATGTTACGGCATGTAGATGGCATGTTACACGGCATCTATTTTTCGCGCAACGGCGCTTCGCGAAAAATTGTCGTTCCGAATCGTCCAGTGTAACATCAGCTTTAGAAATTTTCTACTACAAAACCTTTTTGAAGAAGCAAAATATATTTTGATAAATTAAATGAACCTTGACCCTAGGTGGAATCGAATTCAAATGGTTTTACCTCTTTAATTAGTTGAAGCTCATAATTCAAGGCCGAAGCCACCACTTGGATAGTGGCCCAGTATTTAAAAAAGATCCTCGTACAGGACGGTCCTGTACTTTTATTCATTTGTGTAATAAATATTTTTTACTAGGGGGTAAATTGTTTCTGAAGGTAAAAAGTGGTTAGGGTACTAGTGGCTACGGCCCTGTAACTGAATGGCAGTAAACAGAATTGCGGAGAAAACATGAAATGCTAGCTAGTCGGCGAAGACATCGAGGCATCAAACTTCGCGGGACGCACTTCAACGATAATGGTAGTAAGAAGCAATATTCATCGGAATAATAATTACATCCTTTGGCACTATTCTTTACTCTAGCTTCGGTAATAAGCCATATAGCTTATTAGTTATTATAATTTTTTGCCTAGCTAGACTCTGGTCACTGACCGAACTTTAACTCTCACCGAAGCTTATTATAGGAGTAGGGGAAAAATGTTTCGTAAAACAAGTGGAATCTCTCGAAAAGCAGAAATAAGTTCAATAGTACAACTATACTATACTATATCACAATAGTCCATTTTCTCATACTTTTAATAATATTTAGCCTGAAAATGAGTCTGTGGTCTTCAAACAGCAGCATGCTTCGAATGCGGAACTGGTGTATTCATTCAACTCTCAGCAGGCGCTAATATTAATGTTCGGGGAATCCCCGGGAATAAAAGCAATCACACCTGTCATGATCAGTCTAACTGATGTTGGGAGAAACGAGACTTGGAGAGTCAGAACCGTTCAATAAGCTGCTTTCATTTGGATAATATTAGTTGGTTAAAATATTGGATTAAGTATTTTTATTATTCTTGAATTGGTTGTATTGTCAAAAACCTGCGATAAAGGACAAACAAATACGATAAACAAACAGAACAGCAGCAAGACGTCACGCAACACTCGCAACTTACACGCGGTCCTGCTATTAACTATGCTCTGGGTCAATAATTTTTCTTTCGACAGAAAATTATTAAGCTTCAGTATAATTTTAGACTTGAATATAGAGTTTTGCACGCTGTGATTAGTTGAGCGGTCAGTGATTACTATAGATGTTATTACGCTGCTGGTCGTGTATTACAGCCACAAAAATGAAAAAAATTTTTTTTTGCTAATACGTACTTGATTACAGTGAGACATTAATAAATTAATTTTCCATTTTTAATTCAATGGGGGCGGAAATTTTTTTTATTTTTTGGTGACAAAACTGACGCATAATATCACCATGATATACGCTGAAACCACTTTTACACATGAATAACCTACATATTTAAATCGTGGTGACACTACTGACGCATAATATCACCATGATACAAATGCGCTGAATAAGCACTTTTATATGTGAAGAACCTACATATTTAAATAGTGGTGACACCAGTAACGTATAATATCACAATGATAAAAAATACGCTGAATAAGCACTTTTACATGTGAAGAACCTACATATTTAAATCGTGGTGACAATACTGACGCATGATATCACCATGATAAAAATACGCTGAATAGCACTTTTACTTGTGCCTAACCTACATATTTAAATCGTGGTGACAATACTGACGCATGATATCACCATGATAAAAATACGCTGAATAGCACTTTTGGATGTGAATAACCACATATTTAAATCGTGGTGACACCAGTTACGTATAATATCTCAATGTAAAGCCTGTAACTGAAACATGCTTTTTTCATATTAGAAACATAGAAAATTCGAAAACATATTTCTTTTGAATCCTGTCAGACCCAGTTGTACATGTTTGTAATTCTTTGTGATATGGTTTGCCCAAGTCTTTGCTTCAAAACTTACAGAATGTCCAAAACTCTGCTGCCAGACTTGTTTCTAGAACTCACAAGTATGATCATATCAGTCCGATACTCTATCGATTCTGCATTGGTTGCCAGTTGAACAGCTTATCTTTTGAGTTTAAGGTTCTTCTGTTTACTTTCAAGGCTTTAAACAATGCTGCTCCGTCTTACATTTCAGACATTAGCACTTGCACCATACAAACCAGCCAGTTCTTTGCGATCGATCTGCTTCATTGAATCTACTGAATAAGAGATCATATCGACTTAAAAAACTTGGGAAAGAGAGCTTTGAGCCGTAGCACCTGAACTATGGAACTGTCTACCTAATGATATTAAACTGCTTCTTCCGTCCCCAATTAAAAGATAAATCAATCAATCAATCAATCAATCAATCAATCAATCAATCAATCAATCAATAAAACGTGGCTTTTTGAAAAAGTTTATAATTCACAATAACTTTCTTTATCCATTCTTAATTGATAGCTTTTAAAATAATCATAAGTTCTAAAACATTTTTAAGACCTTTTCTTAGATTTCACAATTTTATAGTGGAAATGGTTGTTGAAAGTTACTGATATCGACGCCATAAAAAACATGTTTTATTACCTGGAAAAATTATTTATTCATCCCTTTGGAACTCTATTTTACTCACATACGGACACGCGAGTTTTTAGAATATAATATTACAGGGCGTGGCCTAGTAATGGCATTATAGTAGTGTGAATCAAAAAAGCGTGGGCACTTGATCTTGCAATGCATAAGCTTTCTTTATCTATATGGGTATGAAATTCCAACGATTTTCCTTGTTCCTTGGAAATAATGTTGCTAATTTCCTCCAGGGCAGAGGGCGCACGTAATGTAATAAAAGTCAAAAACACTTCTCCCACTTCTTATCTTTGCCAATACCTGAATCAGGGGTTTAACAGTGACAGGCATCGATCGGCAGTAACACTCCGACACTCCCCTGCTCTTTCTACTTACTTTAATATGGAATTCGTAAAAATGATTCGTGTAACCCACTCTTTTCAGTTTCTTATAATTGATACATGACTAAATTGTTTCCGCGCGTTTAGGTTTCGCACCCAGCGTCCACGACAAGGCTAGCGATCGTGAAAAACAACAAAAAAAAAAAACAAAAAACAAAAAAACAACAAAAAAACAAACTGAAATGGAAAGATAATATTGATGACGGATTCGAAAAAGGGGTATTTTCCCCAAACAACAACTGAAAACCCTTAATTCTCATCATGCAAAAATATATATGCAAAAATGTCTATATTTCATTAAAGAATTGTATACGTATATGTTTCGTAAGCTAACTTTTCTAGAAAAAAACTGAATAATCCGAGTTTCATTGGGATTCGAACCTTTGACATTCAGTTGTCTTTTACTTTTTTTTATTCGTGTTCTTGTTCATTTTGACTGATTCTTCATGCATGTTCTTTTATTTGGATTTCTTTCTTCTTGTTCCGCTTACACTTCCAATGGATCTTGTTAGATTGTTCTTCTGTTTCCTGCACTCATCTTAGTCTGATTCAGTCTTCTCGGTTTTTCTTCTGCTTTTCCCCCCTCACTTCATTTATTTTCTTTCTTATCTTGTTTATCCGAAATTGATTTTCCTATTCCTCTTCTTTTAGAACAGTTATTTTTTTAAATTTAAAATTCTGTTGTTAATAATATATATATGCTCTATGTTTAATTAGATTTCTCACTTACATTATATATCTTTTTATATTTATACATTTTTTCTTTATTCACGTATTTTTGTTATTAATCATGATGTAAATTAGGTATGAAGATCCCATATTGGGAACCTAATAAAGTTTATCGTATTAGTGTATTGTATGCTCTACACAAATGAGTGAACTTGACATTATTCATGTCACGCTTTGGAATGTGCAACGAAGCACATTTGAAAACTGCAACGAAGCACATTTGAAAATTGCAACGAAGCAACTTTCGATCGGAAATAAAAACTGCTTGGGAAGCACATTCTTAGCTATAACCCTTGTCAACCGCTAGGTGATTTATTTTAAAATACAGGGTTAGGAGAATTGAATTTAGCTCTTTTCAATCTACTGGGCCCTGATATCTCCGGTTTTGTAGTTTCATTGGATGCTATCGGAGAAAGACTAAAGACTCATTTGTATTAATTAAAAGCAAATCATTTGCAAAAGTCAATTGTAATGTAAAGAATCAGAGAAAGTTCAGTAATACCTAAAACAGTGGTATACATTGAATGTAAGATTAGTGTATTATTTTTTTGCCTCAATATTCTTTGAGGACATTCACTACACATTCGATACCCACATCCAGTCTGTACCTGTAGGTTCTTTCAGAGGGTTTTTACACACTGGACATCTGAATCTTGAATCAAGTTCTGTCTCAAAGTTTACTGATGCAAAGTCTAGTAATGTGGAAGTGTTCCACGTCTTGCATCCTTTTGATATAGCCATACTAGGTACCAACCAAGATAAACGGTGAAGTAATTAATTTCTATCTTTTTAAAATTCATCGGTTTTCCCATGTTTTCGCATGCTTTTCGAATTAAAAAAAACTTGAAAATTTTACTTAAAGTCCAGCTAGCAACACTCACATAGCAACGGTTTGCATATACTAAAATATTTAATTAAAGGTGTTATTATTAGTTCAGTGTGCCCGCAACGCGAGTCTAGGCATGCCGCAAAAATGCATTATTTACCAGGGGATCCCCACCTGGTAGATGTTATTCAAATTCCTTGGAATGTTCAAGATCAAACTCTTTTTTCTTAGGAAAGCGAATAATATTTAGTCAATATCAAATTAAAGCTTATGATCACTGTCCCAGTTCGTGATTTTTCTCGGTTAAAAATATGGCTTTTTAGGCTGATAGCATATTGCTGAACTACAATTTGCATTTACATATGACAACCATGGCCATAACCCAACTCGTCTACTCACTCACATATAAAGGTCGAGCTATCCTTTGTGCTCGGCGGGGCTTCAAGGAAAAGAAAATGAGAGCCTGCTGCCACTGCAAAAATTAAGTGGTCATATCCATCTTGTTTGGCGTTGTCCTTTACCAGGTTTAAGAACAAGGCCAAGAACAAGACCAACAAAGTTAAGCACACATAACTGGTCTTGTAGTCATGAAGTCAATGATTGTTCGCTAAGCTTCGGAGGTTGCATTTTCTCCTACAGAATCTTAGAGGGATTTTCACTGAAGAAACCACGATATTCTTGCACCATGTTTATCATGATATATTTTGCATAAAATCATGATGGTTTGAAAAATTCCCTTGAATTTTTGGTCGATGGTATTGTGGCCCAAGGGACTTTTTTCGAACCATATTTCGTTACAGTACAGCTATGTGAGCCCATACAAATTATGTCTCAAAAACACGGTTTTTGGATCTTTTCTCAAAATAATGACTATCTAGGCAAAAAACAGAAGTGGATTCAGTTAATTCAACTATTCACGGACTGTATTATATGGTTTAGATCGAATTCTATTGAAAAAAACCACAGTACTTTTTGAGTTGAATGTACGCTATTGGATGTATTTTACAAGAGAAAATGCATGACTAGAAAATCGTCTCTCCTTGAAATAAAACAGAACCTGTCAAAAAAAAAAAAAGAAAAGAAAAAAATAAGAAAATAAAAATAAAACAGAAGTGGATTTGAAAACCCCGGGCTTTCCTAAACATTTTGGTATATAATTCATAGGAATTTGTTAAAATCTAGAACCGTATTTGTGCTGATTTTATAAGCTCATACTATCTGTTGGCTATTAGCCTGTTAACGAGGCTCTCCGGGGAGGGGGCCTCTTCCCTTCTCTCCCTCCCCCCCCCCCCCTCCCCGAGAGCCTTGTTCACAGGCTAGTTGGCTATACATTCGCCTCTTATGGTTTCTTAGGTTTCGTAGCCTCGAAAACACGCTCACTACGGTAGTTAATTAATTAATTAGCGAAAGAACAGATAATTTACGGGTCATTTAGGATGTTTTGTAACGCAGTTTACTTGTGCTATATAACTTAACTTTTAAGAACAACCTTTTGCTTTGGAAAGAGAGGAAAAAGACCGAAAACAGGAAATATTCCAAATGTATTGGCAATTTTTTCCAATGATTCTTTCTTGGTCGCAAATAGAAAGCAGGCACCGGAACAGTCGGTGGGCTGTAAACATGAACAGAAATTGTCAAGAAATCTTTTGCCCTTAAGTACGGCTTTATGTAACTATTAATCATCAAAAAACATGCTCACCATTTGCTGATGTAGAAGTTATAGATGAAAGTAAAGGACCTCTCATTTGTGGGTTCCTCTATGGCTTATGAACAAACTTGTGGAATTCAATAAGTCAAAAGTTCAAAAACTTTAAGCTTGAAAGAAAATTTAGCATTTACTGTTGGATTCAGTTGTTTACCAGTAAAAAGAAGAGGTTTTAAGATAGCTGAAAACAGTCAAGCTGCTCGGAATAGAAGAATTAAACGTAAAGACACAAAAACGCAGAACTGAGAGCATCTGGCGGAAAAAAATCGCAAGTAAAATGCCCCTCAATCAGGTAAAAATACTGATCTCTTTTATTAGTTTGAATCCTCAAATACTAAGTTTGTTTCGCTTTTTTTATTTGGCCGATATTGTGATAGTATGGATAGTAGGACTTTAGAAGTTGAAAAGTTATGAAAAAATACCTGAACATTGAGGCAGAGCGAAAATTCAAGGTGCAAAATATGAAAGAAATTTCTAGTTTTAATATCCCAACTTTTTAATTAATTCACCTTTTCTCAATGGACAATGTCTTGGAAAAAGTGACATACCGTATTTTGGCAAGCTAAACATATTAAATAATTGTGAAAAATCATTTCAATGCCCTTTGTAGTTTTTTCCTCTGTGATAACAGTAATTTTTCTTCAGTACATTTCATATAGTTTGTTCTGATGCGTGTGTGAAACAAAATACTCGTCTTGTTCATCATCTTCTTAATCACTTGAACTTAAACTCTATTTACTATCGAAAACGCTACGATAAATGCATTTTTCGCTGTCTTCACTGTAGCTTCTTTGCTATTTTTATCGCATTTTTTATCGCTGTTTCCTTCCCTGGCGTCTTCGCTGTTTTTAGCTTGTTCGTATACTGAAAACCATCCTGATTTGATCTTTTTCAATGTTCTTTTACATCAATTGTTAAGTTTAATGTTCAATTCGTCTATGAAGAATAATGATAGTTTAATTTCAATTTTTTACTGACTCTGAAGACATTTCTCTCGTCGGAAACTAAACATTTTTCTCAGCTCTCACATTGAAGTCACTACAACTCTGAGCGATCAGGAATCGCATGCTAAAAATAGCTCAGGCTTGCGCGCGGAGTTAAAAATAGATTTTCAAAAAACTTTCATGTTACAGACCCATGTTTGGGAGATTTGCTCTCTTACTTAATATTCTTTTGTCGATGTTATTTTTGTTAGTGCTGGAATTGAGGGAAATTCTTGATTTTCTGGCATAAAGTCTTTGAATTCTTTCTGTCTAGCTTCTACCCACTGTTCGTAAGCATTGCTACACCAAGTAGTATGACTCTTAGTGTTATCTGCAGGAACAGTATTATTCCTTGTATATTCGACTTCTGCGTCAGTTACAAAAGCGTATCTACTTTCCGCCATTGCTCATGAAAGTACAACTAACTTACTTACTCAGTAATCAATGTATACTCTTTCGTAACTTGAAAGCACTTTAATATATTCATTTGCGCTCTGTTGTCAATCAAACCTTTATTTTGGTGCTATAGCTCTAATAATAGAATTTTTCCCCGAGTCGTAATGCACCATTGACTTTCACCTTTTTGCTAATAGTATTCAAGGTTTACAGTTCTGTCTACAAACTTCGTTTATTTCCTCGGAGATCATGATATTTCAAACTGGCCATGGCATCTTCGGGATATTAGGGATTAAATGCCCTCTCAGCCTCGGGAGGTTTAGTAAAAGTCCCTCGGCCTCGGGACTTCTACTAAACTTCCCTCGGCTTCGGGGACATTTAATCCCTAATATCCCGAAGATGCCATGGTATTACTTATAATTATACTAATATTACTATTAATATCCTAAAAAAAATCTACAAAGCTTTTCGCTGTTGTATCACAGCGTGGGACAATCACAACAGAGCTAGGCTCCAAACTAAGTGAAAGCCCAGAGATCGAATTAGAATTTAGAAGTTGATTTTTGAGGAGGGAGGACAACCGCAGGACCCGGAGGAAAACCCTCGAAGCACAGGAGAGAACCAACAAACAACTCTACCCACATACGACACCGAGATCGGCAGGACTCGGACTCGGGCCGCATTGATGAGAGGCGGCGCATTAGCAGCGCACGCCACCAGTGCTTCCCAGCACTGGTTAACCCGAGAGGCTTAAGGCCTTATCATAGGGCAGTTCATAGCCGTAGATGATCTTTTCTTTTCTGTATCCCTTTCAAAGGAGTTACTTATATAGGTAGTGTGGTAAACTGTGATGAAACACTTGACATACGTGCACAAGGAAATTCTCTGTTCCTTGCATTTCTTTGGATGAATCAGAAATTTATTCTGAGTGGACCATGTGGAGATCTCATTCACAGAGGCCTGTACAGCACTTGGAGACTTTCTGTAGACAATCTCATAAATGGTTGTGTCATCTATGTATTTTACAACACCGCTGGCTGATGGTACTTGCAAGTCATCGATCATCACTATGAAAAGCCACGGTCCAAGTTTAGTACCCTGGGGAACTCCTGCTGGTACTGTTCCACTCTGATTGGCAATCATGTGCTAGTTTAACTCTCTGGTACCTATACCTATATGTTTGCAATAAATGTGCAGCTTACTTTCTTTAATGCAGTGATTTCTTTTTGTTCTTGTAGTTATTTTGATATATAGCATATTTTATCAGAAACAAAGTAGGATGTTCCGAGTTCTATTATGGTAAAAAATCAGTAAAATCTATTAAAATATGATAGGAAAGGTGAAGCACAAACTGCTATTACCGAATTTATAGAGAAAATTTTAAACGAAGCTGGAATTCGAGGGGTAATTATTAACTGTCGCGGTCAAAACCGCCAGAGGAGGACTAGGGCGGAGATCCACACACGCGTCCTATAGTTTTATGTTACAGAGCCGTGTAGCTTTAGCAGAAGAACAAAATTGTAAGTTTTTTGCATTTCATCTCTTCATATCACGGAATATCGCCAATTAATATGTTTCTTTTCTATTTCTAGTTGTGAACCGTCGCTAATCATCTCATTTTACGGTTTATTCATGCTAGAACTGCTAAAGAATAATTTCAATCGCTGCGCGTTAAGATCGGAGAGTTCAATCAGTTAAACGAAGTGTAATCAATGTGTATTTTGGGAAATAAAGGCGAGTGTCACAAGTTTCTGCAGCTACATTAACAGCGGTATAGTCAACTATAGAGAACTAAGAAAACAGTATGTTATTGATAAAACAAAAACATTTCCCAATGGATTCAATATGGAAAAGTTCAAACATATGGCTGCATATGAAAATTTTATTAAACAGCTAGGAATCTCTTTTGAATAGCGAGTAGAGCCACTAACTACCAAAAAGCTAGAGTACCGAGATGTAACTGGACCTGAAAAGCTACGTGTTTTCCAGCATATCAATTTCCACTCTCTACTACCAAACTACAACGATGCCGGTTGACAAAATATTGAAATCATTGGTGATTTAAAACTTGATTTCCTTACACATGAATCAATTAAGCAACTTCAAGAAAAAATACAATGGTTCAAATAACTCCTTTACCTTTACCAAGCAAAAGACGTAACACCATACATGCATGCATCTTATCATCATGTGGCAGAATTTTTAAAACTGTATCAAAACGTTGCATATTTCAATCAACATGGCATGGAAAAGTACAATGACATTGCTTCAAAGGACTAATTTCGCTCTTCAAACCACAGAGGACTTTCTGCTATAAAACAGCTATTTTTAAAGGAAAATAGAGTTCAATTCTTGGAGTCAGCTGGCTGTGAAAGAGCAAAAAATTCTGGAAGATGTTCCAACTGTCAAGATCATGTGCATAATATTAAGACCTGCACAAAGCAATGTAAACTATGTGTATGCTTTGGACACCTTGTGAAGGTAGACAATAAGTGGATACAGAAATGCACATTATAAACAAGTTCAGTTACAAACAATGTATATCAGCGTTTTGAGTTTGAGTGTTCCTCATAATAGAGCGATGGTACTTAATCCGTGAAATAAAAACAAAATAGTTATTAACTAATAGTCGCAATTTAGTGCCTATTTAGTCGATATCACTCAAGTGAATCAATCTATATATGAATACACAGGAGACATCAAATACACAAGAAACATGTTAGTCATTGATAGTCATAGCATTGATGAACAAATGACTAAGGCATGTTTGAACAAAGGTTTGAACAAAGGTCAATTGCCGTGAAGGACAAACCCCTGTTTGTCAGTGTTTGTTTGTACTTTTGTTTTATGTAGATTTTGCCTGTAAGGATTTCAGGAGACAAATTACAAATGATAAAGTCTTCAAAAGTGAGAAGCACTCCCGGGTGGGAGGGTTACTCCCCTATATTTGCTATACAGGTACGTGCCGCCAAACAGGTTATGGTTTTCAGCGATTCTACTCTGTAACAGGGTATATGAAATCGCGTTCTCTCTTCTCTGGAACAGGGTATCTATTTTCGCAATACCGGAACAGGGTATGGTTTTTCAGCGATCTTGCTCTGGAACAGGGTCAGAGTTCAGTGGGCTCAGCGGTACATCCCTACCCTAAACGGGCAAGAGTATCCCCTCCCCCCCAGGGAAGCACTTTGCTTCTGAAGATAATTAAAGTAATATTTCAAAAACGAGTGCGAGTGTTTCATTAGGGTTTCCAAACACGAGAAAACATTTATTGTTTTCAAGTTTTCGGAAACCCTAATGAAACACGAAGCACGAGTTTTTGGAATTACTTCTCTAATGAGTTAATAATTTATTGTGCAGGATAAGATGTTTGCTTGTTTTTATTGTATTATTAATTTAATATACGTAAAACAGTTGTATGGGAAAAACAATAACAAAATATAGATCCAACCCAATTTTGTCAGCAAATTCCTCGTTGGCGTAGTTGTTAGATCACTAGACTATCAGGTTCGAGACATGGTAAGTCCAAGGTAAAAAGAAAAAGAAAAAGGTAATTACGTAAGGAGATAGAAGTATAAAAAGCAAGTGATGAGGAGGAAGGGGAGAGAGGTTGAGAGAAATAAAGCAAATGGGTGGAAATTGGTTGAGAAATTCTTCCAGCTATTTTGAGACACCCACGACAAATATGAAGATTAAGAAATATTTTCATCACTAGTGCTGAAATAAACACTAGTGATGAAAATGGTTTTTCATTACGTTTCAAAACCCATCCACGTGGCCTGAAAAGTGCCCATCCATTGGTTACTGAGTTTATGAATTATTAATGAGTTTGAGAAATATGTTTATGCCGTGTTGTAGTGTTTAATAGAAACTTAAGTAATAATAAAAGTGGAATCCTTCTTTTTTCCCTTCTGATTGATATATTGATGCTGTATTTATTACAGTTCAATCAGCAAAAATAGGGAATGTCAGAAGTTCATAACTAGAAGTGTCCATCTTCCTATATATAAAACGTCAGGCGATGTGTTTTACGTCTGAGCTATTTTTAGTAAAATTGACGTCAGCACCAAGTGACCAAGCAAGCAGGCAAAACGAACAAAATGGCGGACTCGGGGTTCCCCGGGAGGGAAAAGCTTTTCCGCCACTTGAATGTGCTTGAAGCAATAACTAAAAAAGCCACAAATAAGATAGAAATCGACAGAAATAACCAAGACGAAAGAGAGAAGGTCGAAAGTATAAGGGAAAAATTGGAAAACAACTCTGAATGGTCGGATAAAGTTCACAGCCATCCAAACAACGAATCAGCGCAGCGCAAGTTATTTCGATGAAACTGATTGGTCGAGCGTCTCTGCATGGTCACTTCCGGTGCTGACGTCAATTTTACTAAAAATAGCTCAGACGTAAAACACTCGGACGCCACCCCAATACCTGATGGACACTTCTAGTTATGAACTTCTGGGAAAGTATGTTTTAGTAAAGAGAAAGGTACGGTTTGGCGCCATCCCAATGCCAAATAACTTACAGTCCTTTGACTGAACGTTGTCGTTGATCGGATCATCCCTGCGCGCCTAGACCGAAAAGGATAACGGGTAAATTAACATAAATAAATAATTGTTCTCTATCAGTCAGTGACAATCGCACAATGGAAAGCCAAATAATGCACATTTGCCTTCGCGTTTTACGCAGGGAAAACAAGAGCCGTTTCACATCATATTCCATCAAGGATGTCCCAAAAGATTTCCTAAAAGATTATCTGCTTGAACGCTGTTCAGACGAGTTATCGCCGGCTGCAGATGGTAGCTTCGAAATAGGTTACTTTTGGGATAAGAGCCAAAAATTTAGTATTTCCAGTCCAGTACAACTTGCTCAAGACGTGTTAGATAACATATGCGGCAGCTAGAAATTGTGAATTAGATATCCCCATGGTCCTTTTGGGTCTAGCGTAGGGATGAAGCCGATAAAAACGACAACGTTTGGTCAAATGACTGTATACATTTACAAAAAAACGTTTCCTAATCACTTCCCGATTTTTTTTGAAGTCCTTTGATGACGCAAAATTCTTCTGGTTCTTACACATATCTTTTTCATAAGCTTTTATGCATAGCTTCCAAGCTTATAGTTTCGTTATAGATCAAGTTATTTGAAAATTTAAATATCAGTGTAACTCGTATATCAGTGAACTCTTTTTAGTATCTACGAATAAGGGAAACAAACACACCCATATATAACCCAATACGTCTGTTTTAACGACCTTGAGCTGACACGCTGTATACGTGTAGAGCCGAGTAGACACATTTCTTTCAAAGAAACTCGCTACTTCAATCAGTGAGCGTCTTGTCTGTTATATCTATCTTCGGTGCGGACACTAAAGGCAGGGGCGGATGCAAGATTTTTTCAAAGGGGGTGGGGTTTGTAGGGTTTATTGAGGTACTTGTTTGGCGGTAAAGTAGCACAGGGTTCCCAAACGGAAGTAGGTCTTATGATAACGATAAAAAAGCGAGCGAAATGTGTTTAAAAATAAAAATAAAAATAAAAAATCACGATGGCTCTCATAGGGGGGTTACAACTCCCAAAACCCACCACTAGATCCGCCACTGTAAAAGACTTGCGTGCTGTCACACAATACCCCATTTTATGCGAATAGGCCATTTCACGGATCCCGTTTCTCAACATCAGCCTCGTCAGCGTGTAATTATTCTTTCTTTAATTGCTTCTCTTTTCTGTTCCTTTTACTTCTATAATGATAATAATATTAATAATAGTAATAATAATAATAATAATAATAATAATAATGATAATAATAATAATGATAATAATAATAATAGTAGTAATAATAATAATAATAATAACAATATTAATAATGATGATGATAATAATAATAATAATAGTAATAATAATAATAATAATAATGATAGTAATAATAATAATAGTAATAATAATAATAATAATAATAGTAATAATAATAATAATAATAATAATAGTAATAATAATAATAATAATAATAATAGTAATAATAATAATAATAATAATAATAGTAATAATAATAATAATAATAATGATAATAATAATAATAATAATAATGATGATGATGATGATGATGATAATAATAATAATAATAATAATAGTAATAATAATAATAATAATAACAATAACAATAATAATAGTAATAATAATAATAATAATAATAATTTTATGTTGTATTGCGCAAATTCTACATAAATACTCAAATACGTATCACAAACAACTGATAAACTAAATCATTATAAATTCAAATACATACATAATTAGAAAAAGAAATCAATAAAAATATACATGTGCTCACTCATATTTAGGCAAGAATCAAACAACACGCCAAGATTTCTAACACTGGAAGTTAGAGATATCTCAACACAACCAATGTTGATACCTCCAAGACATACCTTAGCCAACTGTTGCTTCGTACCAACTAAAAGCAATTCAGTCTTATCGTTGAGTTTAAGTTTATCCTCAGACATTCACGACCTAATTGCAGCTATGCAATTTTCAACAGCAGAAAGAGCATCCCTTTGTTCATCAACATCATTTGGAGAGAAAAGAGAGGTAAAGCTGAGTATCATCAGCATAGACATGGACATTAGAGAGATAACGATCAGTAATTTCAAAAAGTTTACTAGCATATAAAACCAAAAGCAGCGGACCTAAACAAGAACCTTGACGTACACCCCATTCCAGATCAAAAGTGTCAGACAAGACATCATTTACAAGTACTTTAAATGATCTTCCAGATAAATAAGATTTAAACCAAGAAAGTACAGATCCATCAAGTCCAAACTTATATTGCAGTCTTGATATCAAAATACTATGATAAATAATATCAAAAGCCGAGCTAAGGTCAAGAAGCACTAATAAAGTGACGTGACCCTTATCCATATTCATCAAAAGATCACTTTGCACCTTAAGAAGGGCTGTCTTAGTACTGTGATATACTCTGTAGGCAGACTGAAAAATGGGATACAGATTATTGGACCTCAAATACTCATGCAGTTGATTGAATACAGATCTTTCCACTAATTTCGAAACAAATTGAAGATTACTGACTGGACGACTTATTCAAAAGAGGAAGTACTAGAGCCATCTTCTATTCTTTAGGAAAATGACCAGAAGTAAGAGACGGATCAATCACCTTGGTAATAGCGGGAAGAAGAACATCAATAATGCCACTAACTAAAGACGCAGGTAATGGATCTAAACACAGGATTTCAAATTAGAGGAATTGATCATAGGAGACACTTCAGATTCATCAAGACTGACAAATTCAGAGAAACAGCTACCTAGGCATGCTTCACGTTCCATACAGCTAGTCTCTGGACAGTATAAATTAGGTAAATTAGACCTAATATGTACTATCTTCTGTCGAAAAAAGTTGCCGAAGTCATTAGGCAGCTTTAGATTATCAGAGTAAGGTGGAAACTAATTATCATCTTTAAGATTAAGGAGGTGCTTACTGGCACAACTTTCTCTCATCAGAACTATTATTCTCAATAAAAGTACTATAGTATTCAGAACGAGCCTTTTTCATGAGGTAAGCACTAATGGGTAGGGTCTTGGAAAGAGAAGGGGCCGAAAACTCAAACTCATTGTCAGATTATTAGCAATTTTTCGACTCGAAAAAGAAGAAAAAAGTAAGATTTAGTTTTAAGATAGAATTTTTACCTAGTTAAGAAAGAAAACTGTTCAAAACTGTGTTAGTTCCATGCTTTTACCCCTATACGCAGAAAAATGCGCAGTGCAAAATAAGGGAACTACAATAATACTTTGAGTTTTTCCCAATTTTACCGATATTTCCGTGGAAAAAAGACAATTCATACTTACTTTGGAAGATTCTTCGATTGAATAATGGATAAAGTTCTCTTGCTTCTGAAATGTAAAAACAGTTTTGAATTTACTAATAAACTTAAAGATATGGAAGGGTTGAGAAATGGGAGAAGTACGCAAGTCAGTATTTATCTATTTTTTTGATAATATTATACTTTTTTGGCTTGGGCGTAACATTTTCACATTTCAGGCCCTTGGGTATCATTTCTCCTTTTTTTATTTTTTGGCCAGGAGCACGAGTATAAAAAATGCAGCCCGTATTTTTTTGTTTTTTGTTGGTTCCACGACGGGTATTTGCAAATGAGAGGGACTAGGCCGAGGACTGGGACCTAGGATCGAAAGATCACGAGGTACAAGGCTCGAATCGGTCTGTAAACTAGAAGAACGTCAAGATGTATGGCGAAGGTATTGATTATGTAAACAGCTACCTAGGCATGCTTCACGTTCCATGCAACTAGTCTCTGGACAGTATAAATTAGGTAACTTAGACCTAATATTTACTATCTTCTGTCGAAAAAAGTTGCCGAAGTAATTAGGCAGCTTTAGATCATCACAGGAAGGTGGAAACTGATTCATTAAACAACTTTCTCTGATCAAAACTCTTATCTTCAATAAAAGTACTATAGTATTCAGGACGAGCCTTTTTCATAAGGAAAGTACAGTAAGCTCTCTTTCTTTTAAACCTGCAGCATCTATCTTATAAATAGTATGTGCAGACCTTTCATTTGTTTTCATTTCATCTTCTTTGCTTTCTGTTTTTTTGAATTTCTTGCAGGTTTAATTTTCCTCTTGATCCTTTTTTATTATTATTTTGTCTTTCTTTCCTTTCCTTATCATGAGATATTAGTCACAATTATTATATGCGTAACATTGATCGCTGCAATTCAAACCACGAAATAGAGTCAACTAGTTTACTGTTTTCTTGTAAATTATTGTAATAACTTTCTTACTGCGATTCCCAGTCACACGCGACCAAGTGAGACCAAAATCTCAAACGAAAAATTGAGTTTTGGTGGACGTCAATCAAAAGGGTTTCTTAAACATGTCTAAAGGATTCTGACTCCGAATTTCAAACGTTTAACTGCAAACTATCAGTATTGACTTATCCTATCTTAAAGAAACTCAAATCATAGCCATAGCGATAGCTTTGCAATCAAGCGTTAAGATTCGGAGCCGGAATCCTGTGACATTTTTGAGAAAATATATCCAGAGTGAGAAATTCACAGCGACAAGAAGCATGAGATAAGGACAACGATTTTTGCACATTTGCACGTGTTCACGTGAGTATTCACATCAGTCCTGGTGTAGAAACCAATAGAAACGATAGAAACCCTTTTGATTGACGGCCACCCAAATTCAATTTTTCATTTGTGATGAAGGTCTAGTTGGTCGCGTGTGACTGGGAATCGCAGTAATGGTTTTAAATATTATTAAATATAAGATTATAAGATTTTAGTAAAAATGCGCAGGTGATTATAGAAAATCTCGCGCGCTGATTGGTCAAGAAACTCACACTATCACACGATAATCACTCGAGCGAAAATCCAAAATGGCGGCCAGCCGCTTTGTTGATGTTACCGGAAAAAAATCTTTCATCTTCTTTTTTTTTCTTCTTCCGAAAGAATCACCTGTGTATTTATACTAAAAAAGTATTTGCCTCAGACTCAATGATTATTGGGGAATATTTACCTTGCCGCACGAACACTCGCTCTCGGTAAATATTCCCCGATAATCACTTAGTCGGCGAATAATTGTTAAATAATAAATTTTTATAATATTCAATACTGAATGTTATGAAGTTGACTAAAGCATAAGAAAATGTCATTGCCAAATTTTAAACTGCATTTTTTTTTCTCAAATTGATAAAATATTCCTTTTTATTAATAAAATATAAACGAAGTGCCTAGTTAATACTTGCATTGATAATAAGATAGCTGAGTGATTAGCAATACGAGTGGGTTGAAAGGCAAAAAAAAAAAAAAAAAAAAAGAAAAAAAAAAAACAAACAAAAAACAAAAAACAAAAAAAAAAAGAAAGAAAAAAAGGCATTAGAAAGATTATTGAGCCAGCATTTTATAGTCAGCGTTCCTGCAGATAGATCATGAGCTTTGACGACCTGGTCGCAAAATTTGTCTTCCCGTCAGTTTCAAAGAGCCTACAATTTGGCTAATGGGTAGGGTCATGGAAAGAGAAGGGGCCGAAAACTCAAAATTTTCATAAGAAAGACTGGATCGAGTTTAACAAAACATCAGAAAAAATCTGTTAACATTTGGCCAGCTACGATTTCAGGCTCACACCCCCTCATGTAAGCCCTCATTATGTCTCAAAAACACGGTTTTTGGATCTTTTCTCAAAATAATGACTATCTAGGCAAAATACGGAAGTGGATTCAGTTAATTCAACTATTCACGGACTGTATGATATGGTTTAGATTGAATTCTGTTGAAAAAAACCACCGTACTTTTTGAGTTGAATGTACGCTATTGGATGTATTTTACAAGAGAAAATGCATGACATAACCGGGGTCAAGCTAGAAAATCGTCTCTCCTTGAAATAAAACAGAACCTTTCAAAAAAAAAAAAAAAAAACAGAAGTGGATTTGAAAAACCCGGGCTTTCCTGAACATTTTGGTATATAATTCATAGGAATTTGTTAAAATTTAGAACCGTATTTTTGATGATTTTATAAGCTCGTACTATCTATGGGCCTATACATTCGCCTCTTATGGTTTCTTAGGTTTTGTAGCCTCGAAAACACGCAAAAGTACAGTAAGTACAGTAGTTCGCGAAAAACAGAAGATTTACAGGGTCATTTAGGATGTTTTGTCACGCAGTTTACTTGTGTTATATAACTTTACTTTTAAGAACAACCTTTTGCTTTGGAAACTAGAGAAGAACAAGAGCGAAAAGAGCAAATATTCCAAATGTATGGGCAATTTTTCCAATGTAGCAATTTTTCGACTCGAAAAAGAAAAAGAAAAAAAGTAAAATTTAGTTTTAAGAAAAAACTGTGTTAGTTTCATGCTTTTACCCCTATAGGCAGAAAAATGCGCAGTGCAAAATAAGGGAACTACATTAATACTTTGAGTCTTTCCCAATTTTATCGATATTTCCGTGGAAAAAAGACAATTCATACTTACTTTGGAAGATTCTTCGATGGAAAAATGGATAAAGTTCTCTTGCTTCTGTAATGTAAAAACATAGTTTTGAATTTACTAATAAACTTAAAGATATGGGAGGGGTAGGAAATGGGAGAAGTACGCAAGTCAGTATTTATTATTTTTTGATGATATACATATGTTATTTACCGGCCAGGAGGTCAGGATAGGGAAAAACTGTGCCCGAGGTCTTGAATATACGGACCGAGGGCACAGCTTTTTCCTATCCGGACCGACTATAGGACGGTAAGTAGCTTTTAGGGGAATAAACTTTTAGGGTAAATACATTCCCCCCCCCCCCCCCTATTTTTTTTGCTTATTTTTGAAATCGTTTTTATGTTGTCGTTTAGCGGCAAAGGATACCGGACCGCGCGCGCGGGCAGATATTGACAAAATACCGCCAGCTCAGACAGCCAATCAGAACACACGATTTTTTAGGATACCGGACCGGAAAAAAATAATATACCTTTTAAGCTTCGGCGTAACCTTTTCACATTTCAGGCCCTAGGGTATCATTTCTCTTTTTTTTTTATTTGAATTACTCATGCCCCAGGTTTTTGGCCGGGAGCACGAGTATAAAAAATGCATCCCGTATTTTCTAGTTTTTTGTTTGTTCCACGAAGGGTATTTGCAAATGAGAGGGACTGGGACGATGACTGGGACCTAATATCGAAATGCCCCGAGGTACAAGGCTCGAATCGGTCTGTAAACTATAAGAACGTCAAGATGGCGAAGGTATTGATTGTGTACAGTATTTGTGTCCTTTATACGCTACAAATGCTTACAAATGCACACACTTTTCGCGGTAGATTTACAGTAAAAGACGACGAGGGGTTTTCGGAATGGATCGTTCCGCGAAAGATACAAACAATCAATATGTTTATATTAATGAGAGCCTTAAAATACAAACATTAAGTCAAACTGTTGCATATACTGTATGTATTCTATCTACATGGACTACAAACCTGAAGACGATAATCCAAAAGTTCGTATACAAGTTTGTATCTTATATTCCAATGTATTGGACTTTACTTCAGTCAGTCTTATGCTTGGTCAATGGTCAAGCAATGGTCAATGCTTAGCGTGCGTAATCCTATTTATGGTGCACGCGGATATACTCTATTTTTAAAACTTTTTCCGAAAAATTCATGCAAGGGAAGCAGTTCCTAAATGTATTCTTAAACGTTTTCATTCACAAGAAAGTTTTTGAAAAAGTTAATTTGACTGATGAGAAGTGGATGTAGCGATCTTCGTTGGCACTTGGCTGCATCACAAATTATCTGAACATTTTGAACCGTAATTTTTTCGAAAACTGAGTCGAAAGAATGCATCAGTGCCTTTACTTGGAATCCAGTAACCATCCTGGTGTTTTGCTGGACTACTGTGGTGACCTGTACGGCGTATTGAGCAAGAATAACTGAACTAATATTGACTTCTCAACTGCAAGACTTCTTGATTTCGCTGTAATATTAAAGGTGGCCGGTAGTGCTTTTATCAAAATACCTTGCATGTAATCATTCTTGATGCATAGAAGAAACAGCACTACTTATATAACTGGGGTTTATCAAAAGTAGCGCCGAAGACCTTCGAATCCCTAGCAAGACTGTGACCTCGGAGACTGAAGTTGTGATAAATATATGCCACAAATACGGTATTTTACTCAATTGTCCTGAATTCTGCAGCCGGCTTTTTTACAATGTTTCTAATTTGAACTTACTGGTTTAGACAAGACTTATTCTTTAAAACTTTGCTATCTTTAGTGTTCTTTGGATTCCATTTTGGAACTCCTTAAAAATAGCGATTTACTGACTGGCCAACCATTCGTTGTCATTAAGGACCGACTGAAATCCTGCGAAACCACTTTAAGGATTTGGGGATCTCTCAAGGTTTCCAGCTCTAGTATTTTTCTCGAACTTCTTGGGAAAACCACATTCATGGCAAATTGTTCAACAAGAAAATTGACCACTTAGCTTAAACGTTTATTTAGATTGTCGTAAGGTTTATTTCAATTCTTTATTTCGAGTCTCCGAAGCCGACTGAAAACCATTGTTTTGACCTATAACGCATGCAGTCGCCTACCACATTAATGCTTACTGCATTGTTTATTATAACGGATAAAGACGGTGACAAACTTTGTTCCAAGACCTCAAGAATCAAATTTAGTCTGGTTTCCATATGAGCTTTTTGTGCTTTTTCTTGTTTTTAAGTCTGACTTAATCAAAAACTGAAAACATCATAGTAAAACTTGGCACTGTGAAATAAAATAAAGGCACAAATAGCTAGTGAAAAAATCGAATGGAAAAGTTTAAAAACATTTTGAAAACCAAGAAAAAGTAGCTTTGCCTCAAAAAAAAAAAAAAGAAAAAAAAGAAAAGAAAGAAAAAGAAAAAAAAGAAAAAAAAGAAAAAAAAAAGAAAACGTGGAAAGAAGAGTAGTGGATCCACAACAGTTTCAAGGGGAGTGATTGTTACCTAAAAAAGGGTCACAATGCATGCGTTCTTCTTGGGTCTTTCCTTATCTTTCATTCATATTATTTTTCAACTCCATGGGCGGTGACTAGTCAAGCAATTCACCCCCTGGACCCAGCATTGGCAGTAAAAGACTGTTAAAGCAATTGATAGGCAAAAAAGACTAAGAAAAACGAACGAACAGAAAGGTGTAGGAATTGAAGATGAAAAATATAAATGGAAAGAAAAACCTAAGACTCTACAATAAAAACACTGTAAAAGAAATCAAACGTAGAAAAAACAAACACTGCCAAAAAGAAAGTTAACGTGTACAAAGAAACAAGATAAGGAAGAAAAACTAGTTTTCGTTCAACACAAGAAAAACTAGTTTTCATTCAACATACGATATGCCAGAAAAGGTAGTTTTTCTCAACACGGAAAAGTAAGAAAAAGCTATAAGGAAACCAAACTTTATTTCAGGTCCATAGTGAGGAGTTTTCATCTTATTAATCAGACCTAGACTGTAGCGTACGAGACAATCTTTAGCGCTCCTTCTACTAGCCAATCTGATCGTATGACATCAGTATTCTCAACATGTCCCATGGTTCTAAGAATGAAGTCTATACGTACAGAGAAGCGGTTATCTACAAAACATTATCCAAAAAACAAGATTCCTGGATTAGCTTACCTCTGTGCGTTCTTTGATCTGTGCAATAGCAGATTTGTTATCTGCAACACCTTTCTCAGCTTTAATAAGTCTAGCCTGGTAAGATCTCAAGTTCTGTGCGTTTGCAGCCAACGATTCTCGGTGCTCAGATAATTCTTTTTCCAGTCTTTCAGCCTTCTCTTTAGCTTTATCCACTTTTTGACTCAATTCCTCTTGCTGTTTCTTTGACGAGTCCATGGATTGAACTGTCAGTTTGAGATGCTCGTCCTTCTGGGAATCGTAGTGCTCATTAAGGTCTTCTAATTTACCCTAAATGACGTTTAAACATCCATTTTGTTAACATGTATTACAAATGGGTAAAAAATCCTCCTCACGGGGTTTTCGTAGTTCTAAAACATCCCCATGCATGCCTCGTTCCAAATTCTACACGCCATGATTAAACGTATCGGGGAATTTCAAAAATTATGCTGTCGGTTGTAGCCCAGGCAATTGTCACGTTCTCAAAAGGGATAGATCTTCTACGATAGTTGGTGCATTTCATTCTTGTGTGGTCATACCTTGAAGAGACACCCAACATCTTTGAATTTGCAGGGTTTTTCTGCTGCTTCACAGTGCTTTTCGATATGATCGTTTTGAAGCTCACGCAAACCACTCATTCCACAATACTGACAGGGAATAGGGACCTTTTCACATTTAAGCAGATGAGCCTAAAAGATGGGAGAACACAGGGTTAGTGTATCATAGGGTATCCCTGCTTCCACGATTTCGATGTTCAGCTACAGTAGACTTATTTTTCGTCACTCATGCACTTGACTGTGCTCTGAAGATGACTACCCATCGTCTAACACTCAGGTTGTCGGGTCAGTGGTCGTTCAGTCAGCACCAAACACACGTCCTCATACTTGTTACGTACTGTTCACTCTTTATATGCATATAAATAAAACAAAAGTTCAAGTTGACAGTAACGTCGAACAAAGAGCGCAAACATTTCTCATCACATTCTGAATGCTAGCATTTCTCTCCATCTTACTCCTAATCGACATATTAATCATAGCCATCGCTTTGGGAGAATGATCTAGCTATCACTTTTTGTGATCAGTGTTCTCTCGTCTGAGAAAGTTACGTCTTGCAAGGATCATTTGGAAAGAAAACAAACTATAAGAAGAAGAAAAATGGCACTTCTGACCTCCATTTGGACTTCAGGTACACGTTCCCCACAGTGTTGACATGACGATGGTTTAAAAAGACAAGATTCTTTCACGTGATGATCAAGTTTTTTCATTGGAATCATTTCTTTGCATCCTTGATTCGGGCAAGGAACTTCTCGATATTCGCAATGACGTAAGTGATCCTGGAAATAAGATAATAAAACACAAGAAAACAGAATGATTTAGCAATCGGTATGTAATTGATCAAAAACTCGTGCTTCGTGTTTGATCAGGGCATCCAAACGAGGCCGTTAGGCCGAGTGCTTTTATTGTTTCTCGGTGTTTGGATGCCCTTATCAAACACGAAGCACGAGTTTTTGAACTTACTTATCAGTCTCATTCATTTGTTCTTGAATCTCGTGAAAATAAAAAAAGTGATCAGTGTTTTGATCAGTGTTTTGATCAGTGTTTTAATCAGTGTTTTGATCAGTGTTTAGATCCGTTTTAGATCAAGTATCAAGGTGCGTGCGGGAGACTACAGTGAAAATGCGCCATTGGTCACCGACCTCATGAATTATTAATAATAATAATAAATTATGATTTATATAGCGCTAATATCCCCATGGTTCAACGGCGCTTTACAAAAAGATCTGATAAAAAATATAACTATATGGTATTTAGTGTGGTTAAGAGGTGTACATTAAAATCTTTAAACAATAATAATTACAAACAACTTTATAAATACTACTTATTAAACTCATTAATAATTCATAAGCTTATGGTTCAATTGGAGCCACCATACACGTCACGTGCATGAACCTTTATACCCGATAAAGTCCTCTTCATTAGTATTCAAGTGATTTTATATAAAGACACATGTGTCTTTATATAAAGACTCATGTGATCTTTATATAAAGACCACTCGAATACTATGAGGATGACTTCATCAGGGATGAAGTATGCATTCAAGTTTAGATGAAGACATAGAGCTTCATCAAGGTCATAGTCAACCCTAAAGATCTTTGACTAACGTGCCTGTCTTTGCCTTGGCACGCAATATCCAACGTGTGGGAGCTTCTATTGAATCTGGTTGCGCATGCCCCAAATCTCTATCGAAGTAAAAAAAATCCATGTTCGTGACGTGTATGGTGGCTCCAGTTGAACCAAAATCTTATAAATTGTTCATGAGTGTTTTAAGCAGTTCAAAAAACTCGTAGATCGTGTTTTATCAGGTATAAAAACACTCCTACTCGTTTTTTAAACAATACATACACATTTGATAGACTTTTTTACATAAAATTATGAATCAATGATTGAAATAACTTTCAACATTAATTGGCTATTATACATAATAATAATCATTATTAAAGTTTGTTGAAAAGTAAAAACATAGATTTCTGAATAAAAATACTGATAAAATGCTTGCTGAAAAAGCCAGGTTTTTAAAAATCCTTTGCTTGAACTGTGATATTGAAACAGAGGATCTAATGTTCTGTGGTAGATTGTTCCATAATTCAGGAGCCTCATTAGAGAAGACTCTTCTACCATACTGTTTCAGGTTGTAAGATTGCCTTACTAAAAGATTCTGAGACATTGATCGTAAGGAACGTGATGGAACATCAACAAGTCACATAAGTAGGAAGGAGTCTGATTATGTAAGACCTTGAAAGTGAGTAGAAGAATCTTAAAGACAATACGCTGTTCTACAGGTAGGCAGTAGAGTTCGTCAAGAGATACAATGGGTGGTAGAGGACGACAAGGGTTTGATAAAACAAGAATTTCAGTTTTGTCCTTATTAAGTTTCAACTTGTTGCAAGTCATCCATCTATCAATTTCTGAAACACAGGTCTCAATTGCTCTTTCGCTGTATTGAGCTCAATTGAGGAAAATGTAGAAAATGCGAAATAGATTTGTGTCATTAAGAACTCTCAAAAGTGCTGTTTCAACACTGTGGAATTTCTTGTAAGCTGATTGAAATTTTTCATGAAGAGGGTTTTCCTCTAAATGCTCTACTAGTTGAGTGGCAACCACCTTTTCTACGACTTTAGAGAGAAATTTCAAGTTGGATATTGGTTTGAAGCTGGAAAATTCATCTGGAGGCATCTGATGTTTTTTAAGAACTGGTCTTACTAATGCTTCCTTTAGATGACTTGTCATTGTTGCAGTGCTTAAAGATAAGTTGACAATCTTTGTAATGGATGGAAAGAGTAATTCGATACTACCTTTGAGAATAACCCCACGGAGAGGATCTAGATCACAGGATTTGCTGAGAAGTGGAAGTATCAGCTTAGACAGATCATCGCATGAAATAGCAGAGAATGAATTCAGATGTCTAGACACTGGTAAAGGTAGATGGTTGTCTACGTAGGTTGGATGTAGAACAAAATCATCTTGAATAACATTTATTTTACCAACAAAAAAGTCAGAAAAAGAGTTAGCATTAGGTTTAGCAGTAGGAGCGGCAGGAAAAGATTGCTCAGGATTTTTGTTTAGCCATTTGTCAAAAGTAGAAAACAAAACTTTCTGATTGGACTTATTATCATTAATGATACTGGAAAAATATTCATTCTTAAATTTCTGAATAAGACGCTTTACAACCCAACATTGCTTAACATATAGATCACGATCAATTGTTAGACGTGAACTTCGCCAGGTTCTCTCAAGTTTACGGCGTTTAATCTTTCCAGATTTTATCACTGCCGTGTACCAAGGGGCTAATGGCCTCATAATTATAATACGCTCTTCGTGACGAGCATGCGAGTCAAGTATTGACAACAGTTCAGAGTGATATTGTAAAGTAAGCCTGTTGATATCATCTGCTGGTGAGGTTACTAAACAGGACCGAGCAATATCACTATTAAATGTGTCAATATCAATTGACTTGATCTTTCGGCATTTTGAAACAATTCTTTCAAAAGGTGGTTTTTTAGTAAGCAGTTCACAAGACACAGCCGGATGGTCTGATATAGCGGGATCAGAGATAGAAACTTTATCAATTAATTTGCTTTATGAGTTTGAGAAGAATCTATAGAAATGCAGCCTTTGTTTAAATCAGTGTGCCGAAGACTCTTGATTCTCTTAAGAGAGGAGCACCACACTTAAGAAAAAATGGTAAACCAACGAGTTGATTTTTCATGGCTTGGCTGACGTCACTTTTGTCCGTACGCCCGTACTTCTGTAAGTCCGTACGTCCGTACGTCCTTCCGCGTACACAACACAGGGATCCCGCTTGATGTGAAAGCAGAACTACTCACAAATGTGGCAATGATAGCACAGAAAAAATCGCTTTAGGACTATAAACCAAAAACAAATTATAAAAAACTTTCATGTTCACACCTTCAAGAATTAAGGTGTGTGTTTTTTTAGCAAACAATCGTATATATGTTTAGTAAAAATACGCAGACGATTATCGAAAATCTCGCGTGCGGATAGGTCAAGAAACTCACATTATCACACGATAATCACCTCGAGCGAAAATCCAAAATGGCGGCCAGCCGCTTTGTTGCTGTTACCGGAAAAAAATGCCTTTTATCTTCTTTTTTTTTTCATCTTTTTTTGAAAGAATCACCTGTGTATTTATACTAAAACAGAAGACTCGCGTCTCGGTAAATATTCCCTAACAAAGTTCGTATACAGTTCAGGACTTACTATATTCTATTTTATAAGCTTGTATCTTACATTCCAGTGTATTGGACTTTACTTCACTTTCTTATGCTTATGTTTATACTTCTGTTAAAGTATGAACCAACCTCTACTCACTTAAAATAAACACAGAAAACCTTCAAAATAAGGAATCCCTATTGTTATTATAATACATATAAATACACTGTTCTTATTAGTAACCTTGTACGAATGACTGCAATTCGACGATACGTTTTTAATTTACTTTCATTGATAGAGTACTGAAAACAAATAGTACTAAATACTGTGAAATTGTGCTAATTCTATAGTCGTTTTCTATTATGTAATTAGTGCTATTTAGTCCTAAATAGTGCAAAGTATTGCACGCTTTTTATGGTTGTACTCTATGCAGTATGCACGACTCTAATAATATGTTTACAAGGATGTTAATACATTTGCATGTTCTTTATAACAATAATGTTAAACAAGACGCTCTAAGAGCGTATACTGGGTTGCCTGGTTATGACGTCATTCCAATGTTTTGATAAGCAAAATGTCATAAAATTTAACGTCTGTAATCTCCGTGCATGTATAAACGAAGTCTTCCACCCTCATTTTTTATTTCATTTTTTGAAAATACTTCGCAACACCTGATTTTAGAGGAAAAAGTTTAAAAATCTGACTATGGGATCAAATGGAAACAAGACAAAATTGACTCAGCACTTACACTCAGAAAAATTTTATTTATTATAAGTAATTACATGACTTGAGGGATATTAGTCATTAAATGTCCCCGAAGCCGAGGGGACATTTAATGATTAATATCCCAAAAAGGTCATGTAATTACTTTGTAATAACATGATTTCCGAGGAATAAAACTAGAAATATAGAAAAATGTGTTAGATATAGTTAAATGCATAAATTACAGAGTATTACAAAGCTGCTGGTTTAACCAATGCCGCTTGGGAATTTGCCTCTTTTTAAATGACACAAAGCAATTGCACACACATTCATAATTCGAAATTCATTCAGTCGTTTGCATATGCACTGCATGATATTCATTCGAGTTTAAGCTCGCAAAGATGGCTCAAAGGCGTTTTTCTTTCGTATCCCAAGAAAAAGTGGAGGAAGCAAGGGAGAAGACAGTCCCCATAAGTACCAAAAGGCACACACTTTGGAGTACCAATGTCTATAAGCATTGGGCCAAAGAGAGAAACATAGCGTTCGAAGATTTTGAGCCAGAAAACGTAAGATTTCCGAGTGTGCCGATGCTAGAAAACATCACAATCGAGGAAATGGACTACTGGTTCAGTAGATTTGTGGTTGAAGTAAAAAAGAAGGACGGCAGTAATTATCGACACGAAGTTCTATACAGTTTATTTTGTGGTTTGAGTCGTGTAATCAAAGAAGTTCATCCAGTAATTTCAATTTTTCATTCAACTCAATTAAAGAAATTTCAGCAAACTCTCGACGGTCGCCTAAAAGAGCTACAGGCTTCACAACAACCATTTAAAAAGCAATCGGATGCCATCACAGTCAACGATGAAAATGAAATGTGGAGCAAAGGAGTGTTAGGAACACATTCTCCCGATGTTGTTATCAATACCCTTATGTTTCTTTCCGGGAAATTGTTCGTTCTTCGTGGAGGGAAAGAACTACGCGAGTTGAGCCATGAGCAGATTGAGTTTGAAGAAAAGCATGATGGTTCCATGCTTGTTACGTATAAAGAGAAAGTCTCCAAAACGAATCAAGGGGGGTTGAAGAGAAGAAAGATTGAGAGAAAGATAGTTCAGCACCATGAAGATCCTTCAGATGAGAAGTCTTTCACTTTTAATTACTTCTTCTACATCAACAAATGGTAAGCAGAATGTGTAAAACTTTGAAATCACCTACGCAAAATATTTTTCCAAACTCATACTACCATTTGACATTTATTTCGATAGTCCTGAAAATGTTCCTGTCCCAGCATTTTACCTCAGGCCCAGAAAAAAATGGAAGTATGGAGATAAAATATGGTTTGATAAAAGTCCTATTGGCCATAATATGCTACAAAACCGATTTAAACAGATGTGCAAAGATGCTGACCTAGATGGTAATTTCACGAACCACTCTGGCCGTTCTACTGCAATAACACGTATGTATGAAGCCGGAGTTCCTGAGAAAGCCATCATGAAGAGGAGTGGCCATCGGTCAATAGAGGGCGTAAGAGCATACCACAGAGAGAATCCCAAAGAGAAAACCGTTGTATCCAACGTTCTCTCAAGCTCAAGCAATGTAGTAGGCGGCTTAGATAGTTTGAAAACCTCTAATAGTACTAACTCGACCAGTACTACATCAAGTGTCAATTGCGGTGAAGATGATTTGTTGTTATGCAAAGCTTGTGAAGAGTATGAAGCAAGTGAAACAAATATAGATGTAGGAGGAATTCTACACGGGGCAACACTACACAATGTAACAGTCAATATCAATGTTATGAATAAATAAAGAAATAAAACAATGTTAAAACAACAACATTAAAAATACATGAGCTAATAAATGAAATTTCTGTGAATAAAATTCTGTGAGCAAAATTTAACACTCAAATCAGGAATACCGAAACCTCATTACATTAAAATAATAAAATAACCTTAAATGTTATTAAATAATATGTAAATTGCAGATTGATGTTTGTGTGCTGCTTCTTTTTCCTTTTCTTAAGTTAAGCTTTGCGCACATGCGCAATCAACATGAGAAATGTCTGCTTATGCTAAAATGGAAAAATATGTATATTGCACTCCTTTTTTAGTCAAATTTCTACTGTTTGCAATTATAGATCTTAGCAAATGTATACGCAAAAGTATTCCTAGCCTTTAGACTCTGACTCAAGTACCTCTTTCTCTATCCCACATTGCATATAGCACGTATCAGGATGGCATACATGGTCATCCACCATGCATCTGATTCGAACCGGGTCTTTTCAGAGTCGGTGTTCCGATGATTGCGTTATGAGGGACAACATCTCATGAATAACATGAGGGATATTTAGTTTCTAAATATCCCTCATTCATATGGATGAGGGACAATTAGTAAGTAATCGTCCCTCATTCATATGGATGAGGGATATTTAGTTTCTAAGTTTCCCTCGTGTCATTCATGAAGGAGGGATGTTAGTCCTTAAACATCCCTCCAAAGACAATGAACTCCGAGGTAATCATGTTATTACTCTCCGAAATAAGACTTTTCTACAAATTCCTTTACTTATTTTATTCTGGACGTCAAAGCTCCGAGTTTAGCTTCTGGTTTGACCGATTTGATATCGTGGAGTGCAAATAAACAGTGTTGCGTTATGCATGTCACACTACTTAATTTTACCCTTAGCTTGCCACGACCCGACAATATGAAATTGCCCAAACTTGCCCAAGGTAAATGAACCCGATGGAAGAATTTATGTCAGTATTTCGCTCATAAAACATTCATTTGCTCACTCAAATAAGCCAACCTTTTCTAGGAACGCACGCAACCGCGTGAAATTGAAGGTCGCCAACTTTACTTAACAATGGACTTTGTTCATGTCCCGATAAAAAGCTAAAGATATAAAATTTTGGCCACATATATCCTCAAAGAACATGCACGATTCGATTCCACAATAGTCCGCATGTCGACTGCATGTGAACTCGCACATGAAGTTATCGACACGTCACCCAATCCATATATGTTTTTCCCATTTTCCCAATTTTCCCATTTTGTCGAGGAAGAAAAAAAAAACCAGACGTATTTTAAGACTGGTTTGCCACAGGCAACCCGGTAATAAAGTTGTTCTTTTAGCTTTCTCTTTGAAGTAGAGTAAGCTATTTTCCAATGTTTAGTGATCTTCAAACATTTTATTTCCATTCCCTTCCACTCTCCTAAAATGTGAAACCCCTAATATTCAATCTGTAATAGTCAAGTAGACTCGAAGAAAAGAATACAATAGTGTTTATCTACTGCTTACACATGTTAGTGATCTAGTGCCTTCACTCTATATTCATTTCCTAAAACTTCAATTCCATGTTTCATCACTCGTTTCATATTTGAGTGATTTTTCTCTCAAACACGTCTACAGCCCCCAGCACAAACCACGCCCACAGGACACGAGTGTATCCTTGGAACATGGGTCTAGTTGTATATCAAAGACCTAGACTTTCACTTTAAGAAGCCAAAAAATATTCAAAAACTTTTAAATCAATGCAATTTCAAATATACTGACAAAGAAATTCGTCATTTTGTAATTTGCATTGCATTTTGCACATCGCACAGAATAGGCGAACATATCCGGGTCTTTTCTATTGTTTTGGCGCGAAGTTCAAACCATGTTCAATGGGCTGTGACTCGTTAAAAGAGCAAAATTACAAGAGAATTGGGTTAAATTAGCTCATGTTGGCTATGAAAAACAGTATTTTAGTAGGTTCTTCGTATTTTTAGCTCGTGGCCAGAGGGTGGAAATGAAAGTAGAGATATCATTTTAACGATAGGAGAAAACAAAAAATGTAAACGAAGAAATTTTTCTTCATCATTTTTGCCAAGAAAAGCAAGGATTTTTAAACCATTTTAGTATGGTACACATCGACGTCACACGTACTGATCTTAAAATATTTTGTTTTTAAATAAGCAAGTTGGTGGCCAGAAGATGGAAATCAATCTTCAAACATTAAAGAACATTTTCCACCCTTTAGATAGACATTCCGGAGAATTTTTTCTTCATCATTTGAAGTTGAAAAATATGTGGTCACTCGGGTTGTCTCTTGCGGGATACTCGAAGTTTTGAGAGTCGTCTGCGGGACATCTCGGTTACAACAAAGAAAAAGCTCTATTGTTTAATGGATCAAGTAATTTTCTATTTTGTCTCAGTCGGTTCTTGTCAAGTTTAACTAAATGTAAACTCCGTTTTTGGAACACTTTTGTAGTTTGTGATTTCCGTATCTTTCTCACACATGAAAACAGATGAAAACTGGTAAAATGGAATGTCAAAATCTAGTAAGCTAAAGTTTTCAAGCTTCTCGAAAAG
Organism: Actinia tenebrosa; assembly: GCF_029948245.1. Lineage (NCBI taxonomy): Eukaryota > Metazoa > Cnidaria > Anthozoa > Actiniaria > Actiniidae > Actinia > Actinia tenebrosa. The sequence continues at coordinate 6,685,983 of NW_028292580.1, forward strand.
CAGTTAATTTAGATGATGACTCATTTGGTTCAGGGCCTTATTTCTCAAGTTTAGTTAGTCAATGATCTACAGCTGGCAATTTTCTCTCGGTTGTTGCTACCAAAGCATTTATTTTTATATTTTCATAGCGGTAAAAATACATTTCATATAAAAACATAAAAATTCCTGTGGAAAACCAAACATCGTTCTGTAAAAGACGCAATTAAGTAAGCTTATTTTCGAATTCTGCTCACCTAAATAGTTTTCAAGTCTGTTTTTTAGTCTTGATTTGTCCTAAATCTCCAGATTTTCGATTTCAATGCAAGACATCCGAGGTAAATTTTACAAAACCTGATATTGCATTGGATTATCTGTAGTTATCTTTCGTTTTTTTTAGCAAAAGAGATTCAAAGCCTACTAAAATAGTTGAAGATTTTTTCCCGATCTAATTTTTACCTTTCAGTTTCATTCAAATTGGGCTCCCTGTGACTTCCGTATTGGGAGCTCCGCTTTTAGGCAGTGATTAAATATATTATTTTAAGAGTGAACCTGAGGGTTGGTCCAGAAAAGTATGTGATTCTGCAGACAGTCTAAGCAATGAAACTCAACATCTTAGACGCATGTTTCATAAGAACAATTACAATGATAAGTTTATTGATAGCAACCCTAATAAACCTAGTAGACCTAAAATAACCAAAAGCCTTCATTTCACTGCCATACATCAGAGGTACGTCAGAGATCATATCACGCATTTTACAACCACATAACATCCGCGTGGCTCATTGTATACTATACTCACCGGCCTTACCCCGCACCTATTAAGGAATGGGCGTCCTGCCAAACGCGCCCCTAGGATGCGACACGGAAACATAAAAAACAATATAGGGCAGGGGGGGAGGGGGGGAGGGGGGGGGAGGGGGGAGGAGGGAAAAAGCATCCTAGTTGTGAACGCGATGAAGGAAGACCGATAATGTATGTAAGGAGGAATAAAGCGGTATCCCATGAAGGGCTACGAAGCCCGCTGTCTTAACAAACTGAGGTCGAAGGCATTTCTGTCGAGTCCTATATAGGCGCATGGGTAAGACCGCTGAGTATAGTATACTATACTCACCGGTCTCACCCCGCACCTATTATATTGAGGAATGGGCGTCCTACCTACTCGCGGAGGACGACACACTGAGCCTAAAATTCCCAAATGGGTTAGCGGATAAAACCCCCAGAAATCACCTAAACCTAATATATATATATTTAGCCACTGCCCAATCTCGTACCCAGAGCCCCTATTTCTTACTGCGCATGCTCGACGAAATAATTGGGCTCTGGAAAACTCCAAACCGGAAGACCCAGATTCTGGATTTCTCGCACATGCGCATTATGACAACATTAGGTAAATTCAAAATGGTGGACGATGTTCAACGAGCAAGTGAATTTTCGCTTGGAAAATTAGGTTTTGAAGATGGTTTTCAGTTAACTTAACTCCGATAATATCTATTGGATGGACATCGATACAATTTTCATTTCAAAACCGGCAAAACTTTGAAAAATCCGGCCCTACAGGCTTTTTTTTAAAATTTTCCCTAGTACTGTAATTTATACTTCCGGTATATTCCTTTGTTCTCGAGAACCAATCACAGCACAGGAAATATTGGAGTTTTCCAGAGCCCAATTATTTCGTCGAGCATGCGCAGTAAGAGATAAGGGCTCTGGGTACGAGATTGCGCACTGCTTAAAAGCGAAACTCCCGATACGAAAGTCACAGTTAGCCCAATTTGAATGAATCAGATAGGTAAAAATAAGATCGGGAAAAATTGTCAATTATTTTATATTCGAGATGAAGATAGTATCTCCCATAATACAAATCATGCAGTGAAATCGAATCGAAATGCACAACGTTGTTTTCTTTGCGCGAGTATACTCTCCCACTAAGGAATTTTGTACACAACTCACCACCACCCCCAGGGGCTAGTTTCGTTCTTGGAAGATTCTTAGACAAAGTTTTCCATGGCCGACATTTTTAAGCTTTGAATTCCTGGTTTATTTTACTTTAAAATACGAAAGATAACTACAGACAATCTAACACAATATCAGGTTTACTGAAATTTACCTTGGATATCTTTCATCGAAATCGAAATTTCGGAGATTTCCTAACTTTTTTTATGGACAAATGAACAAGGCATATAAAGACAGACTAGAAAACTGCTTAAGAAAAGGTGAGCAAAACATAAGCTCAGTACTTTTTACTTCTTTTACATGAGAATGTTAGGTTATCCATATGAAGAGTTTAGGTTTTTATAAGAGCCTATTTTTACCGCAATGAAGCTAAAAGAAAATAAATGCTTTGGTAGCATCAGAGAGGAAATTTGCTGGAGATCATAACTGTCACCAAATGTGTCATCAGTTAAAAAATAGTTTTCTAATCCTAATTCTTCATTAAAATATTTTTATTCCTTTCGTATAAGCCTTACCGCTTTTCGATAAGCTTGAAAACTTAAGAGCGACTTTCTGTAAGAGTCGACCAAACATCGGCACAAGTCAAAAAATCGAATTCGCTCATATTTTGTTTTTAGATAGCCCTTAGTGTAAAATAAATCGAGGTGTTGTTAGTTTTGAAAAAAGGTCAAGGAATTTAGTACAAAAATAAGCGCATCCTACAGCTAAACTACTTAACAATTTTTTCGGTTGGTACTTTTTACCGAAGGAATAGGTATTCCTCTTGCTTTTCGTTGTATTTATTCTAGAATATTTGAAGATTTATAGATATTATGCGCATACATAAACATACGTATAAACTCGTAAAGTGCACGCACTAAAACCGTGAACATTAAATAGTACTAATTAGTACTATTTCATACAGAATCCTTTGTTTTCTATTGTTTAATTATCACAATTTAGTGCTAAAAATTAGTATCTGTTTCACGGATTTAGTGTGAGCACTCAAATTTATTTGGAACTAAGTTGATGTGCAACTATGCACAAAACGCCAAATAAAATATGTTTGTCTGCCTATAAAAAGTTTATGCACTTATTTCAAGAACGTTAGTCACCCGAAAAGCTATAAAGCTGAGGCCGAAAAGGATTATGGGTAGATTCATTTTACACGTTCAACCGCTTGATAACTGTTCATGGACTTGCGAATCTTTTACCGGTTATAGTCTCACCTCTTCTGAGCATCATCGAGCTGCAGTTTGTATTTAAAAAGCTTTGTATATATATGCTTCCTTGATATGAAAAGTTTCCCATGATGCTCATATCAGTGATCTCAGCTTTCTAGGTTTTTGGTGACTAACTTTATTGAAATAAGTGTATACATTTATATCTGAAACGATAATTAATATAGATCTTAGACTTGCTCCAGTACTTCTCGGTCGAAGTTACCGGAAAGTACTCCAGCGAGAGAGATGGATGCCTGTGGGTTCACTTGGTGTGAAAGATTACTTTAATTATTCAACACGATGACACAACAAGGAAAAAGATTTAAAAAATAATAATCAATGTCAAACCCTCCTTTGGGGTATTGGTATTTGCTATTGAATATAGGATACTTTTATCAAGTTAGCGTTATTTACCAAATGTCAAAAGTAGTACGTAGGAGGACTATTAGTCCTCCTACGTACTACTTTTGACATTTGGTAAACTACCACAATGTGCGTATTTTCGTCAGAATGCAATTTTCATATATCTTCTTCACTAGAAGCCGAGAAGCAATTTCATCTATACCAGCTTTATCTCAAGAGCAGGAACAGGACTTGCCTAGTTGTTCGAGCTTGTCTGATATAGCTTCTTGCGTTTGACGGGTAACGACTCGACTGACTTATTTCTGTGTCTTCGATCATAGCTACACGGACCTCCAACTATAGAACTATTAAAACGAACAAACCACTTCCATGTTTATACAGTGCTTGCTGAACTTTCCCATTGGAAAGATGGCACGTGATTTTAATCATTGCGGCAGTCAACTCAATGTTAGTTTCATGCATTATCAAAACAATGTTTATTGAAGGAAATTGCTATTATTAAATGCTACTGGATTAGTAAAACCATATTTTGAAAATCCAATGAAAGAGCTGCTAAATAAAATAAAGTTAGTTCACTGATATATTTAGTTGAAAGTTATTGTTGTTCGATTTTCATCTGCGTGTTCCGTTCACTGACAAAGCATGCTTTGTGGCACGCAATAGAATGAGTTAAAAAAGTATGTGATAAAATATGTCAATATATCGCAATTGAAATGTGTTAGATATTACTATGATGTCTTTTTCTTGGTTTGATCCCCTAGTTTTAGCAAAATTCAGCGATGGAATGATTGCAATTAAAATCATAGTCACGTCGGTGGAGGTAACGCAACAAGCTGTTTACGGTTGAAATATCGCGAAATAGAGGTCGTAAAAAGACCTCAACGGAAAGCTAAAAATGATTTGCCCAGAGATTTTTCTTTTGAATCTGATAGAAATACATTAGATAATTCTCTGGGTGTAGGTTTTGAATAATTTGGTATCTCCGCACATAGTTTTTATAAGCAGTATTTTAAGGCCTTAATTTGCGTTTTTAAACTTTGGAAAAAGTGTACACGGTAGAAAAATTATTTCGAATCTTAAATCTTCAAATATTCTAGAATAAATACAACGAAAAGCAAGAGGAATACCTATTCCTTTGGTAAAAAGTACCAACCGAAAAAATTGTTAAGTAGTTTAGCTGTAGGATGCGCTTATTTTTGTACTAAATTCCTTGACCTCGTCGGTCATTTTCCCCCTGCATTTGGGCGAAATCTATTTTCGTAAATTTCATGGGGAAAAATTTTTTTTTTCAAAACTAACAACACCTCGATTTATTTTACACTAAGGGCTATCTAAAAACAAAATATGAGCGAATTCGATCTTTTGACTTGTGCCATGAAAATTCGATTTTGGTCGATCCTTACAGACAGTCGCTCTTAAGCTTATAGATTTTGAGATTCGATTTGAATTCGATTTTTTTCCATCTGTTTTCAATGCGCGAGAAAAATACGGACACGAACGACCGAAATAGAGTTTTCGAGAAACAAAGCTTACATTCAGTTAAACTTGTTAAAAAACGACTGAGACAAAATAGAAAATAATGCAAAATGCAATGCAAAATACAAAATGACTAATTTCTTTGTCAGTAAATTGGCATTTGTAAATGTTTTTGAATATTTTTTATTTTATTTTTTATATAAGGTCTTTATATAATAACATCTCTCAACACTAACAACACAAATTTATTAGCTCATTTGTATAATCATACTAGCTCGAACAGCTTAATAAACAGTTGAATATCTGGTGTAATTTTATATTTCATTCAATTAAATAAATTATCTGTAGAAAGATATAAAGTTATTGAATGAAAGTTTTCTTCGTTTTGCCGATGGGACCCCCGATAGGAGGCAAACAAAGCTGCAATTTTCTTGAACGAAAAACATACGATAGTTGGTTAAAACAACCGAATTGTTAAAGATTTACTAAGTTAAATAAAGGACGAATATTTGTTGTAATATGCTGTTCCTGTTATATTTCATCCAGCATTAAAATAAATAAAGCTTATCTATAGAAATATTAAAAGTTTTGAGAGAAAGTCTCTGATTTTTTGATTCATCGAGAAAAATACAAAATGACGCCGAAATTCTTTGTCAGTAAATTGGTGTTTTTGAATATTTTTAGCACAAATCTAAAGCTCATTTGTATAATCATACTAGCTCGAACTGCTTAATAAATAGTTGAATATTTAGTGTAATTTTATATTTCATTCAATTAAATAAATTATCTGTAGAAAGATATGAAATTATTGAATGAAAGTCTTCTTTGGTTTGCCGATGGGACACCGCGATAGTAGGCGAACAAAGCTGCATTTTTCTTGAACGAAAAACATGCGATAGTTGTTAAAACAACCGAATTGTTTAAGATTTGCTAACTTAAATAAAGGAGGAGTATTTGTTATATTTCCTCCAGCATTAAACAAAATTAAGCTTCTCTATAGAATATTGAAAGTTTTGAGAGAAAGTCTTTGATTTGTCGAAAAAAATGCTTGTCAAAAACAATAATAATATGCGATTGTTTGCTTAAAAAACACTCACCTGAATTCTTGAAGAACACTTCTTGACCCATCTTTGACTACATGGAAGCTTTTTTGTTCGTTGTTGGTCTATACCTTGTCCTAAAGCGATTTTTTCTGTGCATTTGAGAGCCACATTTGCGATCTGTTTTGCTTTGATATCAAGCGGGATCCCTGGGCTGTGTACACGGACGTACGTACGTACGTAAGGACGGAAGTAGTATAGGGAATGGGGGTTCCAGCGCAATCTCAACACGGGCAAGACCCGTGTCAAAAATCCACCTACGGAAACAACCCCACTCAAGTGTGGTTGGGGGCAACAGCGCAAATATGTTAGTCTATATATGGAGTGCGAAGATTGTAAAGAGTTTGTTTATGATTTCTGTGTAAAGTGCTTGAAACCCAAGTTTGTACCTACTAAACCAAATAAGTATATTTGTTGTGACAAGAAAATGCAAATAGAAGACGACACGTCAGCACAGTGTTACGAGTGTGGTAAGAATATTCGTAATGCCGTACCAAATGCTACCAAAGAGCAATATTACGCCAATGGAGGTCGTAAGAAGACCCCATACAAGAGAATAAAATACTTTAGGGACTGGATGAGTCATATCCAAGGTTATCGGCCGATATATTTAAGCGATGAAGTAAGGAAGAAAATCATAGACCATTTAGAAGAGCCAACCCCACAAAGTCTACGGAAAACGTTGAAAAAATTAAAGCTAGGGAAATATTACAAAGCTATTCCCTATCTTTTGTCTGAAATTACCGGTAAGTCTATTCCCGAGGTTTCTGATATGAGCAGAGCCGAGTGGATGTTTTGTCGGCTGGATAAGGATATTCCTTATTACCCTGACGTAATTTACGAAATATTTTACGAAATAGACCCCAACCACCCCCTGTTAGGATGGATTCCGAGGCGACAATAACATATTACACGTAATTCATACGATGAATTTATATTACGCGTAATAATTTGCCAAATAAGGTCATGCAAATAATTTATATTACGCGTAATAATTCGCCAAATAATTCATATTACGCGTAATAATTCACTGAATTTATATTACGCGTAATAATTCACCAAATAATTTATATTACGCATAATTTCCAGACTGTCGTTCAATATGCAAATGAAATCCTGTCTCGCTTTTTTCAAAGCAGATGTTTACTGAGCAAGCTTTCTTTGAAGCTCTTCTTTTGCCTCCTGGTAGATCTTTTTGCGAGATTCCTCGGAAAGATCTTTTACGACTGTTTTTTTATTCCTTATGTCCGACTTTAATTTCTCGTACTTTTCCTCTTCAGCTAAGATAAGCGAGAATTCTACGTCGTCTATCTTTCTGTCACGCAAAGCCTTTGAGACAAGATCGGTAATTGTATTTACTTTAGCCCTTGATAGAGCTATTGTCGTGTCGTGTTTTGATATTTTGCTTGACAACTGTTTCATAATGCCCGTAGCAACAGCCGAAATAATACCACAGGCTGCCCCAACGCTGGCCAAAGGAACGCCAACGACTATTCCGGGTCCAGTAAGCGAAGTAGCAACGCCGGAGCCCGTTAACACAACAGATATGGACCCTGAAGTTATCGAAATCTTATGTAGCGTACTCCGGGCTCTGACGTACTTTTTTCTAACTTTTTCATAGTGTTTTGTCTGCCCTTCCAAGTAAGCCAGGATTAAGTTCGCTTTATTCAGACGAAAGTTTTCAGCGTTTAATTCGTTAGGTTCCTTAGGAAGTTCAGGATAAAGTGGAGGCGCTGATGGTATAACATCCATTATATATACTAATGTACGACGCTTTTGGGAATGATATTGAGGAGCAGCCACATCACGACAACCGGGATTACTGGAATTGGAGAGCATTTAGGAAGATGTTTCCACGTGCAGACCCCAGTAAGTTCGAAAGAAGACCCGATGGTATTTACTATAACGGCTCTAGGATGTACAGCAACGAGGATTTGAAGCCTACGCTGGTTAATCAAATAGACGATCAACTGAAGCATTCGCCAATGCATAAGCCAACGCCAGCGCCAACGCATGTTGAACCCAGTTGGTCAAAGGAATTATTGCTTGGTACCAGTACTTATCCGATACCCGCAGTTTCATTTGATAAACACCCAAGCTTGGACCTAACGCTGAACATGCGGATTTCTAACAAGCATTCCTTTCCGTTAAAGGTGCGGGATATCTTCAAAAACGTGCCCATTATTCATACCACGGCGAAAGAAGCCCACGAATGGTTAAGCGCTCCTAATATGCGTTATTGGCCGCAGCAGTTGAACTTTGCGGTTTGGTGTGCCACCGGCGGTTGTGGGGTAAGCGCAAACTTGATGAAGAATTCAATATTTATGTTTCATTTTCACTTCACGGTTAGGAGAATACTGCATGAGATGGGCGTTACTGCATTACCGGGAGATGCTGCGTTTTATCCTAGAGATAACAAATACGACGTTCCAGCCTATAACAGGCTTTGTAAGGAGTTTGACGTTGTAGGGAAGGATTTCCGATGCACTGCCGGCGCTAACAATGGTCTGGGGCATATTTGGGCTTATTGGGGGATTGGTGGACACGAGCTAAGTGATAAGGAAGTTCATGCGTTGAATCTACGATGGAACACTGGGTATCACAAAGAAACTCACGACAGTAGCACCTTCTTTGAACCAAACGCTAAGACCACTAAGGAAGTCAGAGACGGGCCTCTGTTTAAAGACGAGGGCGGTAAGTATGGTGGGGCTAACCCGCTGATCATCAAGATTACCAACGACGAGCAAACGAAGCAATACTTTAATTTCATACCCCCAGAAGGTAAAGGACTAACCAAAGCCGGCCTTGCCCGTTTGAACCGCAGCATAGAAGCTTACGTGTATTCCATTTTGGGAGCTCAGGTAAACACCCGATCCAGCATAGTGGGAAATACTGGCGCCGCAGAAGAAACGCGAGCCGAAGCCTTGATCTTATTTGAAAGTTCAATCTTGGAGGGCGACATTAGCAAGGGCGTACAGCGTTACCAACTAGCCATACAAAATTCTAAGGCGAGGTTGGACTATGCAGTAGCCCCGGGTTGTTGGTTAATGCCTAGTAATTTATCTATAAATACTGGTTCTGTAGTAGGATACAACAACAAACTTCAACGAGCTACTAAGGATATGAAGTTTGGGGTGAACGACGTGAACTCTGACACTCTTAGGAACATTCCTCACTTCGTAGAGAAGCCAAAAAAGGAACACGCAGAAAAACCCGAACCAAAGAAGAAGCCCCAAAAGAAGGTCCTGCCTACGATACCCGAGGAATATGACCATAACTTACTAAAGGCCGGCGTAGCAGCTGCAAGCGTTGGTCTAAGCTATTATATATGGCGATGAACAACCCCTACGTAACTGGAGTAGATTGTGTTTATACGACTTACACAGGCGAGAAAAAATACACCCAGGCATCTTGGGTTGATGTCACGGGCATGTCCGTGAATTTGAATTACTCAGGAAAGAAATTGATATTATGCAGCATTTCTTTGGGGGCCGTTAGCAGTGCGAATGTAGGATTTCGTTTCTGTGACGACAATGGAGTATTGCAACCCATGCGCGCGAAGACGAACAACAGAGAGCCCACGCATTTCTCAGTAGAGCCGCCAACGAATAGCGCCGAGAATCTTTCCGTTTGGACTTTCCACATGGTTGCTGATTGCCACGGAAAGGTAAAGCTGCAGATAAGAGTAGATGACACCGGGAGTGTTTGCATAAATAGCATAGAAAATCAAAGGAATACTGTCTATAACCACATGACCATCAGCACTTTGACGGTAATGAGCCTCTAGAAGGGAACTTGTTCCCTGTAATATATGAATCCATACGTGAGGGAAACGCGTTATACCCACCGCTTAGATGAAGAGGGATATGACAACGGCGCTTGGCATGACGTTGGACTGTGGGTTGAGGTTGGGGGCACTGCATTGGTCATTTGCACTATTAGCATTAATGCAAATACGCATGCGAATGTGGGGTTTAGGCTTATCGATGAGAATAATAAGCCCCTGCTTCCTTATCGAACTTCAACGAACACCAGGAAAGTTACCCATTTTTCGATGGAGCCCTACACTAGGTCCACTGAAGACCTAACGCCAGTAACTTTTCATATGCTAGCCAATTGTAAATATGCTAAGTTGCAAGTCACTTCTGATGACGGCAAGTTTGGGATAAATCGCATAGGTCGCAGGCCCGCTAATGCAGCCTGGAGTCATAAGCCCATTTCTACCATGAGTGTGTTGCCGTTGGTTCCAAATTACCAGGGCGGTGCTAATACCGTCTTTTATTATCCTCAAAGCAGGACACCGTCCGATGAGAAGGATAAGATCAAGCCTTCATCTTCTTCAGGAGGACCACCCCAATAGCTACGACTAATATCCAGATGTTATTCCCTACAAACTTCAACAGTTCGCCGCCGGCCCTAAGTGCCAAGGAAACAACTGAACCCAGCAGCCCAGGAAGACCGGCTGCCATCTTTTTTCCCAAGTCCGTTAGTCCATTGCCTAATTTCTTTACGCCTGCACCTGTAGCCTTAAGCGCGGATAGGATAACTCCTACTACGCTTGAAATAGCGACCGCAAACGCCAGCGGAACGCCATACTTCAAAAGGGCTCTTTTTACCTTTTCCTTGGTGGTAAGCCCCAATTCTCTTTCCAGGTTGTCCTTTTGCGCTTGTAATTCCGCGACTCTTTCCTGAAGGGCTTCTAATTCCCTTTGTGCTGCCTCCCTTTCCTCTTCGGGACGAGTTTGGTCATTAATTATTTCCTGCTGCCGCTCTATTTGCCCCTCCAGGTCTTCGATGGCCTGATCTCTTTGCCGGATTTGCTCCTCTTTAGTGTTGATTTCGGTAATCAACTGCCGCCGTTCCTCCAAAGAACCAGCTATGGTGGTTCGTAAGTTCTTAGCTTCCTCCTTGCTTATATCCAGGTCTTGCAGGGCGAGATTGAATGCCCTTTGGACGCTGTCTTTTTCGCGAAGAGAAATGTCTCTTTGTTCTCTAAGTTCTAATATGCGTTGATTCTTGTCGTCAAGTTCTCTCTTTTGAGCATCAAGGAGTAGTCGGTTTTGCCGCATGTAATCTGCTTCCCTTTCCTCCATCGCTTGCTTTAGCTCTTCTACTTCCCTTATCGCCTCAAGACCTTTTTGTTGCCGCTGCATTATGGTCTTGAACTTTTCAAAGGCTTCGCTGGTGTTTTCATCGTTTTCTCTTAGTCTTTCCACCAAATTAGGTCTTCCTAATGCGTCTTTGATTTCTTTTGGGAGATTACTGGTGAGCCTGTCGGAGTCTCTCCTTTGGTAGAGATTATACCACTTATCCCTTCCTTGATACTGGATTTGAATTTGCCCCTTATCTCCGGTTTGGAAATTAAGGCGGGTCAAGTCCACATTTGGAAATTTCTCCCTTACGTCGTCTAAAAGCCCCCTTAGCATTTCAGTTCTTAGGTCCGTGGAATCCAAGTTTTGCAATTCTAAATATTCTGGAATAGATCTCCCTGGGTTCCTTGATTGCCACTTATCCTCTAAGGAACGCCAGGCCTCGCGGGCCCTACTTCCGAACCTATTTCGAAGCCTATCCCAAATATACTCGCGGGACACGTTGTCATTTGGGATTAACGTATCGTATTCTTCGTCGTTAATATCGACTTGGCCTTCTTCGGTGGTGGGGTCAAAATCCGTTCCTTCTACTTCCATTATATATGATAAGCTCAAAGTTAAACCCCAACGTATTACCTAAGCAGGTTGGCGGACTGAAAGCAGAACGCACCTTTCACCGGGTCACCTTTACCCCCAGCAGCGCTAAGCCAGGGGAAACCCTGTACGTAGGCGTGCCCCGCCTAACGGATAACCTAGTGTTGGTTCCTGGCACCCTGGCGCTAAGGTTTGACCTAGCAATACAACCAAACACTGCGGACGTGCGTTACGTCGTCAATAACGTGGGTAGAAACCTCGTTTCCAAAATACGCGTAAAGTTCGCCGGGGAATCCTTGCTGGACTTGAACAGGTATGATTTGTATACCACGTACAAAGACTTATGGTTGACTGCATTTGACCGCGCGCAAAGGATAGAGCAGGGAATCGCCAGTGATGCCATACGCAAGGTAAGAAGCGCAACCTCTGGCGCCTCAGGAGAAGACGAAATAAAGACGGCTTATGGTACTAAGCATGTAGTTCCATTAGATTTCGAAGTTATCACGAACCACGGTGCATACTACCCAAGGCAGCTAAGCGAGCTGCAGTTCGAAGTAACCCTAGCAGACACTACGAACATCCTGCAGGGAAAGGACGTAAGTTCAGCAGCCGTCCACCCATACTCCGTTACTAACTTAGAGCTGCAGTATGAAACGGTATACAGCGAAGACTTAGCACGTAGCGCCGGTATGGAATACAGCTCCGGGAAGGCTTTCCTTTACGATCACGTCGTGATGTACAAGACGTTCAGCTTTACAAATAACGTCGAAGAGGTCATCAACCAAAGCATTAACCTTCCCAGGCGCAGCCTTACAGGGATAATGTTGCTGTTCGCAAAGACATACACGGCAGGATTGCGTGACTCCGAGGCATTCTTTAATCCTAACATCACTAACGTAGGCGTTAGCATTAACGGAGTGCCTAATAAGGTTTACTCACAAGGGATAAAGCCCGCGGATATGTACCGGGAAGTCGCACGTAAGTTTGGCGACCAAATTGACCCAAAGAAATTCTTTAAGGATAAGTACGCGCTGTGGATCGACATGCGCACGACGAACGACGAAGACCTACATGGACAGGGATTGCGGCTGGTAAATACCCAGGACGGCATTACGTTGGAGATCAAGCGCACCAAAGACGCCAGCGACGCTACTAAGATCAACGCATATATCTTCGTAGTCTCAGACGCGCAACTGAGTGTAGAAATGAATCAGCTAAAAAGCGTTGCCTACTAGGCTCGCGTTCCTTGAGCCAAGGATAAAAAATATTCCTTACGTATAATATGCTCCGCGTATTCGAAAACAACGAAACTAAACTGCAATGCATAGTGCAAGGCGATAAGCTGTACTTTAAAGCAAAGGAGGTAGCAAAGGCATTAGGTTATGCAGACACCAAAGATGCTATTAAAGCTCACGTGCGGAACAAGCATAAGAAGAGACTTAACGAATTGGAGGTGAATCGCCTCCCTTCTGGTTCGCACCCGCAATCCCTGTATGTGACGGAGGCTGGTTTGTATCAATTGATATTCAGCTCCAAACTGCCAACGGCAGAGTCGTTCCAAGATTGGGTCTTCGAAGACGTCCTACCTACGTTAAGGAAGAAGGGGAAATACTCGTTGGATGGCCCAAATAAGTTGGTCATCAAGATCGAGGATGAGTTCGGCTTACATAAGAAGGTCATCGATAAGATACGCAGGTTTTACCCTACGCTGATATTAGCACCTGGACTCGGGGAGTTGCAAGATACCAGCAGTAAAAGGATAAAGTGCTGGCAAAAGGGCTACCAGGCAGGTCAACCCGACATCCTAATCCTTAACTCCCATAAGAAATACAATGGGTTCTGTCTGGAACTGAAGACGCCAAAGGGTAACGGCGTATTGTCCGACAAACAAAAAGCGGTATTGGCGCAATATAAAATGAATGGATACTTAACGATGGTAAGCAACGATTACGATCTGATCTGCATGGAAATCGACCGTTACGTCGACGGCATTCGCATACCTTGCCCTTGGTGTGTTAAGGCTTTCAAATCGCATGAGACCTTACGAACGCACAAAAAGATATTTCATAGATATAATGATTCTTGAACAAACTCACTGGCGCGACTTGCTACATGGCATTTCATACGAAATAAAAAATTACGTCGTCTTCGAGGACATTAACCGTTTAAGGTTGGTCCTCTTAGACGGCAGCAAAGAGTACAGTCTTTGGGCACCTGACTGTGTAAGGTACGTACTGCAAGGTGAAGAATATACACACCTGCGTACCTATGGTAAGGTTAACGGCCGATGGAAGTTTGACATCGAACGTCGCCCGGAAGCTAATCCTCTGTGTGATTAGAAGTCATCCTCGTGGGCGGTTAAGTATTGGTCTGCTACGGCGGACCTCATTTTTTCTGTTATCTGGTAAGCGGATACGGTAATCAAGGCTCCCCCTATGAATGCTGCGATTTGAGAAATCATATATCTTTCTCATTTTTCCAAGCCTTTCGTACCGCCAGGTAATGGTCTAAAGGACGTGGTCCGTCGTACAGGCAGCACCAAATATGTTGACCGCTGCGTTGACAGCCACATTTATCGCAGATGCCGTCCCAGTGTTCTCGGTTCTCCCATTTTACTCCTTCGTAGTCGTCAAAGCATACGAAATCTTGGTCTATTTCCTTCTTACGTCGCGTGAGCGCCCGGCCGGTTTCAAGGGGGCAACATCGCTCTGCTAAATCGCCGTGGGTCTCGCAGACCACATCTGTGAGGTCATAGCGACGGCAGCGGTACTTATGCCAGTTTTCTTCGAAGAGGGGTTCATCGCATCGGCGGCAATGACCTTTAAGGCAGACTCTATGCTCGCGGTGATATCGTAGGGCCTGTACTGTGGACAGTTCCTTACCGCAGTCACCGCAAACAGTGCTGATGGTCTTCTGACAGACTTTCTTGGAAAGATGGTATTGCAGTCGCTGCTTGCTACTAAAAGCTCTATCACATTGCACGCACTTCATTATATATACCTTATTTTTTATTGTTAAATTGTTAAACCCTGTAAGAGGGTTTTAGGATAGGGTCTATTATTTCTTGTTATTTTGTTAAGCCCCCATTAAAAGATGAGGTATCATTCTTTCTCATTGTTGAAGCCAGCAAAAAGATAATCATGTTAACCATTCTTCGATTACGATGATTTAACAAAATAACAATAAAAAATAGGTCCTTACTTGAGACCTCTTTGCAGCATTTAACAAAATAACAATAAAAAAGAAAGACCTATGCTAATTCCTCTTGCTGGGGCTTAGTAAGATCTTCTTTGCGACCTCTTACTCTTCTCGAACGTCGTCTAAAGTCCTTTGTGTTTTAGTATCCGCGGGACACCAATGTCCAACGAAGTCTTCTTCAGAGAATACCTTATTACAGTGACAGCAGCTGTGTTTCTTACGAGGCGTCGGAGGGGTAACGATGATGCAGTCAGCAGGTAGTTCGCACGTAATGCAGTCCATATATCTATGGGGGATATCGAATGAAGTCCTTAATGGACTCCTTAGCCCAGCCCGCCATTGTCAAAAGCGCGCCAAACCGTTCTGCACGCTTCAGACCACACATTTCATCGTACAATTCCTGTACGCGCTCTTTTAACCGGCCTATCTCTTCCCTTTGCATTTCTATGGTGTCTCTTTTATCCTTTGCGTCGGCGGTAATCCTTCTTACTGCTTCCACTGGTTCCATCTATATATGAACCCAGATCACATGCCTTGTAACGCTCTGATAGTAGGACCCACCGGCTGCGGAAAGACCCAGTTCATCGTGGAGCAGCTATTAGGATCCTTTAGATACCGCTTTGACTACATCGTGCTATTATGCCCCACCTACGTGAACAACCGCACCTGGGAAGGCATAGGAGTGAAAGATGACGACTTCTTCGTAGATATCTTAGACCCTAACGAGTTATCCAGCCATTTGAAGTTCTGGCATAAGCAATTCCCTAAAGATACGCAGACTTTACTCATACTGGATGACATTGCCTGTGGGGACGACGTAAAAAAGCGCACCTCCGAATTAGTGAAGCTCGCTTTCAGCGGCAGACATGACAACATTAGCGTTTGGTTGCTTTCCCAGCAGCTTACCAGCGTCTCTAAGCCCTTTAGGGAAAACATAGGCTCTCTCGTAGTATTTTATACTCCGAGCAAGTCTGACCTGGAAACCATCTTAAGCGACTACGGCGGTGAGATATCCAAGGAACAGCTGCACGAATACATGCGGCATTTAAAGACGCACCAACATTCCAAGATGATCTTCTCTTTGAGGTTTCCCTACACGGTTGGAATCTATGATTCCTAATGTATATGGAGATTGAGCAGCTGATAGATGAAGTCCCCACACAGTTAGACGAAAGTAACCTTAAGGAACAACTTAACATCCTTGTTTCCTCGGGGAAGTGTAAGGAAATGATAGGCAAGGAACTTACCCATGAGCAGGTTAATAAGCTGTCGGAAGAGGAAGTCAAGAAGTTCCATAAGAGGTATGAGGCTGCCCTTGCAAGTAAGACCACGGACGCCGTAGCATACTCAGCCATTAAGTTCGCGACTAAATTGCTTGGACTTGCGCTGCCCATAGACGACGTGGAGCAACTACAGAAGGACATAAGAGATGACTATGTCATATCCCAAGAACTTAAGATAACCTGTGGGTGGTTGTCTTTGAAGTGCGGTAAGTTAATGGCAGTCGCCTCTGCGGCTTTGCACGTAGCTCAGCATGTCGACTTGAAGGAGGTACTAGGTTCCTTCGGAACATCTTGGAAGGACTTCAAGAAGGATAGAGAAGTCGAAAAGGTCTTCCAGGCGGCACTTGCTGAGGTACCTGATCAAGTCGCCTCAAGTACCTAGTCAAGTACTTAGTCAAGTCGTTGTCAAGTCACCTCAAGTACTTAGTCAAGTCGTTGTCAAGTCACCTCAAGTACTTAGTCAAGTCGTCCTTAAGTCATTCTCAAGTACTTAGTCAAGTCGTTGTCAAGTCATTGCCAAGTCATTGTCAAGTCGTCATCAAGTTACTTGTCAAGTCCTTCAAGTCCCTTAATATAAGATGAGTGACACCGAAGAACAACCACCCGTAGAAGATACCAAGATTACCAAGGCTAAATCTCCAGGCAGAGTCGCTGCCGGAAAGAAGCTCGCGGAGATGAATAAAAAGAACAAGGCAAAAAAGGAGGAAAAGGTGGAGGAAGAGGAATCCTTTATCAATCCTGGGTACGTCATTGGCGCGTTAGGAGTCGCTATAGCAGCAGGCAGCCTTTACTTACAATGGCGGGCTACGAAGCCAAAAGTAAAGTGGGAGGCCGCAACATATCACGCACCTGTAGAGACGAAAAAGAGTAAGATCCCTGAAATGGAATAATCTCATCACCACGTACCGTGGTGACCTAGATTTTCCTTCTCGCTTTGTAATATAATGTCGACCGCGTTGTTGAAAACTGTTGAAGAAGCAGCTATCATTACTTCCATCGTTGCGGGTATTGGTTGGGTAGGTAAGAAAGTGCTCAAAGAAGACTTTACTGAAGACCCAAGCAAGAGCTTCGCTAATTTTGCTAAGATGACCGCTGCCGTAGGCGGGGCTATCATGGTAAAGGATTACCTACGGAAGGAAAAGTACCTGCCTAATATATAATGGTTAGCTTAGTCGCAGGTGGAGTTATTGCAGCTTTAGCATTTACAGGGGCTAATTATGGTGGTAGATATCTGGATAAATTAGTTAGCGGTGATAAAAGCGGTGCCGCCGAAAGAAAGAGACACGACTTAGCGCTGGAGAAATATCAGCGGGACGTGGCAGCTTGGAATGAAAAAAGACAAGCTTACAGGGATTGGTTGGATAAGAACTACCAAGACAAAATGCAGGCAGACAAGAACTTCGAAAATACAGACTACGCCTTTAAGCTCTATGCGCAAGCACACCCCGACTTTAGAATGAGAAAGCCTCAGTTCAAGAATTACTACCAGCCTTCTAAGAAACAAAAAGACAATGAATTGGTCTTTGTAGGAGTCGCAGGGCTGGCGGGAGGCGTAGCTTTGGCGTATCTGCTCTGAGCTGCGCTCAGATCACTAGAAGGGGACTTGTCCCCTGTAATATATGATCGTCTTTTTGGAAAGCGACAAGAATGACTTTACCACGTATTTGAATCCTCCCATCAAAGCCTGTAAGGTTCGGTTGGTTAGTTGCTCTTTGTACAATTCTTGGTATAATTTAATTAATGGCTTTGTCGTCGTGACTTCCGGCACCAAACCAAAAATACCAGATTCCCATTACACCCCCATAACACTGGCTAAGGAGCTAGCAAAGCATGGATATACTCTTACCACAGGATTGCCCCATGAAATGACATTCAAGAAAAATAATGGGAGCGCCAATCTAAAGGACAGTTCATTGGTAGAACTCCTGGGCCTTACTAGTACCACGATAAATAGCGGCAGTACATATGATGTGAAATGGAAAGTCGCATCCTCTTACGAAGTCTATTGCGACTTGGTTCATAGTTACAACAATGGAGAAAAGTCTTCTCTTATGTCCAAGTTTCTGCCCCAAGGTAATCCATTTGACCCAGTAGAATACACTCCCATTTCTTTGAGCTATGACTTGTCTAATTTGGTAGAAAGCATAAACATCACCATTAAGGTGGACGGAGAGACGGTGGATTTCAACGGGCGAAAGATCAATCTTGTCTTATCCTTCGCTTGAATCAAGCGAAGCGCGATTCTATTCATATAATGGGTCGCGTAGAGGACAAACTCAAGAGGATTTACTATGGGCCTGAAGGCTATTGGAAAGGAGCGTCGGCCATCAAGAAACTCGCGACCGCGGCCAGGGTATCAGAAGAAACGGCTAAGAACTGGTTGAAAAAACAAACCCTCTGGCAGGTTTATCTTCCCGTGCCCAAGTACATTCCCAGGCCCAGCTTCACCGTAAATGCCCCCAACGAAGTTCATCAGGCGGATTTGCTTTTCTTACCGCACGACAAGGTGAGAAGAAAGACCTATAGGTACGCTTTGACCGTAGTTGATATCGCAAGCAGATACAAGGACGCCGAACCCATAACCAGCAAGGATTCTGGGGAAGTCGCAGAAGCCCTAGGTAGGATTTATAAGCGCGTCTTGAAATGGCCTAAGCTGCTGCAAGTGGATGCGGGGACGGAGTTTATGGGCGTGGTTACCAAGACCCTGAAAGACCACGACACTAAAATTAGAAGAGCTAAAGCAGAGTACCACAGGGGTCAAAGCATTGTCGAAAGATTCAATAAGACCCTGGCCGAGCGTCTCTTTGGATACCAGTATTGGAAAGAGCTGGAAGATCCCTCCAAACGCAACAGGGAATGGACTCAGAGGCTCCCCCAGGTCGTCGCGGCTTTGAACAACGAGGCGGCCAGGGCTACGGGAATGAAACCCAAGGATGCTATAAAAAAGAAACACGTGGAACATAAGTCCTTCGTCAGAAGTTCGAGGGCAGTCTTCCCCCAGGAAAAGAAATTAGGTAATGTCACGGTTCGATATCTCTATGAGCCGGGTGAATTAGAAGGAGGATCCAAAAGAGCTACGGATCCTAATTGGTCTTTGGAAACTTACCAGATCCGAAGTGCGATAGCTAAGAAGGGTCAGCCCATCTTGTATTATCTTCATGATGGTCCCACGCGTGGGTTCGTCAAAGAAGAACTGCTTATCGTGTGATGTCCGAATGCTATCGTATGCACTCCGTCATCACACATCCATCGCTTACCGTCAAATGCAGACAGTGACACCTTCTCCTGCGTGACGTTATGTATCTGATGACCATAGCTGCGCAGGCTGTTCATCTTATGCCGCTGTTCCTTGCGTGTTCGTAATACGTTGAGGTAGGACTCGTGCGTAATGTCCTTCTTAACCACGTACTTTTTTACGCCTTTAGCTTTCTTTTCTACGCCGTCTAACTTTAGCACGCTGTACATCTTTGGTTTCAGACCCACGTATTCCACGATGGGTTTTCCTAACATTTCGTCTTTCATCTTCCCAATTACCTTCTTATTCTTCGCAGAGTAAAGGAAGTGCTCCTTCGGGTAACCGCTGGTGTCGTACTCATCTATGTCGGGGAGGCAGTCTTTGTAAACGTCTTCCGTTTGCACTTCTAGAATTAGGGAGTCGGTGTCTGTGTACAGGAGGCGACAGCGGTCTCCGTACTTTGGCTTAAGCTTATCGTAGTAGAACTCGTACATAAGCAGCTTCGATAGATCCAGCACCGTAAAGCCTGTGTAAACGGGCTTGTTTAGTAAGAGGTTTGCCTTTTTCATGTGAATCACGTAGAAGTTCAGCATTTCTACGTATCTAACGAAGCCTGGCTGTGACACGTATGCTTCTGCTTCCTCTTTGGTGCTGACTATTTTTACGCTTACGCGCTTGCGGATGTTCTCCATTGTCTTTCCGAACACGCTGTTGTTCATCAGTTTGAAGAGATTTTTCTCGAAGTCATTTTTCGCTGCGGTACGCTTTTGCGTGTTAAAGTCAATGTAGGGGCGCATCCAGGGCTCCTGCGTGAATTTTAGGACTCTGTGGATCTTCTCTACGCGCATTCCGTGTCGCACGTAGAACTGCAGGTTGCGGTAATGTACCACATACTTCTTCTTATCCATCAGGTTCATAGTTAGTTTCCTGTACGGTTTGTAACCAGGGCACATTTGCTTTTGCAGCGGACTTAGCTGCTTAAATGGTATCTCTATCGCTTCTGGTGCTAAGGGGAACTCATTGTGTTCGTCGTGCAGGTGCTCTGGGTACTCCAGATCCACTTCTAAGACGTAACCCTTGTCTTCCTCCTTTCCTACCTGCATGTAGAAGTCTATCGGCTTCACTGGATCCCATTCGAAGTCTCTCACAGGTAGGTACTGTGACATTGCCCAACCATAAAGGTTATTCGCATCCAGGTAGTAAATGTATGTGGTTGGTTTCTCTGGGTCGTGCTCTACTAAGGGGTTGTTTGCGCGGGCGTAACGTCGGCTGGGTCCGCATACGCCGCCACGAATACCGTCTTCCATAAACCGATACATGTCGTACTCCGTTAGGAGATCCAACTGCGCATTTGTCTTCTTTAACAAAGCACTCCAGCTGAGCCCAGGAGCCGTGTAGAAATTAGCGGGATCCAATCCGTAATATTCCATAGCCATCTTTCTGAAGCTTTGGAAAACATCTGCGAGCAGCACTACGTCAGACCTTAGGTAGATGTCGTGGTAGTCACCCATGTTCTCACAGGAGTACTTTTCCCACACGTCTAACGCATGCTGGTACTCCTCATCCTTTATACCAGACTCGTTTAGGGTGCTGTAGAAGCGATCTTTGGGTGGTAGGGGTTCTTTGAATCGATCCCAGGAGTCCATGTATTCGTATGGGTAGACTCCTTTCCTTTCCGCGCCGTATTGACTGGAAATGGGAAAGTTGGTGTTATACTTTACGAGGTTTGCTAAGGAGTCCGCCATAAACTGCTGCGAATCTAAGAACTTTAGCTTACCCACAGTTACGGACATGTAGCGCTCTTTGTTGTTGGGTATGCATTTGACGTCGGAGCCGTCTGTTCCTTGTAGTAGCAAATGGGAGTCGTAACCGCGGAGGTTGTGAAAGAACACCGGAATCTCCATGTCTGGATTTACTTTGAAGTTTATATTGCATTTCCAATGAGCCGCTCCTCTGTATTTACCCGTGATGTGGCAGTGATCCCTAACCTTATCCACATAGAAATCCTCAACAAATGCTTTGTGACAGTGAATGCAGTGCGTGGAGGGCTTTCCCGGCTTCTCACCTTTCTTAGCATACTTCCCGCATTTAAAATGAGCTTCTCCTAGATACTTTCCATCTTCATCCCACGCTTTCTTGGCTCGTCTTCCAAACTGAAGAAGCGTATGTTGGCAAATGTAGCATTTTTTTGCCTTGTTAAAAGCCTCCTGGTTCTCTTTGGTAAATTCCATCTTCTTTGGACATCTTAATTGTTCTCTAATCTCTCCCTCCTCTTCTCGCAATGCTTCTAGAAACTCATTAGCTGCGTTCTTACCTCGGTAAATCACAGGAGGGTTTGCTTTACCGTCTGATCTGACTACTATGTAACCAAAGGAGCAGATCTCGTGTAATCCCACCTTATTCGTGGCACCACTTTTCTGCTCTTCCTTAGTTATCAACGCTTCGAAGTCTGCATATATCACGTAAGGTACTTGCATCTGCTTTTGATGGTCTGCGTATGAAAGCTCTTTGTTGGTGGGCATCTGGATCCGTTGCGCCACTTCTTCGACTCCGCGGCAGATCTCATCGTGTTTCTTTAGGGTATTTAAGGATGTAAATGACAGCAAGCAGCAGTCACAGAAGTACTTTTTGCCTTTGTGCTTAGTATGTCTGTAGAATAGTCTGCTAATGTGTTTAACCCATGAGTAGTGTCCGCCGTGGTAGAATAAATGTACGCGCTCTCCTTTACTTTTTGACAGAACTAACGGTACTATCGTCTGCTCTCTGACTCCGTAAACGTTAATTGCTAGATCGTTTATTTCCTCAAATATGGGGATGTCTATCAACTGCATGGGAAATTCCACACCATCCCACTCTAAATCATCTGTGGGATACTTACTTGTCCTACAGGGATCCTTCTCTGCTGGATACAGTGCAGACCTGATTGCCCACATAAAGCATCGATTGTCTTCATTCTTTACGTTTACAATAGCCTTCTTCCTTTCTACCCACGTTGGTAGCGGTACGTAACTCCCCCCTCGTATGGGTACGTACCTGGCTATACTTATCTCTATTCCTTCAACCTCCTCTACTGTCCAACCCGATCCTTCTTTCGTGTAGTTAGACAGCGACTCCATTATTGCTTCTAAGGCTTCACTGAGTGACCTATCCAGATTCGTGGATTCTAATATCACTAACGACTTTGATCGCAACATTGCTGTCGTCATTACCTCGTCTTTTGACAAACTTACTTCTACCATTATGCTCGCTTTCAGGGCTCCTAATTCTTCTATACCTTTTCGGAGAGTCCTTTTAACCTTCCTTTCTGACTGACGCCAAAACTGTCTAACGTCAATCTCACCGTTACCGGGTATTGACACCGTGCTGAAGTTGCTTTGGGATTCCATCTATATAATAGGAAATATTTTATACCTAATACCAAGCACTTTTTAGGTCGTCGTAGTCGTACTCACAGTCCTGACAATGCCAAAACAATTTAACCTTAGTCTCAAACTTCTTACCACATCCACAATCATAACTGCTCATACACTTCGTCTTCATTTTCAAATGCTTTTTCAAATCCGCTTCTTTCTTAAAAGTTCTCTTACATTCTTCGCACTCCATATATAGACTAACATATTTGCGCTGTTGCCCCCAACCACACTTGGAGTGGGGATTGTCCGTAGGTGGATTTTTGACGCGGGTCTTGCCCGTGTTGAGATTGCGCTGGAACCCCCATTCCCTATACTACTGACGGAAGTGACGTCAGCCAAGCCATATAGACTAAAGGGGAACTCCCGTCGAAGTGTGCACAACGTATAGAAAGGGACCACGACGAACTTTGCTCAAAATAAGCAAGTACGGGAAAGTGACTCAAGTGGTGACAGCTATATGCCTCAGTAATCCGAGAGGGACATAAGGATCCCTTATAAAGCTGCCAACCTAGGGCGGGAGGGGGAAGGGGTACCCTAAAAGCTAAAATATAACAAATTACAAATCAATAAGACTGCGTGGTATACACTAAGGACAAAATATTTTACGCTTCAACATGCCTAGGCAATTTAGCCACCTAATGAAATACTAGCCCGAAAGAGTGGTACATAAATAAAGCAAAAACCAAACGTACGAATTGAGTAATAACATAGCGCCATGAGAATGAAAAAAACCTTTTTAACATGAGTAATAAACAAAGCAGGTACATTTTTCAGCAAAACATTTTAACATGAGTAGTAAAAAAGCCAATCAACTACTCATGATACAAATAGCAAATAACAATACAAACGTCATGAGAAACAAAATACGCCAATTGTCGCATGAACAAAGCGGGTATACTTTTCCGCGAAACATTTTGCTACGGATTTCATTGAAGTGTGGCACGCATTAAAAAATTCGTCTGCAAATTTGCCTACGAGACGCTGTGACTCCGCCCACTTGGAGATGTAATTTTGTCTGCATTCCTTTTTCGTGAAATGCACAATGGACATCAGCGAACTTGGTCGTGTTTACAGTAGGGGAAGAGCATAAGTAGTGATTTGAGATCTCTCGTCATAGATGAGATTGTTGAAACTGGTGGGGATATCATACTATGATTCTTTCCTGGAAAATTTTCAGAATTTTTTTCGAAAACTTCCCCCGCCTCCATACTCAACTTTGAACTCGAACCTTCTACTCGCCGCCATAATTTCGAATTGAACGTTGCACGGGAATAGCCGAGAAAGGAATGCAGACAAAATCGCAAGTGGGCGGAGTCACAGCGTCTCGTAGGCAAATTCGCAGACGATTTTTTTAATGCGTGCCACACTTCAATGAAATCCGTAGTAGCATGAGTAGTAAACAAGGCAATCAACTCATGATATAAATAACCAATAACATAAAACGAAAGAAACATAATGAGAAAGAAAACATGCCGATTGTCTTATGAACAAAGCGGCTACATTTTTTCGCAAAGCAATTAAAACACGAGTAGCAGGAAAGTAATAAACTCATGATATAGATAGCAAAACATAAAACAAAAGAAACCTCATGAATGTATACCAAAAATCCTAATGAGCAAAGCGGGTCCATTGCGCTGCCAAACGTAGGTTTGTTTGCCAGCATAGAAGAGAATTTTAAGAAACATAACATAGCAAAACGTAATGAGAACTGAGAAAAAACCTGCCATGAAAATGTAAGACCGAGTGAAAAACATTGTAGGTGTTAAGTTTTATTTATTAAGATGCATGGCGTCCTCCCGAACCCCGAGGTTCCCGGATGTAACACAGGAAACCCATATACATAACATCTCCCTTTCCAGCAACAATTAAAGACTAAACAAAAGTAAACACAAACTATAATGATTATATTGATTCAGAGTTCAGAGTCAATAAATGTTTTCAATGTTCCCATCACTGAAGCAATGTTTCTGTTCTATTACTCTGTATCTGATTGGTGGTCTGATGACTCTACCGCTGACCTTACTGATTACAGGTGGCTCATCACTTACATCTGGCTTGGTCGTATAAGCTGTACTGTATAATCCTCTACCTTTGCTTGGCTTGGCATCAGTTCATTCATTCCTGATTCCATGTCTCCTCTTTCTATGTGTGGTTTCTCTGCTGTCTTTAGAATGTCCTTTCTGTTTCTTCTATACAATCTGTTGGCCTTTATCACATATGATCTTGGCTTTTGTCCTTTTGATTCTCCAACCAGTACTGCAGGCTCCCATTTGTTATCCTATCTTAGTCTAACAGTATCTCCTTCTTGTAATGGTGGAAGCTGATGACTTCCTCTGTCAAAATACCTTTTCTGTACATGCTGTTTGTTTTTTAGGGCCCTTGTACCTTCATGCAGTCGTATCCACTTGGTTTCAGTAGTGAGCTTTTGCTTGGAATCATGGTTTTAGCTCGTCGACCCATCAAGAGCTGCATTGGGGATAGACCCATTCCAGGTAATGGAGTATTTCTTAACTCGAGTATGGCTAGGTAGGGATCTTGGTGGTCTTCATAGGCTTTCTGCAGAAGTTTCATGGCTGTTTGAGCAGTCCTCTCTACCATGCCATTACTTTGTGGGTATCTGGGTGAAGATGTCTTGTGCTGGAATTGATATGCCGTTACAAATTGACTGAACTCATAGCTGGCAAACTCTGGCCCATTATCAGTGAATAGCTCCTCTGGTATACCATATCTAGACATGTGTTGTTTTAAACAGTTGACTACTGTGCTACTGGTACTGTCCTTTAAATGTGACAGTTCAAAATGCTTAGAATAGTAATCAACAAGTACAAGATATTTATGTTGATTAACCAGTCTGCTGCCAGTTTTTTTGGCCTCTCAGGTACCTCATGCTGTATCAATGGCTCTTTGGTTTGATTGTTTCTATGTCTGTTACAGTCAGGACATGTCGAAAATTTATCCTGTATGTGCTTACTCATCCCAGGCCAAAACAGACCTTCCTTTGCTCTATCTAAACATTTCTCTATTCCCAGGTGACTACTATGTATCCTGTTGAGCATCTCTGGCTCTAGCTTACGGGTGTTATCAGGCGATCACCCTTCATCAGCAATCCGTCACAAATCACTAATTCATCTCGATAATTCCAATATTCGTGTAATTCAGGGACCAGTTCAGACTTCTTCTCTGGCCATCCTGTTAGAATCTGTTCTCTTAATTTGCACATGGTTGCATCCTTTTTAGTGGCTTTAGTTGAAACTCTTTAATTTTACTGTCAGAAATGTTAACTAGCAAATGTACTTCAAACTCCTCCTTAACTTCTGGGGTGTTTTTTTGGCTAGCACGACTAAGGGTGTCAGCAATATGCATCTCCTTACCAGGTGTATACTTAATCTTAAGGTCATATGGTTGTACTTTCAGCATCATTCTTTGGACTCGCTGAGGTGCCTTGGACAATGGTTTCTTGAACAGACTTTCCAATGGCTTATGGTCAGTTTCTATCGTAGTGGGCTTGCTGTATATGCACTGGTGAAACTTGGTACATCCATATACAATAGCAAGCATTTCTTTTTCAATTTGGGCATAATTTCTTACAGCTTGATTAAGTGGTATTGAGGCATAAGCCACCAGTTGCTCCCCTTGTAGCAAAACTACTCCTAACCCTTCTGAAGATGCATCAACCGAGATTGTGACTTCATCATGAACATCAAAATACTTTAGCACAGGTGTCTCGGTGACCAGTCGTATTAGTTATTCATAGGCTTGCTGTTGTCTTTCCATCCAGTCACACTCAACTGACTCTTCTAATAACTCTCTGAGAGGCTGGTTCACGGTTGCTAAATTTGGAATAAACTTGCCTAAGTAATTAACCATTCCCATAAATCTAGGCTCTTTTTGTCATGCGGTATTGGGAGTTCTGTTATGGCTTGTACCCTGTCTGGACTTGGCTTTAGTCCACTTTGGTTGAATACATAATAATAATAATAATAATAATAATAATAATAATAATAATAATAATAATAGTCAACAGTCAACATCTTACGAGGTAAAATAGAAATAAATGAAGAAAGTGTAAAAATATCTGACAATGAAGAGCTCAAAGTGCTAGACACTAACGATCATTACAAATTTCTCGGTAAATATGAGAACTCGACGCAACTAGAGGAACAAGTCTATAATGAAGCAAGTAAGGAATACCTGAAACGCTTATCCGTAATATGGTCAAGTAACATATCCATGCCAAGAAAAGTACACGCGACCAAGACCTTTGCCCTACCTGGTCTTCAGTACCACATGTGGACAAGCGACTGGAAAATAAACCAACTGAAGGACATAGACCGACGCACAAGAGAGATAGTCAGAAAAGAAGGAGGAATGCACCATCACGAATCCATCAAACTACTCTACCTACCAGAAGAACTAAGAGGAAGCGGTATGAAAAGCGTTGAGGACACTTTCAAATTAACAACAATCAAAATGCTTGAAATGAATAGAATCGCGCAAGGTAGAAGATCAATTTTCAAACAGGCCACCAAGTACGCAGCGGAATATAACATTACGTGCAACTTTGATGATACAGGCACTAAAATACCTACAAGTAAAGACCCTACACCTGCCAACGAGATCAAAACGATAACCTCACCTTCACCAAAATCAATAAAAGAGCTGCTGCGATCAAAGATCACGGAGAAGTATATAAAAGAAACAAAACAGCAGACATGGCTTGGAGCCTACACCAACCAACAACTCCAAGACAAACAGATTTCACCAACAGCCAACCAGATCCTGAAGAAGTGGAAAAACATTCCCGATATTGTCTACAGCGTAAACAAGAACATACGCCAACAACTACTACCAACAAAGACATACCAACAAAGCAAAGCACAGATGACCATCACAGACACCAAATGCAGAATGTGCCATATGGCTACAGAATCAACAACACATGTACTGAGTGGCTGCTCAAAGATCGCCCAAAGCCTTTACACAGCCAGACACGACAGAATGCTGAGACCGATATACCACTGTTTGCTGGAAAAGTACAACTTTCAAGAAAGCGACAATGGAAAGCCATGGTACCAACAAAGTCTACCTTCAGCAGTACTTCAAAATGAAAAGGCAAAAATATACTGGAATGTACCCTTTCAACTTGAGAAAGCTCCAGAAAACAGTGCCAATAAACCCGACATAGTTGTAGAAGATAAAGAAACTAATGCTTGGACACTATTTGAAGGCACAGTTTGTCAAGTTGGTAAGATTGCGGAGAGAACTGTTGAAAAACAAGAAAAATACACGGAACTACGTGCAGGCATCAAAAGAGAGTGCAAAAGCTCAAGTGTAAATCAGATTAACATAGTGTTTGACTTTCTCGCAGGACATCACGAACAGCTAAGAAAAGACCTAAGAACAATTACAAATACAGACAGGGAAGTGAACTTTCTTATAGAACGATGTCAGAAATGGATTTTAAGCCAGAACGTTAATATAGTCAACAAGTTCTATGAATATGCATAAGCTGAAGAAAGGATTGAAAAAAAAATGATGAACTTAACCAGCCTAGACTTAGTCCGCTGGTCAATGTAAACACGATATATACAGACAAATAAAACTTGCCATAATAATCTTTATTCTTCAAAAGATAAAACACATATCTTAAGTTACAAGAAATTAAAGAGAAAAATAAGATAAAAAACTAATTATGGATCTAAGTTTGAACAATGCCAAAGTCTTTTCTATCCGAGATGCAACCTCAGGGTTTTATCAAATCAAACATAACCATGGTCAACATAAGTAACCTCATATTGATGGAACTTCAGTTTTGTTTGGT
The DNA here is from genome assembly GCF_029948245.1 of Actinia tenebrosa. NCBI lineage: Eukaryota > Metazoa > Cnidaria > Anthozoa > Actiniaria > Actiniidae > Actinia > Actinia tenebrosa. The sequence continues at coordinate 6,714,687 of NW_028292580.1, forward strand.
AAATCTCAGGTCTGTTTCCTCTGCTCTCTGTAGAACTTTTTCTAACCTTTGATTGTGTTCTTCTGTATTCCCACCCCATACTAGCAAATCATCAACTATTACTTAGACCAGTGTTCCCTTGAGGTCTCTTCTACTTCATATGTGATTCTGTTTGGCGATTAACTGGTATAAGTTATGAAAAAATATACTTTGTTTATTTACTTGATAGTTACGCGTGACAGTTACAGATCATGTACATCGATGTAATTTGGGCTTCCTGTGTTATGCCGATATTCATTTTGTGCAACTGTTGCGTGACTGAAACAAAATGGCGGTCATATTTTGAGGAACGTTTTCCTCGTTTTCTCGAAGAAAAAGCCACAATATTCTTCCAGACTTAGACCAGTTTTATCTTGAGGTCTCTTTTACTTCATATGTGATCATGAGTACATGTGTCTACTGCTGATAGATACACAGCAACATTTTTGAATCATGTATTTAGATCTTATTAACCGAGCGGGAGGTCTGTATGGGATAATCTTGACCGAGGTCGGAATGTACAGACCGAGGTCAAGATTATCCCGTACAGACCGACCAAGTTCGTTTGATAAGAGTTTTATTATATGACCACTTTTCATTGAAAAGGACAAAATGTTTTCGCCCTAAGCCTGATTAATATGCGATCGGACTGATTAATTCCCGAGAATCTAGACCATGCGATCTATCCAATCAGATCGCTCGATTTGCTAGTGTCCAGGCTCTAAGATTCACGGCCATATAATAAATAGCTCTTATTAACCGAGTGCGAGGTCCGTACCGTAAGTTATGGACCGGGTTTTTCCCACTGACTTATGGCCCAAGCGCGTAGCGCGCGGGCCATAAAAAAGTGGAAAAAAAGAGGATCCATAACTTACGATACGGGCCAAGCAAACGAGTTTGATAAGATATTTATTATATGGTAAGGCATTGAGATTAAAAAGAGGCGAAGCAAAAAAACGTAAAGTTGACAGCGCATGTCAAACGAGAACTGCATTGGGAGGGCTTCCTGTACGTGCCAAAAGTCATGTAGTGTTTGAGGCGCTCAAAAAGAGAAGTTTTAGTTTACTCTTTTGAAAGAATTAAGCTATAGTTTAAGGTTTTCTGAAATACCAGTTAACAAAAGTGAGGAAAAAACATGGAAATGCAAAGCAAAAAAGGCATCAAAAGACCTCAAGAACTCAACTGATGAGATTGAAAAGAAAACTGTCATACTTCAAACTTCAAGATCTTCACAACCAAGATGAAAAATATTACAGCCTTCCGTTTGTTTTCCTGCCTTTTATTGGGAAAAAATCTCAAAAAAATCTCTCCACAAATGAATGAGAAGGTTTGGAAAATTACGGCTCGCTAAACATGGATTATTTTCGTCAATTTTCAACGTTTTGACTGTTTGAAGCGGGCCGCCATATGCACAATGGCTGAAGTCATGAAGACGGCATACTTTCGACTCAATTAAAAAAGGTACTGCCAACTCTCCTGTCCAAAAATGCATTCAAATTCAAGTTTGGATGAAATATTACTGAAATATGGAAATACCTCAAGAGCGGATGAGGCTAGAAAACTGATTAAAACGTTAACGAAAGAAACCACTGGCTTTTTCACCCGATCGATTCAGATAAGTTCAAACTTGACGTTGTAAGCTTACTGAAATAACAAATTTACGTCATTCCTACTTGTAAACCTATCTTTATTTCATTTACTGAATTAGCCGCTATTCACCACCCTTTAGTTCGTAGTTTGAAATAGTTTTAGTTTTAGCATAGTAAGTTATTTTAGTTTTTCCTAGTCGTACAAAATCGCTCAACTAGTGCCGTGTAGAGCCTTGATCGAAAGAGTTGTCGCTTGTATGAAAGTTTGCAGTTATCTTAATTGTTTATTGAAGGTTTCCCGACAATTTTCATCCAGAAATATATTTTTCAATGAAGATTTGAATGTTTTAAAAGATCATATGTACGTACACTCAGTGAACCATTTCATTTTTCGGTCCGTACCGTAAGTTATGGACCGCAAATTGACCAATCATAGCGCGTGAAATTACCTTGCCATATAATAAATGTAGAATATTCACTTGCAAGTATTCATGGCTTAACATTCTGCTTACGGAGCTCAGTTATCCCTTCAGAGGGCTCAAATATTGTCACTGTAACAATCTGAGTCAGTTTCACATCGCATCGGTTCTTTAAAAATCGTTCATGAAGCGACATTGCTGACATGCTTCATGTAGCACAAACACGCCAATTCAGTGGTCATTTTTTGCGATAAATTATTTCTAGATATTGCAAATACCTGAAAGCACTTTAATTAAACAACACTTGACACATTCCACAAAGCCTGTGTGCCTTTAGCTTGTTCCAAAAAAAAAAAAAAAAGATAAAATTCAATACAAAAATGGCTGCGATTACCCTGTAGAAATCACTGAATCCTACCGAATCGTGGTTTGATACGTTGGTCAAACGTTTCCCAGTCGATAAAAAGTCGTAAGCAGTCGCAAACATCCTCGCCATGCGCCGCTAGCTGTGCACGTGGGATCCGAAATTAATCCGAAGTTTTACAACCCTTAAAACTACGTCTAGCGAGTAGGTTTCCCTCATTAAAGATTATCAACACATTTAGTCTTGTTTTGCCGACTTCATGACCTCAAAACAAAGACTTCTTGTCGAAAAAATTCAAGTATTTTTCTACTTCAATCTTGAAAAATGCATTTTTCTTGCAAGAAATATACTTTTAATAGATACCTTTTATTACTTAAAAGTAGATTTTTGCTATTCATTCGCCAGGAAGAGGAAAAATATGGTATGTTTTGAGGTCATGTAGCCGGCGAAACAAGATTAAACACTTCGTAGGTCTTCGCAGCGTAGTGCAAAAAATACCATCATATGTTTTCTCTTCTTGGCAGATTAATAGCAAAAATCTACTTTAGACATCTACTAAGAATATATTTCTTGCAAGAAAAGGGGATTTTTATCATAATTTAGTACGCTAACTTGTCTTTTATCACCAAAAAAACCCGAATCCGCCATCTTTTTTTACATTCTCGCATAGCTAAAATCCTATAGAATGCCAGCCACAATGGCCGATTTTATCACGTGACCTCTTAGTGCAAGTCGCCTATTTAACTTACCGGTTCCGTATAATAGGCTTATTAGAAACAATAACTCCGCCCACAACACCGAAACAGCGACTCGCACTCAATAGACCGATTCCGCCAATTACGCAAATCCAGGTTATTAGGCTATTGTTATCGTGGCAGTATAAATATGACCAATCTGACTTTATTCTTCACTTGACTCTGAAGATGACTTCCGCTCAGGTCGAAACGTCAGTCACATCAAACAGTCCTTCTCAGGACTACATACACCCGGATGATCATAATACTTTGATTAACATTCATTCTCCTGGGTTCAGACTGTTCTATGCAATACATATATACATATGATGTACATTATTTTTCAGTGACATATTTTCTATATAGTATCTTGATTTGCCAATCATTTTAATAAAAGGTTTTGTCACTTTGCTTTTGTCAAATCTTTGTCATTGTACACACACCTATTCTTTTGAAATTTATGTCAAATGCCAAAACCTACTAATATTACCATATATTACCAGAAATTAGCTAGATTCTTACTTCTAAGTACTTTACTTCCTTTTTCCATTCACATCCATGCATGTGATTTATGCATAAACAAATGAGCTCAAGAACCTCACGCTTGCAGCAGACATCATTGAATATTACTTCTCTTTTAGAAAGTGGCTCTTTATCCAGAGGACAATGAGGATTTGGATCTCTAGAAGATACAAAAAAAAAAAAATCGTGCAAAAATTGAAATATGGCCCGACAATTTCTGGGGTTCTAAATAACTTTTATCATAAAATTTGTTGAAATATCCCACATCATTGACAATATACTGCCCCAAAAGTCCATTTCACAGCTCCCTGTGCCATCTTGAAAGATGGCCATGCCTATGCATTGAAGCGAGAATGGCATTGACCTTGAATGATAGACATGTTTGTCCAAGGTGTTTTAAAAAAAAATTGTCTATCATTGCATGGTCACCACTGTTCTCACTTCATTGCAAAGATATATGGTTATCTTTCAAGATGGCACAGGGAAATGTGAGGGTGATTAGCTAACAGAAACAGGAAGGATTTTGTATATTTGTTGGTATTCCACTTTTTCTTGAGCCATCAGTCATTGCAACTAGTAGCCTAAGTGGATTTTTAATGGTGCAGAATAAAATAGTTTTACAATGCTTTCTCATGGCATTGTATAAAATATCCCACTTGTCTCTTATGTGTGTATACCAAAAGATGCATCCGTGACTTTTATGCCACTCAAAACCATTGTGTATTTTACTGTAAAAGGTACAGATACATAAAGATGAAAGTTTAATAAAAAAGGCAGGAATACTAGTGCTGTTTAAACAATAAAAATAAATAATAAAAAGTGATACAAGACAAAGATTTTCTTAAGCAGGAATATTCGACATATATATATATATAGTAAAGATTGGATTAAAGACGAGACATGTTCACTGTAACTCTATTCAATGAAACTATTCAATGAAAAATATTCCTATACCTCCAAGAAACAACTATCTAAAGAAACTCATCGAAAAAACCGAAAACGTCATCAAACGCATGAGATGGAAAGCCTTCTTTCTTGATAGAAATAACGAAGACGACCCCCATACCGACGACCGCAGCGATACATTCGGATTTAAATCAAGAAAATGCCCACCACAAAACGAAGATCTAAATAACTTTGAAGCTGACTTACTAGGTATGATCAAAAACATCCAATTCAGGAACATATGCGACGAATTCCAAGACCAACTACGTAATGATATAAAGAAGATCAACAACTCCACGAAAGCATTCATCCCAGCCGACAAAACAACCAACTACTACGAACTCGACAAGAATATACACGATAAACTTCTCACAAACAGCATAACATCGACTTACAAGAAAGCGAACGAAAACACTATTCACACCATCAACTACGAAGCACAGAATATTGCAACCGAACTCAACATTCAAGACAGAACAGAAAGCATGGCAGAACGACAGGCATTCATAACCTTAAAAGACCACAAAGACAACTTCCAGAACAATCCCACCTGCAGACTTATCAACCCAGCAAAAAGTGAAATTGGCCGTATAAGCAAACAGATCCTCGACAACATTAACACAACTATAAGAAATAAAACTACGTTAAACCAATGGAAAAACTCTTCGTCCGTAATCAACTGGTTCTCCAACATACCCAACAAGCACCAACATACATTCGCTATCTTCGACATTGAAAACTTCTACCCTTCCATCACAGAGAAACTTCTAACAGACGCATTGTCCTTCGCCAAGAAATACTGCACAATCACGGCCAGAGACATTGACATTATTATGCACGCCCGCAAATCACTACTATTCAACAACGGCACTCCCTGGATCAAGAAGAAAGGCAATATGTTCGATGTTACCATGGGGAGCTACGATGGCGCGGAAATCTGTGAGCTAGTCGGTCTATTCATCCTCAACAAACTATGCGCTAAATACGGGAAGGACTACATAGGACTATACAGAGACGATGGACTTGCTGTTTTCAAGAATACATCAGGACCACAAGCAGACAGAATCAGAAAGGACATAACGAAACTATTCAAGCACCACGGCCTTAACATCACCATACAGACGAACCTGAAAATAGTTAACTTCCTTGACGTAACCTTTGACCTGGCAAACGAAACGTACTGCCCCTACAGAAAGCCTAACGACCAGCCATTATACATCAACACAAAGTCGAATCATCCGCCCAACATAATCAAACAACTACCAGACGCCATCAACCGTAGAATATCCAACATATCCTGCAACAAGACCGAATTCGACAAAGCCAAACCCATCTATGAACACGCCCTGAAATCCAGCGGATATACCAAAACCCTGAACTACAACAACCATAAACCATCTACACATTCAAAAACAAACAGACAACGGAACATCATCTGGTACAACCCTCCATACAGCAAGAATGTACAAACCAACGTCGGAAGCATCTTCCTGAAGCTCATACACAAACACTTTCCCAAGCACCACAGATTTCACCGGATCTTCAATAAGAATAATATCAAAGTGAGCTACAGCTGCATGGAAAACATGAAAACCACCATTACCAAACACAACAAGAAAATCTTCAACACCGATACCGATCCCGCCACCACCTCTGAGAAAACATGCAGCTGCCGTAAAAAAGATCAATGCCCTCTAAACAACAACTGCCTCTCCTCCAGCATCATCTACAACGCTCATGTCACAACAAACGAGGACACTACTGGGAAAAACTACATTGGCCTGACAGAAGGAACATTCAAACAACGATACACTCAGCACAAACTATCTCTGCGAAATAGAAAATACGCTAACAGCACCGAACTTTCTAAACACATCTGGGACCTTAAAGATAACAAAAAAGACTACAACATAGAATGGACAATCATCACTTCAGCCAGACCATACAGCAACATTTCTAAGAGGTGTGACCTGTGCTTAACAGAAAAGCTACTTATCATCAAAACAAACAGCGACACTCTTTTAAACAAGCGATCCGAATTGATCTCCAAATGCCGACATGAAAACAAGTTCTATCTGATGAACAATAGAAATCCAGGCCTAGCTAATTAACTCCTTTCCGAACAATACTTCTTTTGTAAATAATCATTACACCTCTTGTATATAAATATCACAGTAATAGGAATATGTTTCATTAAAGTCTGTCTGATGAGTGCGTAAGCACGAAACTCGGAGTTACAGTGAACATGTCTCGTCTTTAATCCAATCTTTACTATATATCTATTGCTCTGCATCCCTACGCATCGAGCACTGTTTCAACAGTATAGACCACATTACATACTTTGTTATATATATATATATATATACTTAACACTTTATGCAAATCCAAGGTAAAAATATTTCATAGATAAAAAGTACAAAGCAGTATCCACAAAAGAAGATTTTAGGTCTTTATTTATTTGAATAATTATTACATTACATGTATATTTTGTTACAAGTGCATTTACAAAAGAAAAAAATTCTAAACACGTACATGATGTTTACGTCTTTCTGTTCACTTACATTTTGAATATTTGTGCATGTGGCTTGTGGGTGACTGTATGAACTAATTTGTTTTACATTCACTTTCTTTAACACACATGTGTACGTATATCAATATCCAGTGGAAAACATATATACAATATATTACTACCACACCACATCAGTAGATAAACCAATGCCAGGATATTTTGAATTTCCACAAATATAAATGTGAAGCTAGTTATATTGTCATTTTATGAATATCTGGCAATCCAGACGAGGTTAAGGAAGGTCAACTTAACATATTCTAGATCTGTCTCTTTTTCGAGACTATTTAGACATTCACCAATATTAATCTTTAGCTTGAGAAGTGCATATAGTTTAGTTACTGTAATTGGCCAAAAAAAATGCATGTTAACTGTTGAATGCAAATGGAGTTGGGGATATGCTGTTCAACTTTACAAACTTCTTTTAGCTGAAAATATATTTCCACTATGCTTTTCCCAATTCTAATTTTCAATTTATTCTCTCAAAAATTTGATAAAAAAAGACTGAAGTCAGGTAAAATATAAACTTTATGTATCTTGCTGACCATCAAAATACTCTTATTTATTATGTAGTTAGGATAGAGCATGCACGATGATTGGTCTATGGAATGGAATATGTAATTTGCTCAATTATTAACATTATTAATTGTCTGATCAACCTGACTGACAACCCTGGAAAAACAAAGTGCTTGTCTCAAAGAGTTTTAAATAAAACTTCTTATCTAATGTGAGCTATATATTTATGATTTTAAAGTCTACTAACAACACTGGAATAATTGATAACCATACCAGTAACAGAGCCTCATAGGAGGTTCTACTGTACTTGCAAGGTAAAATATTGGATACATTATCTGAATCACATATACAGTGTGTTCATAAATTTGTTGATTGTAACTACCTACACGTATTTGTCAAATGACAATCTAGTACTTTAATGAAAATAATGCAAGTTATTGATAAGAAGAGATAACTAGCTAAAAACTAGTGTGAGCTGTGTTGGTGTTTCTAATGAAACAGTAATGTTAAAAGGGTAAATTTTACACTGTGAAAAGATGAAAAAACTTACTGACGTTATTGATAAAGCAGTTTTGATGTTTACGCAATGTTGTTTATTTTCTACAACATTTCTTTACGCAATGAAATCTCTTTTGAATCTTAAATGTCTAATGTAATCCCTGGTAGTAGAAGTGTCGCCTGATTCAACATCTGAAATCACATTTCAATATACGCTGCAAAGTAGTTCTATTATTTTTGATTACCCCCCAATAAAATGATTCATAATTTACATTACTTGAACAGTTAGGAACTATGATAAAATGACTGTTTGAAACGGTATTTTCAATTGTATAAAGATGTTTTGTTGCATTTGTGTTAGAATGTTGCTTTGTCAGGCTTTTTTATAGAAAATATATGGGAAATAAGGCAAATGAAGGCCTAAACCTCATTTTTGAATAAACTTTTTGCTTTGGGTTAACACTTTGATTCCACTTTCATTGGTCATCTCCACTTCAAACAAGTTTCTAAATAACAAGATTTTAGCCTTAATTGTACAACAGCCTTTCTTCAAGAAAATAGTTTTTGGCAATCACTACTTGAATACTTGAATATTCTCTCTGAATATAAAAGTGCAAATAATTTACTATAAATCAATCAATGTACATGTATTCCTCACTATTCTTAGAACAGCATTTGGGTGCCCTCTACTAGGGTAGACTAGGCTACTTTACAAGTTTTTTAAAAGGTTCTAGTCGAAATGCCAATGATTAGGCAGTTAAAAGAACAATAATAGAGGCTTTGCACCATGATGTAGTGGTGACCATGATAGGAGGCATGAACCAGGAACACTTGAATATAGTGTAATTTGATTTATATGAGAAAGAATTCAGTTTTCCAAGGAAAAATGACCCTATTTTTGTGCCTCCTGTCATGGCTGCAAAGCCTCAATATTGATTAGAGATACAGGTGATATGTCAAAATACATGAACACAAAAAAATTTTGTTAAAAAAGTAATGATAAATAGGATCATCAATTTCCCTGACACTTGTATTGTTGAATGACTTTTTAATCAAACAAGGACTAACATCTGAAACATCAATGCAGTTGCAAAGTTTTTACACCATGTTTATGTTGAATCCTTGTTATTCAACACTCCCACACAGTCCTGAATAGTGACCATTAGTTATTAAATAATAATAATAATTAATAATTAGCTTGATTTATCAACCTTAAAGTGTATATGACACGAAAATATTCCATCATTTAAAATGTATAGTTTGTTAGTAATAATGAATATATCGTAACAAAATTTGTTTCAAAAGCTTATTTCTTGAGATATTTGCGAAAGTTAATCCCAATTTGTGACGTCATTTTGTTGACACGTACTCTAGATTCAGTAGTAATGTACTAAATATAAATTGTAATTCATATAAATTAACAACAAAAGACATATTTTAGTCAGCTTCATTTGATAGCTTACGTAGTACTCTTCCAATGTTGGGAAATTGAAAAGTGTACTACTTGAAATTAGGATTCTATATTCAAACATATTTCGTGTATTTGCAACTAAATCTGGAGACTTGTAAACAAAATGACGTCACAACTCGTGCTAAAATTTTTTGAATTTCTAGAGAAATACGTTTTTGAAACAAATTTAAGCGTGATATTCTTATTAATGCCAATAAACTACACATTCTTAACATTAAAATTTTTTCGTGTCATATACACTTTAAATACAATATACGGTGGATTTACATGGTTAGAATTATTGATATATACAATATTTATATCTAAAAATTGTGTACTTATGAGCCTGGTGGCCCTAGGTATGAATGAGTTCATATGTCTATTTTTCCTTGATGTTGGAATCCTAACTGCAGACTGAACATTTGATCTGAGGTTATGTGTTTTATTTACATTTGTGTGTACATGAATATCTGATTTGGGTGATTGGCGGTATTTATTGTTCTTTCGATCTCAATTTTTGTACTGTCTTCGCGCCGTTCTTTTAATGTTGGCAGGGTACTTCTCTCGACACCAATTATGTCCAGACATCTGTTTTGAAACTTTTGTAGTTCATCAGGTAGATATTTTGGAATTCCTCCCCAGATAGGTGATGCATACTCCAAACGTGGATGTATTTTAGTGCAGTAGATTGTAATGCTAACTCCTGTTGGCATTCCTGCTTTCCTAACTTCCTATGAATAATACAGCCAGCCTTTTGTTTGCTTTTTTGACAGTTCCCTCAATGTGATAGTTCCGACGTAAGTTGTTCTGATGCCAAACTCCAAGGAGTTTAAACTTTTCTACTCTTTTCAAACATGAGTATATCAGTTTATTGTCAAATTAATCCACTATTATTTTGTTTTTTTTTAAACTGATTTTTTACTCATTTTTTACTCGTATTTGAAAATGAAATAATTTTAGTCATGAAAGAACATAAAACGTTTTAAATAAAGTGTGACCTGTTATTGGAAGCAAAATCAAAAGTCTAAATCAAGTTCATTTGAAAACTTTACCCTGAAACTCTAAAGTTCATTTGATAACGTCTGCAAGGAGGCTAGGGTCAACCCGGATGCGGAAGCAGATACTGATGCCTAACTGTCAATCAAAACATTTGAATAACTAGGACTAAAAGGATTGGCTGAACTCAAAATGATGTCCAATCATTTGAGTTCAGTTGAAAAAAAGCGGTAATTTCAAACCAACCGTTAGAGTTGTGCAAAGATTGTTTACAAAAACTACATGCTTATAACCTTTACATAAATTGAGTTTCTTGGCGGAACAAATAACGAATTAACGGCTTTTTTCAAAACTTATGCCTTCAAATTCTTATACTTACATACATGCAGTGCAATACTTGTTATTAGCTTATCTATCAAAAATATCTGAATTCTTGTGATAGAAAGGCTCTTACCTTAGAACAGGATTTATGCAAGTACTGCAGAATCTATGGCCACATTGAGTTTGAACTGGTTCTCTTAAAGCCTTCTTACACGACGGGCAAACGTACTTCTTGTCTAAGGTTTTATCAAAAGCGACATCATAACCGCCTTTTATTGACATATTGCTTTAATTTCATAGCTTATACGAGAATTCAGCCAAAAATCGTGTTCTTTTACACAATCTTATTCCTTACAAAATGGCGTCCTTCCTTGAGTTGGCGTCACTTAATCTGAGCATGCGTACCGATTACATTAGCATATCTAATTGCTTATCTAATTAGGGGAATCCCCTAAAATGTCTTATTTTCAAAGTTCCTCACCTCAAATATATCTAAGAAATGCATCGATCAAAGTGGTTTAATCTATATATTTAATTTATACTAAACCAGTATATTATGAAGAACTTATCTGAATATCCGTTCTAAAGCCTTTTGGTCTTGGACATCACCAGGTCTATGAAGAAAATAATCATTTAGTTGTTTTTTTTCCTCAAGTAATATACGAATAAAATTTGCAATGCAAATATTGAATTAAATATAATATAAAGTATGCCTTAAATATTAATTTTACAAAAAGCCATCCTGCCGGTTGAAATTATACCTGCAGTACTATTCGGATGTTCTTGCATCTTTTTCTAGCGACATCAGAGAGTCAACATTGTTTCATGTACTTTTTCAAACCCGAACAAGAGGATATTTCTGAGCTACTCCATCAGTATGAATCTGTACTTACGTCTACACTTGACCATCATACGCCTGTCAAAGAACGTGTAAAGAATCTATCTACACGGCCATCTATTGGCCATCTGCACCTTGGTATACTGAGAACATCAAGGCTGACAAAATACAACGCAGGCGTCTTGAAAGAATTGAAAGTGGAGAAAAACTCTGGTAAGAGTGGATAATGACATTTTGAGGGCTATTGATGAGCAACGATTTGTCATCCTTGTACTATTAGATCTCTCAGCGGCTTTTGACACGGTCAATCATGACATTTTGTTACATAGAATGAATACCAGATTTGGTGACAGGGGTGCAGCTCTTAACTGGTTCAAATCTTAGAGTATATAACAGACGTTTCAATGTGAGTGTTAATGGTGGTCTTTCATCTAGTAGAGTGTCACATTACGGTGTGCCTCAAGGCTCTGTATTAGGACCAATTCTGTTTCTAATGTATACTTCTCCTATCGGAGACATCCTTCGTAGCAGCGGCATAGATTTCCATCTTTATGCCGATGATGCTGAGCTGTATATTTCATTTGAAACTTCATCTTTGCCTGAAATGAACGCTGCCGACATATGATTGAGTCCTGTGTTGGTGACATTGATGTCTGAATGACAAGAAACAGGTTAAAACTTAATGAAGATAAGACTGAAATTCTTCTACTGTCAAATCCTTATCAGCCTCGACCATCTATTTGCAGTCGCAATTTCTCTGGACATGATATTCATCCTTCCACAAATGTTCGTAATATTGGAGTTAGTCTTTGATAGAAATGTCTTTAAAGAACCAGATAACTTCTACCTGTAAAGCATGCTTTTTTCATATTAGAAACATATGGAAGATTCGAAACCATATTTCTCAGTCTTTCGTATCCTGTCAGACTCTTGTACATGCTTTAATAACTTCTAGACCTGACTTTTGTAATAGCGCAGCGCACTTATTCTAAAAATAGCTTTAAGATTCGGACAAACATTGCATTCTGTTTAACCGCTACGAGGATTATACGAACCGATTTTATTATTTTTACTTAAAGGTACAATAATAACCCATGTAAACTAAGATCAACTGCGATCGGCTGTGAAAATTATCTGCTGAAAGTAAACTTGTAAGTTTGTTTGTCCGAATTTCGCCTTTGTCTTCGTTTTTATGACGTCACGGTTGCGCTGCGTTATTCTTTGTGATATTGTTTGCCCAAGTCTTTGTCCTCTGCTGCCAGACTAGTTTCTGGAAGTCACAAGTATGATCATATCAGTCCGATACTCTATCGATTCTGCATTGGTTGCCAGTTGAACAGCATATCTTTTGAGTTTAAGGTTCTTCTGTTTACTTTCAAGGCTTTAAGCTATGCTGCTCCGTCTTACATTTCAGACATGACCACTTGCACCATACAAACCAGCCAGTTCTTTGCGAATTGCTTCATTGAATCTACTGAATAAGAGATCATATCGACTAAAAAACTTGGGAAAGAGAGCTTTGAGCTGTAGCACCTGAACTATGGAACTGTCTACCTGATGATATTAAATCTGCTTTTTCCGTTCCCATTTAAAAAAAACAAACTTAAAGCGTGCCAGACATTATTATTACTATTATTATTATTATTATTATTATTATTATTACTATTATTATTATTATTATTATTATTATTATTATTACTATTTAGTAAAAATACTTCTACGTAAGACCTGGTTTCAATCACAGTATTTTAGTTTTTTTTAGTGCGCATGCCAATTGTCTCATAAAGATCCAAACAAAACTATAGAAAAGAAATAAAGCCAGAAATTTAAAAAAAAAAAAAATCTAAATTAGAAAAAAATAAAAAATAAAAAATAAAAAAATAAAAAATAAAAAATGAAAGCGTGGAAGGGTGGAAGGAAGGGCCACTACTAATACATTGTCAAAAACATGTTTTATTACCTGAAAAAATTATTTATTCATCCCTTCATCCCCGAAACTCTATTTCACTCACATACGGACACGCGAGTTTTATAATATTATAATATAATATTACAGGGCGTGGCCTAGTAATGGCATCATTATAGTGTGAATCAAAAAACAGTGGGCATTTAGAAATATTCCAGAAGTTTTCTGTTGTCCTTTGGCCAATTAGAATTGACTTTGTAACCACAAGATAACGGAAAGATAACAATAATGAGTATTGTGAGTGAGATCACACATCGTCGGTAGACCTTATACGGAGGTATCTACTTATCCGCATAAACATACTGTCAGTATTTGAGATAGAAATTATGTTTCGTAAGCTAACTTTCCTCGAAAAAAAATAATCCGAGTTTCATTGGGATTCGAACCTGTGACATTCAGTTGTCTTTTACTTTTTTTATTCGTGTTCTTGTTCTTTTTGACTGGTTCTTCATGCATGTTTTTGATTTTCTTTCTTCTTGTTCTGCTTATACTTCCAATGGATATTGTTAGATTGTTCTTTTGTTTCCTGCACTCATTTTAGTCTGATTCAGTCTTTTCGGTTTTTCTTCTGTTTTTTTCCCCTCGCTTCATTTATTTTCTTTCTTATCTATCCGAATTTCCTATTTTATTTATTCCACTTCCTTTTGTCACAGTTGTTTTTTTTCTAAATTTAAAATTCTGTTGTTAATTATATTTCAGTCATTATCTAAGTTATTTCGGGTACCCCCCTTCAACCGTTTAAAAAATCCTCCCATCCTCCCAATCCCTGTTCTTTTGACCTTTCAAGGCCCCTAATGTTCCACTAAAACAATTCCTCCCCCTCCCCCTCCCCCTCCCCCACATTCTTATAAGCTAATAACTCGTGGTCATCCGGTAGATTTATTTAAAAAAACCGAGTTAGGAGAATTGAAATTTGATCAGCTTTTTTCGCAGGCCCCAGTATTCTCTACTTTCACATCTCCATAATACTTTGCGTCTTTGGGGGGTAACCAGAGGGTAAAAACCCACTTATTTTGCTGAAGTCTGATCAGACAATGTTGACAATACCTTGAATACCTCAATATTTGTTGAAGACATTCACTACACATTCGATGCCCACATCCAGTCTGTACAGGATCTTTCAGAGGGTTTCTACACACTGGACATCTGAATCTTGAATCAAGTTCTGTCTCAAAGTTTACTGATGCGAAGTCTAGTAATATGGTCGTGTTCCACGTCTTGTATCCTTTTGATAAAGCCATACTAGATACCAACCAAGATAAACGGTGAAGTAGTTGATTTCTATCTCTTTAGAATTCATGTTTTCCCATGTTTTCGGATTTAAAAAAACTTAAAGTTTTACTTAAAGTCCGGCAACCTCTACGCAGCAACGGTTCGCATATACTAAAAATATTTCATTACAGGTGTATGTTATTGTAGACCAAATTCAAAACTCGCACCGATGTGAGGCTTAAGTTGTGAACAAAGGGATCTGACGTGACTCAAAGTGATCTGGCGTGATTCAAAAGTCACGAACCACGCCAGATTCCTTTGTTCATCGGTGCGAGTTTTGAATTTGGTCTATTAGTTTTGTGCCGCAACGCGAGTCTAGGCATGCCGCAAAAAAATCATCGTTTGTCGGGGAATCCCCAGATGTTATTCCTAGGAATGTTTAAGATCATTGCGTTTTCTATATCTCTTTTCTTACGAAAGCGAATAATATTTAGTAATATCAAATTAAAGCTTATGATCACTCTCCCAGTTCGTGTTTTTCCCCTGTTAAAAATATGGCTTTGTAGGCTGATAGCATATTGCTTAAACTACAATTTGCATCTACACATGACAACCATGGCCATAATCCTACTCGTCTACTCACTCACATATAAAGGTCGAGCTATTAGTCTTGTTGCTCGGGGCTTCAAAGGAAAAGAGAGCCTGCTGCCACTGCAAAAATTAAGTGGTCATATCCATCTTGTTTGCGTCTGTTCTCGCCTTTACCAGGCTTAAAAACAATGCCAAGAACATGACCGAAGCACACATAACTGGTCTTGTAGTCATGAAGTCAATGATTGTTCGCTAAGCTTCGGAGGTTGCATTTTCTCCTACAGCATCTTAGAGGGATTTTCACTGAGGAAACCACGATATTCTTGCACCATGTTTATCAGGATATATTTTGCATTGAATATATATGTTTTCTCTTCTGTATATCCATGCATGATTATGTCACCAGACTTTCTCGTATAGTATCGGTCCAGATCAGGCACACAGCATAGCTATCATAACCATCAAATCCACGGATAGATCGTTGATACACTGAGTGATATATGTAGTTCTCAGGTAAACCAACATGATTATTTTGCCTGTACAATTGCTAATATTCTCATATATAGCTTGTCCAATGACTGTTGCATGTATCATAGTAAAATGCAACTTCTCCTCTGATTGCATGTCTTATAGTAAACTGCAGCTTGTCCAATGACTGTTGCATGTCTTATAGTAAAATGCAACTTGTCCAGTGATTGCATGTCTCATAGTAAAAAAATACAACTTGTCCACTAATTGCATCAGTCTTCAGTAAAAAGCTCTGAGTTTTTCCATTTCATGATTTTCGGCAAAACATCCAATCATCTTTTAGCAATCCATTTAATTTACTGACATTCGTGAATCGCGCCGGAACAACACGCTATATATTCTGTTACATTCCCATGCATGTATGTTTATACTTGTATCCTTTCTTTGAGATTTGCGATTGACTTTTTCATTTCATTTTCAGTTTATATCCTTGATCATTTAACTGTACGTAGTTGCCACATTGACCGACTGTATTGGACCTCCAAACTAACTGATGATATGTGCCACATTTTTCTTATAGTCAGTAAAGTGGAGGTAATCAAATACAAATTATCTTCCACTGTGAATGATGATGGTAACGATTCAGTATCATGATATCCACTAGTCAAGGAATCTTTGACAATTTGTTTTTATGAATGGTTTTTCTTCTTAAGTCTTTTCTAGCAATACATTATGCCAGGTGACACCCTCGTGCATTTGATATGAATTGTTCAACGGTTCTCTTGAACCTCCGAATTTTTTCCAGAGCGATAATGGTACCACTGGCATATCGTGTCAGTTCCACTCAGTTCAAAGTTTTTGCCCAGTCATTCTATAGGATCATAGTCTCCTCAATTAACTATGATAGGATGTATGCATGGATGTATGTATCGCCACGTGCTGTTCTTTTAAATGCTTAGGTTTTATGCATTTCATCGATTAGCTTTTGATAGGGTCAAGACCTTGAAGACAGTACTGGTTCTGCATCACAACAAGCATTGGTTCTCTCACTTGATTTATTCTTCTAGTAGCAAAAGTCTCTTCATCAACTGTTAATGACTCTTTTATGCTATTTTTGATTTTGGTTTCTTTCCCTTCAGTTTGTATAAGCAATTTTACGTATACAGCTTTCTGTATAAACCCTTGACATTAGAAAAGAACAGGCTATCCGTCTAGACTGGTTTGAACGATCAAACATGAAACCCAAAGGAAAATAGCGTCGTTGCAGCTTTATTGGACTAAAATCACATTATGGCTCTAGTTACTTATGCAACGAGAGCGGAGTGAAACGCTGAAGAAGCAAAGCTAAGTCACACCAACTATACACCAACTAACGCTAAAGCGCTAGCGCTTTTGTGCCAAATGAAAATTGCGCCTGTGATGTCACATTTGCCAACAACGTATCCCTTGCACTTGAAGGCCTATGGAAGAATTTCGCTATTAATCATTCACAAACCTACCTCAATGTTTCTCGAAGACATTCATTACACATTCGATGCCCACATCCAGTCTGTACAGGTTCTTTCAGAGGGTTTTCACACACTGGACATCTGAATCTTGAATCGAGTTCTGACTCGAACCTTACTTCAGAGTAGTCGATCAAAGCGGCAGACGAAATCTGGTTTCGTTTTGGTACGTCCATGGGAAAAGTATCGAATTTGGAACTCGAATATTTAGAGCTTTAAAAGAGATTATATACATAACAAATAAAAACACCTAAAGTTTTGGTATTGATTAATGAGAGTAAGAGCACTTATTATTATGTCCATTTCAGTCCATCGATCCTAGAAAAAGAGAGAAACCTTTCCAAATAAGTCCGGCCGAGTGACTGACAGGCCAGAAGCCAAGACGTACCTTATAAAAAATCAATTTCGTACCCAGAGCCTTTATTTCTTACTGCGCATACTAAAATTGTCCTTGCCGCATATACTAATGTACCGTTTCGAAACGACGATTTTTCGCGATTTTTAATACATGTTACGAGAGTTGACTTTTCGTTCAACTTTCGTTCGAAAATGAACATGTTACACGGGACGACTTTTGACGATTTCAAAGCCTCCATCTAGTTTGTTGACATTTCCTCGCTTCTATGAGAGTATTGAACTGTATTTGGGTATGCGTTGCGTGAAAAATCGTTAATGAAGCGCTTACACGAATCAACTTGTAAAAAATTCGCAATTCTGCGTTGCAGGTTTTTGAAGCTGAATCAACTTGCAACGTGTTGCCGAATCCAAAAATCGTTGTAGATGGCATGTTACACGGCATCTATTTTTCGCGCAACGGCGCATCGCGAAAAATTGTCGTTCCGAATCGTCCAGTGTAACATCAGCTTTAGAAATTTTCTACTACAAAACCTTTTTGAAGAAGCAAAATATATTTTGATAAATTAAATGAACCTTGACCCTAGGTGGAATCGAATTCAAATGGTTTTACCTCTTTAATTAGTTGAAGCTCATAATTCAAGGCCGAAGCCACCACTTGGATAGTGGCCCAGTATTTAAAAAAGATCCTCGTACAGGACGGTCCTGTACTTTTATTCATTTGTGTAATAAATATTTTTTACTAGGGGGTAAATTGTTTCTGAAGGTAAAAAGTGGTTAGGGTACTGGTGGCTACGGCCCTGTAACTGAATGGCAGTAAACAGAATTGCGGAGAAAACATGAAATGCTAGCTAGTCGGCGAAGACATCGAGGCATCAAACTTCGCGAGACGCACTTCAACGATAATGGTAGTAAGAAGCAATATTCATCGGAATAATAATTACATCCTTTGGCACTATTCTTTACTCTAGCTTCGGTAATAAGCCATATTTAAGCAATAGAAAACTTTTTCCGTGTTTACATAGCCTGATAGCAACACGAGGGGAGGTTGGGAGAATTCGAGACAGTTATACAAACCCGAGACGTAGTCGAGGGTTTGCATAACTGTCGAGAATTCTCCCAACCCCCCGAGTGTTGCTATCAGGCTATGTAAACACAGAGAAAAAAAGTTTTCTATTGCTTTTATAAAATAAATACTAAGGGAAAACATTACCACTTGCAAGAAAATAAATCTTTATTTGAATTTGATTATCATATCAAAATACAAATTCTCCATACATCACGAACTTCGATCGTTAGCCAATCAAATTTTGTGTAATAAACTTCAAGGAGGCAAATGTGAAGCGAGAAAGAATCGCTAGCTATTTTAAACATTTATCATTCTAAAACTTTAAAACAAATACAAAGAAATGTCCAAAGATTGAATAGAAATATTAATAAAAGATTTCAGAATTGATTATCTTTACGAAAGTGATCAAAAGTGGATAACAAGTGTCACTGTGAATGGAATTCTCGGTTGAAAGAAACGTGGTTTTGCTCAATTTGACAGCGAGAAAACATGGCAGCGAAGTTGATTGTTTCGTCTTGCCTCGAGAAGATATTTTGTGGAGCTGAAGAGCTATCGCTGGAAAAATTTGAAGCTGCTGACTGTTTCCTTGAAATGCTTGTAGTCTTTATCGAGCGGTGCATTTAAATCATGTGAAAGCACGTCGCTGAACAACCGCAGCTGTCCTGACGGAGGACGTGTGTTGTAGCTCCTGAGGGAATTCTCTTTGCGGTGACCAACGAGAGATTGTCATGATATTACGATCAGAAAGACCTGCATGAGACCATAGGGTTATGCCTGTGGCCCTGACCCAAGTCAAAATTTGGAACTTCGTCTTCAAAATACTTTTTTGGGGGCGTTTTGTTTCCTCGAAAGAAACTGTAAATTTTTAACTTTTGAACTTGTACCGGGAAAACAAGAAAGTTGTGACGTCACAACTGTGTTTACATACCCTCATGCAAACATGGCTATCAACCAATCACAGCGTGCGTACTATTTAATTTATTTTATAAAGCTTATTAGTTATTATTTTTTGCCTAGCTAGACTCTGGTCACTGACTGAACTTTAACTCTCACCGAAGCTTATTATAGGAGTAGGGGAAAAATGTTTCGTAAAACAAGTGGAATCTCTCGAAAAGCAGAAATAAGTTCAATAGTACAACTATACTATACTATATCACAATAGTCCATTTTCTCATACTTTTAATAATATTTAGCTTGAAAATGAGTCTGTGGTCTTCAAACAGCAGCATGCTTCGAATGCGGAACTGGTGTATTCATTCAACTCTCAGCAGGCGCTAATATTAATGTTCGGGGAATCCCCGGGAATAAAAGCAATCACACCTGTCATGATCAGTCTAACTGATGTTGGGAGAAACGAGACTTGGAGAGTCAGAACCGTTCAATAAGCTGCTTTCATTTGGATAATATTAGTTGGTTAAAATATTGGATTAAGTATTTTTATTATTCTTGAATTGGTTGTATTGTCAAAAACCTGCGATAAAGGACAAACAAATACGATAAACAAACAGAACAGCAGCAAGACGTCACGCAACACTCGCAACTTACACGCGGTCCTGCTATTAACTATGCTCTGGGTCAATAATTTTTCTTTCGACAGAAAATTATTAAGCTTCAGTATAATTTTAGACTTGAATATAGAGTTTTGCACGCTGTGATTAGTTGAGCGGTCAGTGATTACTATAGATGTTATTACGCTGCTGGTCGTGTATTACAGCCACAAAAATGAAAAAAATTTTTTTTTGCTAATACGTACTTGATTACAGTGAGACATTAATAAATTAATTTTCCATTTTTAATTCAATGGGGGCGGAAATTTTTTTTATTTTTTGGTGACAAAACTGACGCATAATATCACCATGATATACGCTGAAACCACTTTTACACATGAATAACCTACATATTTAAATCGTGGTGACACTACTGACGCATAATATCACCATGATACAAATGCGCTGAATAAGCACTTTTATATGTGAAGAACCTACATATTTAAATAGTGGTGACACCAGTAACGTATAATATCACAATGATAAAAAATACGCTGAATAAGCACTTTTACATGTGAAGAACCTACATATTTAAATCGTGGTGACAATACTGACGCATGATATCACCATGATAAAAATACGCTGAATAGCACTTTTACTTGTGCCTAACCTACATATTTAAATCGTGGTGACAATACTGACGCATGATAACACCATGATAAAAATACGCTGAATAGCACTTTTGGATGTGAATAACCACATATTTAAATCGTGGTGACACCAGTTACGTATAATATCTCAATGTAAAGCCTGTAACTGAAACATGCTTTTTTCATATTAGAAACATAGAAAATTCGAAAACATATTTCTTTTGAATCCTGTCAGACCCAGTTGTACATGTTTGTAATTCTTTGTGATATGGTTTGCCCAAGTCTTTGCTTCAAAACTTACAGAATGTCCAAAACTCTGCTGCCAGACTTGTTTCTAGAACTCACAAGTATGATCATATCAGTCCGATACTCTATCGATTGCATTGGTTGCCAGTTGAACAGCTTATCTTTTGAGTTTAAGGTTCTTCTGTTTACTTTCAAGGCTTTAAACAATGCTGCTCCGTCTTACATTTCAGACATTAGCACTTGCACCATACAAACCAGCCAGTTCTTTGCGATCTGCTTCATTGAATCTACTGAATTAGAGATCATATCGACTTAAAAAACTTGGGAAAGAGAGCTTTGAGCTGTAGCACCTGAACTATGGAACTGTCTACCTAATGATATAAAATCTGCTTCTTCCGTCCCCAATTAAAAGATAAATAAATAAATAAATAAATAAATGAATGAATGAATGAATGAATGAATGAATGAATGAATGAATGAATGAATGAATGAATGGATGAATGAATGAATGAATGAATGAATGAATGAATGAATGAATGAATGAATGAATGGATGAATGAATGAATGAATGAATGAATAAATAAATAAATAAAACGTGGCTTTTTGAAAAAGTTTATAATTCACAATAAATGTCTTTATCCATTCTTAATTGATAGCTTTTAAAATAATCATAAGTTCTAAAACATTTTTAAGACCTTTTCTTAGATTTCACAATTTTATAGTGGAAATGGTTGTTGAAAGTTACTGATATCGACGCCATAAAAAACATGTTTTATTACCTAGAAAAATTATTTATTCATCCCTTTGGAACTCTATTTTACTCACATACGGACACGCGAGTTTTTAGAATATAATATTACAGGGCGTGGCCTAGTAATGGCATTATTATAGTGTGAATCAAAAAACCGTGGACACTTGATCTTGCAATGCATAAGCTTTCTTTATCTATATGGGTATGAAATTCCAACGATTTTCCTTGTTCCTTGGAAATAATGTTGTTAATTTCCTCAAGGGCAGAGGGCGCACGTAATGGAATAAAAGTCAAAAACACTTCTCCCACTTCTTATCTTTGCCAATACCTGAATCAGGGGTTCTTCAGTGACTGGCATCGATCAGCAGTAACACTCCGACACTCCCCTGCTCTTTCTACTTACTTTAATATGGAATTCGTAAAAATGATTCGTGTAACCCCCTTTTTTAGTAATATTATAATTGATACATGACTAAATTTTTTCCGCGCGTTTAGGTTTCGCACCCAGCGTCCACGACAAGGCTAGCGATCGTGAAAAAAACAACAAACAAAAAACAAAAAAAAAACAAAACCAAAACTGAAATGGAAAGATAATATCGATGACGGATTCGAAAAAGGGGTATTTTCCCCCAAACAACAACTGAAAACCCTTAATTCTCATCATGCAAAAATATATATGTAAAAATGTCTATATTTTATTGAAGAATTGTATACGTATATGTTTCGTAAGCTAACTTTTCTAGAAGAAAAAATTAAAAAAAAAAAAAAAAAAAAAATCAGAATTTCATTGGGATTCGAACCTGTGACATACAGTTGTCTTTTACTTTTCTTTATTCGTGTTCTTGTTCATTTTGACTGATTCTTCATGCATGTTCTTTTATTTGGATTTCTTTCTTCTTGTTCCGCTTACGCTTCCAATGGATCTTGTTAGATTGTTCTTCTGTTTCCTGCACTCATCTTAGTCTGATTCAGTCTTCTCGGTTTTTCTTCAGTTTTTTTCCCCTCACTTCATTTATTTTCTTTCTTATCTTCTATATCCGAAATTGATTTTCCTATTCCTCTTCTTTTAGCACAGTTATTATTTTAAATTTGAAATTCTGTTGTTGATAATATATATATGCTCTATGTTTAATTAGATTTCTCACTTTCATTATATATCTTTTTATATTTATATATTTTTTTCTTTGATTCACTTAATTTTGTTATTAATTATGATGTAAATTAGGTATGAAGATCCCATATTGGGAACCTAATAAAGTTTATTGTATTAGTATATTGTATGCTCTACACAAATGAGTAAACTTGACATTATTCATGTCACGCTTTGGAATATGCAACGAAGCACATTTTAAAACTGCAACGAAGCACATTTGAAAATTGCAACGAAGCAACTTTCGATCGGAAATAAAAACTGCTTGGGAAGCACATTCTTAGCTATAACCCTTGTCAACCGCTAGGTGATTTATTTTAAAATACAGGGTTAGGAGAATTGAATTTAGCTCTTTTCAATCTACTGGGCCCTGATATCTCCGGTTTTGTAGTTTCATTGGATGCTATCGGAGAAAGACTAAAGACTCATTTGTATTAATTAAAAGCAAATCATTTGCAAAAGTCAATTGTAATGTAAAGAATCAGAGAAAGTTCAGTAATACCTAAAACAGTGGTATACATTGAATGTAAGATTAGTGTATTATTTTTTTGCCTCAATATTCTTTGAGGACATTCACTACACATTCGATACCCACATCCAGTCTGTACCTGTAGGTTCTTTCAGAGGGTTTCTACACACTGGAAATCTGAATCTTGAATCAAGTTCTGTCTCAAAGTTTACTGATGCAAAGTCTAGTAATGTGGAAGTGTTCCACGTCTTGCATCCTTTTGATAAAGCCATACTCGGTACCAACCAAGATAAACGGTGAAGTAATTAATTTCTATCTTTTTAAAATTCATCGGTTTTCCCATGTTTTCGCATGCTTTTCGAATTAAAAAAAACTTGAAAATTTTACTTAAAGTCCAGCTAGCAACACTCACATAGCAACGGTTTGCATATACTAAAATATTTAATTAAAGGTGTTATTATTAGTTCAGTGTGCCCGCAACGCGAGTCTAGGCATGCCGCAAAAATGCATTATTTACCAGGGGATCCCCACCTGGTAGATGTTATTCAAATTCCTTGGAATGTTCAAGATCAAACTCTTTTTTCTTAGGAAAGCGAATAATATTTAGTCAATATCAAATTAAAGCTTATGATCACTGTCCCAGTTCGTGATTTTTCTCGGTTAAAAATATGGCTTTTTAGGCTGATAGCATATTGCTGAACTACAATTTGCATTTACATATGACAACCATGGCCATAACCCAACTCGTCTACTCACTCACATATAAAAGTCGAGCTATCCTTGGTGCTCGGCGGGGCTTCAAGGAAAAGAAAATGAGAGCCTGCTGCCACTGCAAAAATTAAGTGGTCATATCCATCTTGTTTGGCGTTGTCCTTTACCAGGTTTAAGAACAATGCCAAGAACAAGACCAACAAAGTTAAGCACACATAACTGGTCTTGTAGTCATGAAGTCAATGATTGTTCGCTAAGCTTCGGAGGTTGCATTTTCTCCTACAGAATCTTAGAGGGATTTTCACTGAAGAAACCACGATATTCTTACACCATGTTTATCATGATATATTTTGCATAAAATCATGATGGTTTGAAAAATTCCCTTGAATCTTTGGTCGATGGTATTGTGGCCCAAGGGACTTTTTTCGAACCATATTTCGTTACAGTACAGCTATGTGAGCCCATACAAATTATGTCTCAAAAACACGGTTTTTGGATCTTTTCTCAAAATAATGACTATCTAGGCAAAAAACAGAAGTGGATTCAGTTAATTCAACTATTCACAGACTGTATTATATGGTTTAGATCGAATTCTATTGAAAAAAACCACAGTACTTTTTGAGTTGAATGTACGCTATTGGATGTATTTTACAAGAGAAAATGCATGACTAGAAAATCGTCTCTCCTTGAAATAAAACAGAACCTGTCAAAAAAAAAAAAAGAAAAAGAAAAGAAAAAAGAAAAAAGAAAAAAAAAAAAACAGAAGTGGATTTGAAAACCCCGGGCTTTCCTAAACATTTTGGTATAAAATTCATAGGAATTTGTTAAAATCTAGAACCGTATTTGTGCTGATTTTATAAGCTCATACTATCTGTTGGCTATTAGCCTGTTAACGAGGCTCTCCGGGGAGGGGGCCTCTTCCCTTCTCTCCCTCCCCCCCCCCCCCCCCCCCTCCCCGAGAGCCTTGTTCACAGGCTAGTTGGCTATACATTCGCCTCTTATGGTTTCTTAGGTTTCGTAGCCTCGAAAACACGCTCAATACGGTAGTTAATTAAGTAATTAGCATAAGAACAGATAATTTACGGGTCATTTAGGATGTTTTGTAACGCAGTTTACTTGTGCTATATAACTTAACTTTTAAGAACAACCTTTTGCTTTGGAAAGAGAGGAAAAAGACCGAAAACAGGAAATATTCCAAATGTATTGGCAATTTTTTCCAATGATTCTTTCTTGGTCGCAAATAGAAAGCAGGCACCGGAACAGTCGGTGGGCTGTAAACATGAACAGAAATTGTCAAGAAATCTTTTGCCCTTAAGTACGGCTTTATGTAACTATTAATCATCAAAAAACATGCTCACCATTTGCTGATGTAGAAGTTATAGATGAAAGTAAAGGACCTCTCATTTGTGGGATCCTCTATGTGACGAACCTCCTTTCTTTGGACTTTTCGTCTTTTGAGACCACGTTGATAAGTCTTTGACACCTTTTTCTTTGAATATTACATGCATCAAATTTTTTTCTGGATTTTCTTCAAATACGAACTGTTCATGCGACAGTTCTCTTTGCTCTTTCCCCCCCTCTAAGCACAAATAACTTCCCAGTAAGAAACATCAAGGCATTTATAACGGCTTCTGGGTTGTGGGTGCCCAACACTCCTGGTATTACTTATAATTATACTAATATTACTATTAATATCCTAAAAAAAATCTGAAAAAAAATCTACAAAGCTTTTCGATGTCGTATCACAGCGTGGGACAATCACAACAGAGCTAGGCTTCAAACTAAGTGAAAGCCCAGAGATCGAATAATTAGAATTTAGAAGTTGATTTTTGAGGAGGGAGGAAAACCCTCGAAGCACAGGAGAGAACCAACAAACAACTCCACCCACATACGACACCGAGATCGGCAGGACTCGGACTCGGGCCGCATTGATGAGAGGCGGCGCATTAGCAGCGCACGCCACCAGTGCTTCCCAGCACTGGTTAACCCGAGAGGCTTAAGGCCTTATCATAGGGCAGTTCATAGCCGTAGATGATCTTAAGCGCTCTTTTCTGTATCTACGGAGCCCGATTAGTGCCATGCAAATTTCGTGATTGTTTTTACTTTTCACGACTTTTTCTCGACTTTTTTCTCGACTTTTTTCTCGACTTTTTTCTCGACTTTTTTCTCGACTTTTTTCTCGACTTTTTTCTCGACTTTTTTCTCGACTTTTTTCTCGACTTTTTTCTCGACTTTTTTCTCGACTTTTTTCTCGACTTTTTTCTCGACTTTTTTCTCGACTTTTTTCTCGACTTTTTTCTCGACTTTTTTTGACAGCTGAACAACAGTAGAGCAGGCTCATTCTATGCTGAGAGCATGGACAATATGGCGAGCTGCAAATGCAAGTTCTGTATGGGGTAAAATACAGGTCAAAAATACGTGTAGTATACATGTATTATACAATATTTACATTATTTACAATATAAGTTAAATTTAGGATAGATTTTAAAGTTATCTTATTTACTTTTAAAGCAATTTATGGGCTTGCCCCAAGATATATATGTGAACTGGTTAGCATTAAGGATAACAATTCTTATAATCTTAGGTCTTCTAAAGGTTTGCTTTTGCAGCCGCCAAGCTTTTTGACCAAAAAGACACTAGGAGACCGTGCTTTTTCGGCGGCTGCTCCGAAGTTATGGAACAATTTACCTCAAGAGATACGTAACGAGAGACATTTTAATAGATTCAAGACGTTGTTAAAGACCCACCTTTTTAGACTAGCTCTTGATTAGATTTCCTTTTACTTAATATTTACAAATTAGTTTCCCATTTGTTTTAACGTGTTGGGCACGGTTTGGACGTGGAATTTCGCGCGTGTCGGGTCTAGTGCAGATGGACAAACTAATGTTTGGTTTGTCTGCATTGGATTCGGCGCGTGCGGGATTCGACGTCTAAACTGGACCTTAGTTATTAAATCTTTTATATACTCTTTTTGTAGTTTTTTAGAGATTTTATGCCTTGTATTTTAGTGTACCTATATGTAATGCGCAGTTGATCATATTAACATGTTAAATTGCGCAATACAAATAATAAACTATTATTATTATTATTATATTTACATTATTTATTATTAGGTATTAAAAACCCAACTACACTAAGTTTGACACCGGTATTCGGACTCAAGCACGGGAGATGGTGGTGGTGGTGGGGGGGGGGAGGGGGGGGGGGTACGTATGTGAAAAGTGATTGATTTTAAGAAAAATGATGAAAAAGAAAAGAAAAATAAATAGCATAAAATGAATAAATAAATATTAAGGCAGTGGGTGATTGGAACGAGTTGAGCGTACGAGACTTATATGAGTATACTCATGGATATGTATCGTAGAAAGGTAGGTAGCAATGGTACAGTAAACGATGAAGTACGTCGTACAATGAATATTGAGTTAAGAATAAAAGTGTTTCGGTTGAAGGCAACGTTACGAAACATGAGTCATGTTTGTATTCCTTAAACAACGGAGCCTGCAATACCAGCTAGTAAGCGGTCAAAAAGGTCGAGAAAAAAGTCGAGAAAAAAGTCGAGAAAAAAGTCGAGAAAAAAGTCGAGAAAAAAGTCGAGAAAAAAGTCGAGAAAAAAGTCGAGAAAAAAGTCGAGAAAAAAGTCGAGAAAAAAGTCGGGAAAAAAGTCTAGAAAAAAGTCGAGAAAAAAGTCGTGAAAAAAGTCGAGAAAAGTAAAAACAATCACGAAATTTGCATGGCACTAATCGGGCTCCGTATGTATCCCTTTCAAGGGAGTTACTTATATAGGCAGTCTGGTAAACTGTGATGAAACACTTGACATGCGTACACAAGTGTGGATCGAATGCATGCAGTGTAAAACTTGACCAGATTAGCTGCATCAACTTTTGCAGGTTTCAACTGAGAAAGGAAGTAGAGCCTTTTTTATAGCAGCTTTGTTGACAACCTCAAATACATGAGAGTTCCATTTTAAGTCATTCTGAAAGTGACACCAAGGATTTTAACAGATTCAACAGGGTTTATAACGTTACCATCAATGGTAACGTTGTCCCTTTCCGTCGGTTTACGGGAAAAGGAAATTCTCTGTTCCTTGCATTTCTTTGGATGAATCAGAAATTTATTCTTAGTGGACCATGTGGAGATCTCATTCACAGAGTCCTGAGCAGCACTTGGAGACTTTCTGTAGACAATCTCATAAATAGTTGTGTCATCTATGTATTTTACAACACCGCTGGCTGATGGTACTTGCAAGTCATCGATCATCACTATGAAAAGCCACGGTCCAAGTTTAGTACCCTAGGGAACTCCTGCTGGTACTGTTCCACTCTGATTGACAACCATGAGCTAGTTTAACTCTCTGGTACCTATACCTATATGTTTGCAATAAATGTGCAGCTTACTTTCTTTAATGCAGTGATTTCTTTTTGTTCTTGTAGTTATTTTGATATATAGCATATTTTATCAGAAACAAAGTAGGATGTTCCGAGTTCTATTATGGTAAAAAATCAGTAAAATCTATTAAAATATGATAGGAAAGGTGAAGCACAAACTGCTATTGCCGAATTTATAGAGAAAATTTTAAACGAAGCTGGAATTCGAGGGGTAATTATTAACTGTCGCTGCCAAAACCGCCAGAGGAGGACTAGGGCGGAGATCCACACACGCGTCCTATAGTTTTATGTTACAGAGCCGTGTAGCTTTAGCAGAAGAACAAAATTGTAAGTTTTTTGCATTTCATTTCTTCATATCACGGAATATCGCCAATTAATATGTTTCTTTTCTATTTCTAGTTGTGAACCGTCGCTAATCATCTCATTTTACGGTTTATTCATGCTAGAACTGCTAAAGAATAATTTCAATCGCTGCGTTAAGATCGGAGAGTTCAATCAGTTAAACGAAGTGTAATCAATGTGTATTTTGGGAAATAAAGGCGAGTGTCACAAGTTTCTGCAGCTACATTAACAGCCGTATAGTCAACTATAGAGAACTAAGAAAACAGTATGTTATTGATAAAACAAAAACATTTCCCAATGGATTCAATATGGAAAAGTTCAAACATATGGCTGCATATGAAAATTTTATTAAACAGCTAGGAATCTCTTTTGAATAGCGAGTAGAGCCACTAACTACCAAAAAGCTAGAGTACCGAGATGTAACTGGACCTGAAAAGCTACGTGTTTTCCAGCATATCAATTTCCACTCTCTTCTACCAAACTACAACGATGCCGGTTGACAAAATAAAGAAACTCTGGATGATTTTATTAAACCATTGGTGATTTAAAACTTGATTTCCTTACACATGAAGCAATTAAGCAACTTCAAGAAAAAATACAATCATGGTTCAAACAATTCCTTTACCTTTACCAAGCAAAACACGTAACACCATACATGCATGCATTTTATCATCATGTGCCAGAATTTTTAAAACTGTAACAAAACATTGTATATTTCAATCAACATGGCATGGAAAAGTACAATGACATTGCTTCGAAGGACTAATTTCGCTCTTCAAACCACAGAGGACTTTCTGCTATAAAACAGCTATTTTTAAAGGAAAATAGAGTTCAATTCTTCAATTCTTCAATTCCTAACATTTTATTGTCATGACTTTATCATAACTCCCATACATTCCCTTATAAACTATACACAGGAACCTTGTTTGGGCTGCCTGTGCATGAATCAAGAATTTGGTGCCATCAACTCTTTGTCGGGGTGGGAAAGTTTTAGATTTAGATTAGATTAGATTTTTCTTTCATACATTGTTGGTACTACAGTGTACACGCAAACTAGGAACTTAAGTAATAATAAAACGGAATCCTACTTTTTCCCCTCTGATTGATATATTGATGCTGTATTTATTACAGTTCAATCAGCAAAAATGGGGAAAGAAGTAAAGAAAAAGGTACGGTTTGGCGACATCCCAATGCCAAATAACATATACATTTTTAATAAAACGTTTCCTAATCACTTCCCAATTTTTTTTGAAGTCCTTTGATGACGCAAAATTCTTCTGGTTCTTACACATATCTTTTTCATAAGCTTTTACACATACACCTACTTTCAAGAAGGTTGTCATACAAGAATAGAACATTTGTAATTTAGTAATTTAGTGATTTAGTAAATTTACCGATTAGGAATACTTTATCACTAACGTCAGACTAACTACTAACATATTAGAAACGCAGGTAGCGCTAGAATTCGTAGTTTTAGTTACCTTAGTTTTCCCAGTCTAAAGGTAAATTCTCTTAGGCCCAGGGCAAACGTCGGAAAAACGTCGCACCGAACCTATTTCATATCGGTGGAAGGTCGACTTAGGGCCTACGTGGCGGCAAACGTCGAACCAATGTTGATCTTAATACTCTTTTTTACAGTTCCATTCAGTGACCACGAATAATAGTTCCTAGCCGAGTCTGGAGTTTCCGCGCATAGCAAAACTACAGTTTATCATGCGCGGTAACAATGCACGGGGGAACTCTCGGATATTTGTTTGTCTTTTCCGGATTATTGCATATCCTTGTAATGGCGAAATATAGCGCTCGACCACAATTAAAATCTGTTTTTCATTCTTTTTTCCCCCTCTCTTGCAGCATTCACAATAAGCAACATTTTTGCCCGCCGTCCAGCCCGGCTCATCTTCGTTGCTCTCGGATACACCACATTTATTGCAGGTCGGCAACTCACAAACCAGGCAAACAAATTTCGTTTGGTCAAAACAAAAACTACAAGACTCAAGAGTCTCGTCTCGTGGCAAGGATTTTCTAAACGCGGACATGTTCAGTTTGAGTAGTTTTGAATATATTTTCGTATGCAGAGCTCCTCGGTCTCGTTCATCACTCATCTTTGTATAGCGCATGCTCACCAGAGGGGGAATGAGTGTTTGGGAGGTGGGGGAGTGGTTGTTTTCACGGCTTTGGTGTAACTCATGCGACTTGCATGATTTATTTACTATTTTGCATAATTTATGAATTCAGTTCGGCACGTGTTTAAAACGGCGTTTGCCGCAAAATCGCTCCAGAGTCGTAATGTCCAACTTGGCTTGTATTGAACTTATGCTGGACTCGAACCTATTTAATAGGGTCGTTCTAAATTGCAGCAAACGTCGTACTAGGCATGAACCTATTTCAAATGTAATAGATTCGACTAAATTCAGCTCATGGTTAGTTCGACGTTTGCCCTGGGCCTTAGTATTGTTATTATGTCAACCTATTTATTAACTGCATGATAGCCACAATGTTACACGAGCAGAAACGTACAAAAACAAACACTGATCTTATTTTTTATTTATTTAACTTTGGCATCTTCATCTGCATGCCGGTTACATCTTGTCGTCCAAAACTATCTTTTTCTTACTGATGAATTAAAGTCTGACGTCAGCGATGATTTATTCCTAATCGGTAAATTTACTAAATCGCTAATTTACTAAATTACAAACGTTCTATTCTCGTATGACAACCTTCTTGCAAGTAGGTGTATCTTCCAAGTTATAGTTTCGTGAAAGATCAAGTTATTTGAAAATTTAAATATCAGTGTAACTCGTATATCAGTGAACTCTTTTTAGTATCTACGAATAAGTGAAACAAACACACCCATATGTAACGCAATCCGTCTGTCCTAGCGCCCTTGAGCTGGCACGCTGATACGCGTGATGGCCGTTCTTCCAATCAACTGGTGCCACAAAACCGGGGATTCCCCCGCCGTGATAAAAATACACTTTCGATCAGACTGGAGCGACACGGCTAAAAAACCGCTGCGCATGCGCCAAAATTCCTGAAAACAAGATGGCGGACGCGTGAGTGCTTCCCGTGTTCAAAATGCTAATATTTCCAACGACTCCCAGCGTTTCAGTTTGACTTTGATTGGAGATCGAGAGCAAGCAGATAAATCTGTAGACCCTATTGAATATGTCCATGGTCTTTGAAAGAATATTGACTCATTGATCATCATGGTAAAAGATGCTGTTTTGGGGCAACAATATTGATAGTCATTGCAAAAATCGTTGCAAACCACCTTTGTATTTTGAGCTGACTTAAGGTTAGAACAACATACTTAAGCTCAAGACTGTGATATTTTGTTCGCTATTTGTCATTCTACAACATATCAAATGAGCTCCTGAATCCAAGGATGAGCACCGAAACAATTTGCATTTTTTCCTTTCTTGTGCAGGAAGCCTTCAACGAGATACCTGGGGCATTCGAGGGAAAATTCTTCGTACGATCAATAGTCCATCATTTCCATTCTAACCTTTCAAATATGACAAGATTTGCTATACTTTAAATCAGATTTATGATACAAATGGAATTATTTCAATAAAGATGTTTCCAAGTAGTAAGTTGTAATCTTATTGCCTCCGAATATTTTCCGCCATAATTTCCTTACTTAAGCTAATTATAGATCAACAAACTTAAACTTCTAGCTTTGTGAAAATGTTTGTTATTGTTTCTTCTACTAAATATCGAAACTGACAATTGCTTTTTGTTGAGATAACTTTTTTATTTTTAAGTTTCGAGTGTTTTAATTTTTCATATATAAAATAATAGTAAACACAGCTAGGTTTCACTTCAGAAGGTAAATAAACAAAAGATGTCTTGGTGCTTCCAAAATGACCTATTCAATAAATATATATTTTCGAGTTTACTTATTTTCATAACATGAATACAAAACAAGTCGATCACTTAATTAGTTTAGCCTTTTTTTATATAAAATTATCTTAAATATTAATCATGCCACAAAGGTGGTTACTGGACATTTCTGCTATTAGCATTAATCTATTCTGCATTATTGGTAAGACAGAAGATGATGCTATGGAATCAGAACAAGCATAAAATTAAAGTTTGTCAATAATTTATACACATCAAATGGGATAAACCTCTAAATTCCTTTTTATATTTTAAAAATATTTCAAAAAAAATTTCAGTTAGTACAAAGAGGACTCATGCTCACACTCTTATCACTCATTAGGAGCATTTCAGATTTAGGTCTAGGACTAGTCAAAGCTTTATTTTATTTTATTTTTTTTGTTTTGTTTTGAAAGTAAACCTTTTCTAAAAAAAGAAAGTCTCCTTTTTTAGCCTCTTGTAAACTGTAATGCTTTATGCAATCAAGACTGATTAATGCATTGTGAAAGGTGACTGTAACTCTTTTTTCTATTTATTCCAAATGATATCATCATTCTGACAAATATAATAAATGAAACACAATTATATCTCACTTCTGTAGTTAACCAATGATCTATTCCAAAAGAGCTTAATATATACTCAATATATGAGCTGTTTCAAGAAATAAAACCTGGAACTGAAAAGAAATAACATTGACTTAGAGTCACACAAAATGTATACTTCCATTTTAAAGTTTTAAATTTTTTAAGTTTTAAATTTTAAATTTGACTAGGATATAACCACACTCCCAAGAAACATCTAATCTACTGATCTTATGTACCAAAACAATGGAATTTTAAGATTAGTACATAAGGTATACTTATGAAGCATTGTAAAGAATAAATATCTAGCTGCTACCATGAATATATATAATTGATTTTTTGCAAGTGAACATTTTCATGAAAAACCTCAGAATTGCCCAACTGAGTTCAGGAATTTTTCTATATTTTTTTTTTCTATTTTCTATATGGTCTTCTCAACAGTATACCTTTTAAACTATATATATATACATTTGTAAATGCATGGTAGATGGAAAATCTATCTTCTTTGGTTCTTTACTTTTGTAAAATAAACACTGAGGACAATTCACATGGCATTTACACATAATGACTTAACACAAAAATTTCAGAAAGACTTTTCTATTTTCAATGCTGCAAAGTGCTTATATAGAGAAATACATTACTATGTAAATAGCAGGTTTGGGATACAACTGAAAAAACCTTGAAAAGCTAGAAATTGAGAAAAAAGTCATTTTTTGACATTGTTTAACATTGTTTGACATTGTTTTGGTTTTGGTATTCACCTGTATAAAGATTTTTAAAGAAAACAATACCTGAACCAAACTATACAACAGCTCACAGTTATACACAACCTTACTCCCACTTTACAGCTATAGTACTAAACAAAATATTTTCCCTTTTTAATCAAAGGAGTTTACATCCACACTAGACATAATCAGTATATTATAATATTATGTGGTTTTTTTCTTCTTTTCATTTATAATATATGAACTTATTGAGCTGAAATGAAAGTAATATGACGGGAGAGATCCTATTATAGACTCTAATTTGCATTTAATTCCTTTTAAAGGACAACTGACCCCAAAAATTGCCGTTTTTCATATAAAACTACAACGTACATAGATCACATAAATTCAACTTTGAACTCTGATACAGCTTCTATGTCGCCGAAAAGAAATAATCAATTCGCGAAAAATAGCAATAGAAGAGCGCCATATTTGAGCCCGCAATAAATTACCGCATTAATGCCGTGACGTCACAACGTGAAGCTTGCATTCCAAACTTGTTGAGTTTGTATATTTCGAGTGCTAGTCGATCTTTTAATAGTCTAAGTTAGAGTAAGTTTCTTAATCCAGATGGTCCATTGTTGTGTGCCAGAATGCACCAACCATTCTTCCAAAACTGAGTCTGTTAGCTACCACAAAATTCCTAACAAAATAGCTCTTCAGAAGGCATGGATAGCGCGGATAAAGAGAGAGAACCTGCCGCCTTTGAAGAACTGCTACGTTTGCAGCGATCACTTCGAGGATTCATGCTTTGAAGTGGATCTGATGGAGCAGTTAACCGGAGATTAAAGAGCGATGCTGTTCCGTCAGTATTCAATTTTTGCAAGCCAGCTAAAAGAAGAGCTACATCAGAGAACCGGCTCAAACGCAAACAAAACGAAGAGGTGAGATAACATGTCATTTATACATAACATAGTTTACATTGTTTTTCGAAATAATCACTCATGAAAAAGACTTATTAATGCATACCGAAGCGAGTCATCAATCATTAGCTATTTATGCTTTCATAGATGAAATGTTGCTTAAAATCATAAGTATAGCTAGTAATATTTGATCGATACTTGAAATTTTCAAAATGGTTATTTGCACGTGTTTAGTTTACATTTGATATTTATTCGTAAACCATAACAATGTTGCCGTAATATTCCAAATTTGCTTGGATAAATGACCACGGAAGAATAATTTATAGCATTGTTGGTTAATATGTTTATTTTGTATTATTTAAGGTAAAGTAGGCCTCGAAGAATGGTTTATAGTATTGTTGAAAACATTGTTTATTTTTGTATTTTCAAAGAATGTGGAGCAGCTATGTGCCACAATAAATCCCTCGTGTGAAGATCCACCAAGTATGGAAACACCAGAGTTCTCTCCTGAACCACTTTGTAAGGAGATTGGTGTTCAGTGTTGCCTTGGTTGTAGATATGTTGTAACATCCACTGCATCAACTCAGACAGAGCCTGGATACTATAAAGATGCCGACACAACAACAGTTTACAATCCCTCCCCTTCACCAAACATCAGTAGAGATGAAATACTCAGTGTGAGCTTCCACGACCACAGCTACAGTACTAGCTATCACCCCTCACCAGTAAAGTCAATGCCAACAGTGTCTCCACAAAAGTCAGAAAAGTCTTTGTTTTCAGAGGAAGAGGGACTCCCACTAAGTGACGATGATGATGGTTTCATTGTTTCATCGCAAGAGACAGTTTCAACAACGGACAGTGAATTAGAGCCAGAAAACAAAGACTGCAATAAAACTCTTGAAAACCATATCAAAGAACCTAAATATTTGGTATTTAACTCTTGTTTGCAGCAGTTATTCAAGTTTTGTAGAAGCTGTGGAGCACCTGTCGCTGATGTCAACTTTGTATGTCAAGGCAGCCTACTTATTGTGACAACTACATGTATGAAACATCATGCTTTGACATGGTACTCACAGCCAATGTTAAATCGCTTAGCTATTGGGAACTTGTTGATTTCCTCATCAATATTATTTACTGGTAATACTTTTACCAGACTTCAAAACTTTGCATCCTGTCTTGGCCTAAAATTTCTGAGTGAGAGGGTCTTTTACAGACATCAGGAACGTTACCTATTTCCTGTTGTTAATGATGCTTGGAAGAGAGAGGAGGCTGCTGTAATTGAAGAGCTGTCAAATAAGGACATAGTAAATCTCAATGGTGATGGCCGAAGTGACAGTCCTGGCCATAGTGCTAAATGTGGCACATATACTATGATGGAGACAAGCACAGGGAAAATTGCCACCTTCAGCATTGTTCAAGTCTCTGAAGTAACCAGCTCCAATGCTATGGAGAAAGAGGGGTTTCTAAGGTGTTTGAACACTTTAGAAGACACGGTCAGTATAAAATGTATCACAACTGACAG
Organism: Actinia tenebrosa; assembly: GCF_029948245.1. Classification (NCBI taxonomy): domain Eukaryota; kingdom Metazoa; phylum Cnidaria; class Anthozoa; order Actiniaria; family Actiniidae; genus Actinia; species Actinia tenebrosa. Next base: position 6,751,431 of record NW_028292580.1, read on the forward strand.
ACACACATCCATCACCAGCACTATGGCAAAAGATTTTAGCCACATCAAACACCAGTATGATGTGTGGCATCTTTCCAAGTCAATTGTAAAATAGCTGAACAAGAAAGCAAAATTGAAGAAAAACCAAGAGCTGGCACCCTGGATACAATCCATTTCAAACCATCTTTGGTGGTGTGCTGCTACATGTAATGGGGATGTACAACTTTTGAGAGAGAAGTGGAAATCTGTTGCTCACCATTGCGTGAACAAGCATTCCTGGAAGGATGCAGAGGTATTCAAAAAGTGTGCCCATCCTCCCCTAACCTGCAGACAAGTGCGCACCACACACTGGATCAAGCCGGGGTCACCAGCTCATGTGGCCCTAGAAGAGGTTGTCCTTCAACCAAAGTTACTTAATGACTTGGCAAGATTGACCGACTTTTGTCACACAGGAGGGCTTGAAGTTTATCATTCGATGATGCTGAAGTATTGCTCAAAAAGAGAGCACTTCTCTTACAAGGGAATGGTTGCTCGTACTCAACTTGCTGCCATTGACAACAATTTCAATACAGCTAGAATTCAAGCAATTGTTCAAAAAGGCCCAAGGAGTGGAGAAGCTCGTTATCGCAAGTGCTTCCCTAAGATGCACAAGCGCTGGGTTGTTAAGCCAGTCTTACAAAGAAAAAGCTATGCTTTCCTCCCTGAGCTACAACTGAAAGTACTTGAAATTTGTGAGGGTGGCATGGAGGCTGCAGGGGTTGACCCAATTGAAGAGGTTGAATTACCAAGAAACATTGCTAGTGTTCCTGCCCCAGACAAACAGGAATTGATTGAACGACACTGGTCAAGATTTTCTAGGTAATTAATTTAAATGGAATGTAGTAGAGACTACAAACACTAAAATGTGTAGTGTTAAGTGATGCTAATTCTAACCATTTCCTATTTTTAATTAACACTATTTAGTAGAAAATAATGCAAAGCATCATTGGCACTCTTTTAGTGATTGTACTCTAGTGAATAGCTGTTTTGAAAGAACTGTCAAGTAAGCCTGTCGTCCCAATCCCCCTCATCTTTGAACAGTTGTGTTCATTACTGGTAATAATTACAATGCTTCTACAAATGGGAAGGTACATGACAGACCCAAGTAAAACTGCTATAAACAAAATATGTAATTAATGTGAAGGGGACCTGATTAAAGTGGTAGATAAGTTTGCAGTTTTTAGATGTTCAGATGAAAATTGTATTAAAATATCATTACCACTTAGGAAACGATTGACTTTTAAATGAAATCTTAAAAGAGGTCTTTTCTTTAACTATCTACGCTCCATTATATATGGGGTCTCTCCCAGTATGAATGTAGTATAGAAAAAATTCCAGCTGAATAGTGACTTTCGCTTTCACTCATGGGAATCAAGATGTTCATTCATTTGCTCTCAGTGAATTAATCAGCACATGATTACTGAGCTGCAAAGGGCCTATTTGCCTGGAAAAAAAATATATGAGCCATAAATGGCTGACAAGCCTGGATGCCAAGATTTCCTAGTGCCAATTTGTCTGACAATGAGACTAGTCAGTACCGAGATTCTAAGATGGGGTGGGATTCTATCACCAAGAGAATATTTTTTTCATTTAGCACAATTTTTGAATCCATTATAGCATGCTACTTCAAGGCAAATTCTTTATAAACAATACTGACTAGCCTTGTTTTCAGACAAATTGGTGCCCAGGAAATATTGGTTATCCATGTCTAGTATAACTGCAAAATTTGCTTGGTTAGCTCATGATTTTGTCCACTAGTGCTTTGTACACTAGGTTCTCTATTCAGCTGGATATTTTGTCTAGGTGTAGTTGTTTTTAAATAATAAAATATGCAAAACCTACAAAACATTTATATAAACAACTTTCTATATGTACTTCATCTAAAAATAAATTCATGACTACTCTTATACATTTTGGTCTCAGCCTTTCCATGTTTTCCTTTTCAATTTATCAATTCAGAAATCCTGATAGAAAAAAATCCACTCTGTGTATATGAAATGAAGTAAGGAATAAATAAAATGTATATAATAACTCCATGTAACTTTAGGCCAAGCTAATCATCTGCATAGTGAAAACCTTCAAATTCAAAGTCCTCCTCTAGTCCAGGGGGAGGGAAGTGTGCTCTGATGCACATGACAGCACAAGAGGGCAGAACAACCCGAACTTCCTTTCCAAGAACTCCCCAGCACCATCTTGCTAGTTGCCTATATGCAATGTGTCTGTACTGCTTGTGCTCTGGGCCTTCATACGCATTACTGTACTGCTGTTTGTACTGAGCCCATGCGGTTCGAAGAACATACTTATTGGCACAAACAGGTAAGAATCCAGGATGTTGAGTAATGCATGGTGGTGGTTCATCAGCATCTCCATCTTCAACAACAGACTGGCATGTTGCAACCACTTTTTCGATTTCTTGGCAACAAATGCATTCAGATATTGAATCCATAATTTGGCAGCTACCACAGGTACACCTATTTAACAGAAATAAAACAATTCTTAGTATCTTTGAACATTATCAACGATTGTCCCAAGTGAGAATATACATACACAACTTGTGACACAACTATATCCCTGTATCTATATCCTGCAGTATATAACTTATTGACTATCAAGCGATGTTTTTAAACATGTTTTTAATTAAAATTGTGAAAGTTGGTATTGCTTTTGGTCGCAAACTGGATTCATGCATACCAATATCTAAAGAACAGATTGCAAGAACACGAGTGGCAAGATACGATTTTATATAAAATGGATATGTAGTTCAGTTTTGTGATAAGACAGAGGTACGACTTACCAATCTGAATTTGTAAGTCGATTGTTCTCTTGTTCATCGTCTTCAATAATGTCACTGTCAGATCCTTCTCTGAACTCTTCATCTGAGGAGATTTCTATTTCTGGTTCAAACTGATATGGCCGTAAACCAAATTCGTCGTCCATTCCGAAAAATTCTTGAGCGAAATCGTCTCCCGAGCCGTCCGAGCCTTCGGAAGAAGAATTAGATTCTGACATGCCTTTAATTTGATGACCAAGTTGTATTTTTTCGCAAAATATTGAGTAAAAAGTATAAGAAACTGAGGAAGAAGTCAGGCAAACAACTGGAAGCTTGAACTCTTGTGACGTTGTGACGTCATTACGCTATTTTTCTGAGCCCGCGATAAAAGCGCAAGATGGCGGCCACCAGAGCGATATATGCGATGTTTTCAAAAAATTGTTTTAGAAAAATGGATGCTCTATCCCCTTTAAAAACTGGATTTTTGGACTTCTCAAATGATGTAGTTCCTCTTAAAAATGGGTCATTTTGGAGGGTCAGTTGTCCTTTAATAGTGATAAAAATATTTAATTGTAAACCAGGAGGTGATTAAACTAGCCTTTTAACAGCAACTTCAGTCTGTATTCAAAATCGTCTTGAAACTTATGAAACTGTTTGAATAATTTATTGTTATTGTTGTTGTTGCTTTTTTTTTGCTTTTCGTTGTGCTTTTTGTTGGGAAATCCCCAAGCGAAGGCATATCTATGATTTTACCTCACGTTATTGAAATTTGTCGAAAATTTGCGAGTACCAGAATTTATAAGTAAGGTATTTTACATCATAATCGGGGTAAAAGCATGTTCACCTATAACTTTTATTACGAATTTCAAAATCTACAGTATCCATGACTATATTTACTTGATTATCTTGACAATCGATGAGCTTTTCAAGTTCAGAATCTTGAAATAGACTTGGAACAAGAAAACAATAATTGTATTCCTTCTTTTTATCCAAGTAAGCTTACTCGATGACTTGTTTTTGTCCGAATCAGACTGAAAACTTGACAATTTACCATCTACTGGGCATCGTGTTACTCGTCTGTATCGTTTTCTTGATAAACTACGGCATATGATCAAGGTGTTCGAGGTAAAAACTGCGATTTTCGGAAGGAAAAATACTCGACAGGAATCCTTTCCCCGTCCGCCATTTTGTCAGGGCGCCTGCGATAAATTCAGCGGTAAACCATATTGCGCACTCTCAGTTGAAATTTAAATTAGCCAATCAGCGGTTTTTTAGCCGTGTCGACTGGAGCTCAAGTGGAAAATTCATAGTTTCCTTTTCTGGTGTACTACTATGAAGTGAGCTTTCTCGCTTTCATTCAATCACCACAATCTTAGATTTTCTTATTTTTGTTTGTTTGTTATGTATATAAATTCTTTGAAAGCGCCAAATTCTCTAGACCAAATTTGATACTTTTTCCATATGGACGTGCCAAAACGAAACGAGATTCCGTTTACCACTTTGATCGACTACTCTGAAGTAAGGTTCGAGCCAGAATTCGATTCAAGATTCAGATGTCCAGTGTGTAAAAACCCTCTGAAAGAACCTGTACAAACTGGATGCGGACATCGAATGTGTAATGAATGTCTTCAAAAAATATTGAGGTAAACATGCATTAGCTTTAACGTTTACGGTCAAGTAGACGAGCTGATCAAATTTTAATTCTCCTTACCCTGTACTTCGTAAAACAGCGGGTAACATTTCCGTAATAAAGAAAGTGCTTTTCAGCGGTTTTTATTTCTAAGAAAGTGCTTCGTTGCCGTTTTGTGTGATTAAAAAAGTGCTTAACTGCACATTCCTAAATAGCTCAGCTCAACATGCACTGGAAACATCTATCGATTTGAGATGTTGGAAATATGTTGGAAATAAGTTGGAAATATGTTGGAAGTGTGACTTCCAACCTTTTGGACAAATCCAGGGTATGGAAATTTGTTGAAAATATCAGGTTGGGAATATCATGGAAATATGTTGGAAGTTAATTAGTTAGTGATGATGCGTGCATGTTGGAAATTTGTTAGACCTTTGTTGAAAGTGAATGTTGGAAATATGTTGGAAGTGATTCGGGTACAAATCAAACATAAGGCCTTTAAAGTGCTACTTGGAAGAAAATCGCTCCAAAATTAAAACTCTTTCATTTGAGCTGAAACTTTGCTGAAATAATCTTTGATACATTAATAATCACTCACTGAAATATCTTTCTGATATTCGAAAGAAAAGTGCCGAAATTTCATGGTTGATTTTCGTCCGCCATTACTTTGTTTGTCTCACGGCCAAAGAGTCATTATGTACAGCGGTTTCTCTCTGTGACGTCATACATGCAACCCATCCAAGTTAGCGTCGCTTTCACCATACATTTCTTATTCGATTACCTGAAGTTTATTTGATGTTTTATACACGTTATCGTCAAAACAATGAATTCAGTAAACTTATTTTAAAGCTTTGATACCTTTCCAAATGGTGGAAAGTCCTTTGGACGCTCTCTTTGTCAATCCTGAAGAGTTAAAACCAGTTGCTACCCACGAAGAAGTTATCGTGTATAAGAGAGAAGATGAAGCCGAACTAGAAGAAGAAGCAATGCTTGCGTAATGGTTTTCATAAGAATTCCTTACTTTCATTCCATGATTTGTATTTGCTAGATACTGTCCATGATATAAAGATTTAAATTTGAGGTTTCAATATAATCTAACAGCTATTGATGTTATGAAAAAATCTGATTGCCTTTTGAATTCTGCGTTGTGATATAAAGATTTGTGATAATTATTTAGATCTATGTGCCGAATAATTTAGAATGTGAGCTCGTAATTGAACGTTTATTATTTGCTCCAAAATGTTTATTCTGCATTTAATAGGTAAAAACATACGATTATCTAATATTATCTTTGTAAAAAAACGTCAAAGGTTTCTTATTTATTACCCGCCCGACAGCGGCGTCTGTCACTCAGCCCCGCGTAGATTTTAATTTTGTGTCGGATGCCTCGCGGACCCAAATTGTGAGGTTGCTCTTTGTGCTTGTATGTAAATATATCTTGAAAAGTTGTTATCCGCTTAGGGTTATCCTTAGAATGATTCGAATAAATCCCGAACCTCCCTGACACTTTGCGCGATAGAGCCTCTAGAATCTCTCCCCTTGCGTCCTGAACTTTGATGTGATTCTTGGCGTGCCGAGATGTATTGAAATTTCCCAATTATGATCGTCAATATTATTGAAACTGAAAAAAAATTCAGCGCCTAGACATTGTTTGGTCATATAGTAGTTAAGGAATCGAATGAAACATTATATATTTTCTGAATAAACCAAATAAACCGAGTTTTACGAACATGATCCATATATTAGCCACCAAGACACGGCTTAAGGTGACTGCCTACTTTTGGAAATTGATTTAAGCTTTCTTTAAAACTTCCAAATCTGGAAAGAAAAATAGGGTGTCCCGAACTCGTTTTCGAGATAATCAGCATTTAATGGAAGCCTACGCACGAGCTTTTGGAGTAAAAATTGCGCCACCGGAAGTGATTAGAAAAAAATTAAGATGAATAAGATAATAGTTATTTGTAGACTATATGATTGCATGAATGAAGGCTTGTCAATCATTCTACAATAATACATGGATATTTTCGACAAAAAGACAGAGAGATACATTGATTTGTCATATTTTGTAGTTTCGGTGCTCTTAAAAAATCTCATAAAATCGAACAAAAATCCCTACAAAAATCTATTTTTTCACGTGTTCCTGATTTAAACTTTTCCTAAAATGTTGATATAACCTAGATTTTTAGGAGTTTTTTCGAATGAGCTATCAAAAAATATAGAGTCCCGTGCAAAAATTTGAGGGTTTTGCCCTGTTGAAGCAAGGGAGCACGGCAGACATAAATTTGTTGATTGGTCTTCCTGTGGTAGTGACGTATGCTGACGAATACGGTTATCCGCGAAAAATAGCGTGGGCTCAAGTAAATATCAAAGATGGCGGCATATATAATATTGACGGGGAATGCAACTTTTTCAAACTTTTCGACAATGCTACGTCAGGTTGCCAGGGCCACTTGGGTTGCCAGGGCCAGTTAATGAGCTAAATTATTGCTAATGTATGCGTCCAGGTCGACTCGGTCAATGGGTATTTCATCTATTTTCTCTTTGGTTTTACGAAACTTCAACAGTTTGTTCGCCGCAAGTTCACATCTTGGTGAATTTTGGGACTTCAAAGTGAAATTGATTAGCGATCTTTCAGGCTGATAATACTGTAGCTTCAAAAACTCTTCAAATCCACAATTTCGAAAACGAATTCATCACACAGCAGAAGGATAAGTTACTCTGATAACTCTGTAAGTTCTAGATACAATTTTCAAAAAGTATTTAGTGTAAATATGCAATTCCAGTAAATATTTGAATCCTTGAAAACGAAATAATTTAAATTGTTGATTGATCGACCTCGTACTTTTAGTGCTTCATTGTTTTTTTGTTTTGTTTTGTTTTGTTTTGTTTTGTTTTGCTTTTTTGTATTTACATCCTGTTCTTTGCCTTTATAGCTTTATACTAAGGCTGTTAATAATTGCCAGACGAATATCGTTTATACATGTATTAAAATCTATTTTTATAATTGTAATTAAAGTAATTTTTATTCGCCAAAAGACAAAGGCTTGCTGTTGCCTTTTACGCTAGAATAAAATCAAGTTTTTACGACTGACGAGACGATTACAATTCTATCATTAGTAACCAACACACGGAAATCCTTTTTACGGCCTCTTTATTTGCTTTGAAGGCAATAATTATTCCGTGTTTGGATTTTTTCGGTAGCAATGCCAAAAAATGAATGTAATTTGACTTCCTTTCTTTCTCTCCTCTTTTATAATTTCCTTCAATAAAAAAGTTTTGAAGGCCTGCATTTCATATGATATAAAACACACAAAATCCAATACTAACTGAAGAAAAAGCCTTTGTTTGACTGACCCGGACAAAACATCATTAAAAGAAAAAAAAGCAACAAAATTAAGAAAACAAATTGAAGACATTTTGGTTTCTGGTATGCAAATTTTTAAAATAAATTATCTTCCAGGCTGTTTTAATTGCTAACTTATGCTAATGCTAGGCTTTCACGATAAACAGCTGGCCAAAAACACCGTGATGAGTATGCTACAAAGTACGTTGGTAATTTCCTGATGCTGATTGACCGATACCCGGTCACATGATCATAGTTTCACTCCCCGTCATTTATATTTATCATCCGCCATATTGTTTACGTATGAGCCCGTGCTCCCTTGGTTGAAGCTCAAAACGCGTATGGTTCTTCAATAAAATCTTGTAGATTTTTCAGCGGTTTTTGAGCGCGCGCTCATCGTGGGCTCAATTCGAACGTTCAGAAGTAGGCAGCCACCTTAAAAACGCGTGATTGGTTCAAGGGAGCACGGCAGACATAAATTTGTTGATTGGTCTTCCTGTGGTAGTGACGTATGCTGACGAATACGGTTATCCACGAAAAATAGCGTGGGCTCAAGTAAATATCAAAGATGGCGGCATATATAATATTGTTTACGTATGAGCCCGCGCGACTTTTAAGTAACCGCATGCGCATCTATACCACAGGAGGACCAATCAACAAATTTATGTCTGCCGTGCTCCCTTGATTGGTTAATCCAATATATTAACTGAGGATGCGCAGTGTGGTTTTCCGCTGAATTTAGCGCATGCGGTCAGTTCAAAATGGCGGAAGAGAAAGAATTCTTGTCGAGCGCTATTTTTTCCCAAAATCGAAGTTTTTTACTAACATATCTGGATTAAATGCCGTAATTGATCAAGAAAACAAGTCAGATGAGTATCTTGATCTTATGTGAATGGTTAATTGAATTGTTTTTAGTCTTATTCGGCCAAAAACAAGTCATCGAAGTGTATGTATTTGAATAAAAAGACAGCGAAGAAATGCAATTATTGCGCCGTTATTCTAAGTCTTTTCCAAAGTTCTGACCTATAAATGCTGCTCGATTGTCAAGATAATAATGTAAATATAGTCGTGAGTGCTTTAAATTTGAAAATATGTAATCAAAACTATAGATGAGCATGCTTTACTCCGATTATTATGTTAAATCTGTTCAACTGGGTTGCTGTAATTTCGATATCCTGTGTTAGATTCCTAGATAATTCTTCCTTTTAGGTTTTTCTTGGCGAAAAAACAACAACGTACAATGGGAATATAATACTTATCATTCAACTAGTATGAAAGCAGACGCGAACCTTCCGTTGATAAAAGCATTTTTTCCTCAGAAAAAGTATAACTTTTTTCAGGAAAAGGGTTTTCATTATTCTCAATATTAGCAATTAATCAAATGCCACTTCATTTGTGCTTGCATGGCAATCTTACTTTTTTCATTTAATTTTGATATTTCTACAATATCAATTAAGAAGTTTTTAATATTTATGTTAAGTAGATATGGGAGAATCTCTATTGTAAAGTACTCAGTTTGATCTTCCTCATATCTTCAGCCAGTTTAGCTAGGATGTTTTTTCCTTTGACTTTAAACATTTGAGTCATACACAGGAGAATATTAAAACAACTACAAACAAAAAAGTTAGCTTTTAAAACTGTTTCCACTTAATGTTAGTGCTGCATTTATAGTCAAGCAGAAGTTGTCAAGGTTCTGAGTTTTATCAAAAACCTGTTATAATCAGGTACTCCTCTAGATAAGTATTGGTGAAACAACATTAAGAATGTTTGGCTTTATCACATCTGTGTTTAGTTTAGATATAATGAAATTCTTCATCAATTGTAATACTGACTAGAAAGCTCTTTCCATTTGGCATAATTTGCACTTGCTTTATTTTGGGTTCCTCCAAAATGCTAATTCCCTCCCAGTGGAGTAATGTTTCATGTATACATCATATTACTTGTTTTTGTTAGTGGATTCAATCACATGTTGTTGATTGTAAAGGTAAGTGATGTCAGCATTATATTTGCTTTGTGTATTGCATTAGTCAACTTTTATAGCAATCTAGATAGTTTTAATCATTAGTTTTGCCCTGTTTTTACCCACCCATATGGTGCACAAGGAGGTTCTAGTACACCTATAGTGGCCTGTTTTGTTTGTTATAGATCAAAAAAATTAGAATACATTTTCTCCTTTCTGAGAATTGAGAATTATGATATTACCAAAGTTAAAAACCAAAGTAGATAGATTTTCCATCTACCAAGATACAACTTTTTTGAATAGAGTAAAGGAATATACCATAAGTACCCTTATGATACACAATTGCAAATTTTAATTAAAAGGCCTTGGAAAAATTCCTGAATACAATGTTGGGGTTTTTCATGTTCTTTTTTTGCTAGCAGTTATTTTCTCCTCACATTGCTTCATAAATATATACCCCATCTTTCAATTTTCAACTGTTTTGATACACTAAAGTGTATTTATTAAAATTAATGATGACCACTTTCAGCATATAATTTTTCTATATACATTTATTGAAACAATTCCTTCTGTCTAACACCCTCAAGATGCAGAGAGCTAGGTTAAAGCTATAGTAGAATAACCCAGCACCCACTTGTGAAAAGATGATACAAAAAGGGCTGAAATAGTTTCATATTGAAAAGCTTGTGCCAGTGAAAAGTTTTATTATGAAAATTGGTAAACCTAAACCTAGTTTTTGAATCAACAAGATTGGCAGAACCAGGAAAAAATGTCAAAATGTTTTCTGACATTTCAGATCTAGTATGTCACTCAAAAATGATTCAATGAAACAAACTTTAGATTTAAAAAAAAAACAGAACAAAAAAGTCAGTTTTGAAATTTTGCAGAAAAATATGAAGCCTATTCAGTACAAACTAAAAGACAATCTTCCAATATCTTTGCCGAGTTTGTGGTAAATACCCTTTAACTAAAGACTTGAACTTGGGTAGGTCGAGGATCAGACATAAAAATGATTTCCAAAGTAAAAGAAGATATTTATCCTTCGTATCACAACATTTCATCATTGACTAAAGCTTTTATCCTTGGTCTCAGCGTTCCTCTAAACAAGCTCTTCGAAACAGGTGTCTCCTTGTCCACGAGTGCGTTTTATCACCAAGAACTTTATTTTTCAAGTACTAATAAAAGTTCTACATCTGAAGAATTCCAATGAAATAAATTATGTTAAAATCCAATATAGATTACAATTGTCCCAGTTGAGCAAGAAATAGTTGATTGTACTATTAATATGTCTAACTTCGAATATTTTATTACTTTGAAAGGGAAAATCTAGTACGGCCGAACTTCAAATACAATGGCCATTTGCATTTACTTACAACAGATATTAATGAGTAAAAATATCAAAATTTTAAGCTTATCTCTGTTGATCTGACCTTATTTTTGACTAAAACGTAAACATGACCTACATCAATTTGTTTCACAATTGTCGACTTTTGTACCAAAAAGTAATTTAGCGCATCTCGATAACCATCAGGTTGACCTCATTCTAAACATCACTGCCACCTTCTAAGTACTTTTTAAATTACACTATGACTGATCAATTAGATATTTTGGTTGCCAGTAAGCTGTAAAAATTTTTCAAAGTGGCTGCTTTTTGAAGCACGAATACTGCTATAGCGTCCGCCAATTTGTTTTTGGGATTTTCGCGCATGCGCACGCGTTTTTAAGCCGTGTCAGCCACCAATGTTTTGGTTTGGGTTGAATGTATGACGTCATACGTTACTCGTGCCAGTCTTCTTGAGCCGAATTCTTGTAGATTTGTCGACCTGAAACGGGATTGACTCAATTATTTTAAGGCGTTTTAAATATTCGAAAAATGTCTTTCTTTCTCGCGAATAAAGAACATTTTTTTGGGAAAACATAAATTCTAAGGAGCTTGATGTCAACAAGAGAATATGAAGTAAGAGAGCATATCCCTGTGACCCATGAAAGTTTCTTGAAAATCTAGTCTGAGCTATTTTAGCATGCGAATCTTGATTGGTTAGAGTTGTAGTGATGTCATAGACAGAAGAGATCGGCAGTGACAAAGCAAGCTTCACGCAGTTGACAAACCAAACTTTATTTAATTTGACGAGAAAATGTGTTTAGAGGAATTCCTTGAGAAATTCTGAAAGGTTTTTGAAAGAATCCATAAACAGCATATGTAAAAAATAATCAGCTGAGACAACATCATTCAAGTTATAGATGAGACTGTAAGTTATTCCACAATTCTCCACCTAAACTGAAATACAGTTAATATTGCTGCATCCCAAGAACACGTACTTCTGACCTGAACTTCAGTGTTTTCAAAATGACAAGTTATCTAATGGACATCTAAAATGAAGGTAGATTGGACTCGTTTACGAAAGAGCCGGATTTTCGATGAACAAACTTGTTGAATTCACTGAGTCAAGAGTTTAAAAAACTTTAAACTTGAGAGAAAATTTAGCATTTACTGTTGGAATCAGTTGTTTACCAGTAAAAAGAAGAGATTTTAAGATAGCTGAAAACAGTCAAGCTGCTCGATAGAAGGATTAAACATAAAGGCACAAATACGCCGAACTGAGAGCATCTGGCAGAAAAATCGCAAGTACAATGCCCTTCAATCAAGTAAAAATAATCTCTTTTTTATTAGTTTGAATCCTAAAATACTAAGTTTGATTCACTTTTTGTACTTCGCCGATATTGTGATTGTATTTCTATTGTCTGTTTGGGACTTTAGAAGATGAAAAGTTATGAAAAAAATACCTGAACATTGAGGCGGAGCGAAAATTCATGGTGCAAAATTAAAAGAAAGTTCTAGTTTTAATAGTCAAATTTTTTCATTAATTCGCCTTTACCCAATGGGCAATGTCTTTTGCATAAACTGACACACCGTATTTTGGCAAGCTAAACATATTTAATAATTGTGAAAAATCACTTCAGTGCCTCTTGTAGTTTTTTCCTCTGTGAAAACAGAAAATTTTCTTCGGCACATTTCGGTGCAAATAGTTTTTCTGATTCGTGTGTGAAACAAAATACTGGCCTTGTTCATCGTCTTCTTAATTAACATTGAGCAGCAATAAGGGATCGCATGTTAAAAATAGCTCAGGCTTGCGCGCGAAGCTAAAAATAGATTTTCAAGAAACTTTCATGGTTACAGACCCATGTATGGGAGATGTGCTCTCTTACTTAATATTCTCTTGATGTCAATTATTTCACCGCTCATCTTGGTTGGTACCGAGTATGGCTTTATCAAAGGGATACAAGACGCGGAAGACATCCGTATTACCAGACTTCGCATCAGTAAATTTTGCTTCAAAACTTCGTTCAAGATTCAGATGTCCAGTGTGTAAAAACCCTCGGAAAGAACCTGTACAGACTGAATGTGGGCATCGAATGTGTAGTGAATGTCTTCAACAAATATTGAGGTAAACATGCATTAGCTTTAACGTTTACGGCCAAGTAGACGAGCTGATCAAATTTTAATTCTCCTTACCCTGTACTTCGTAAATATGCGGGTGACATTTCCGTAATAAAGAAAGTGCTTTACAGCGGTTTTTATTTCTAAGAAAGTGCTTCGTTGCCGTTTTGTGTGATTAAAAAAGTGCTTAACTGCACATTCCTAAATGGCTCAGTTCAACATGCACTGGAAACATCTATCGATTTGAGATGTTGGAAATATGTTGGAAATAAGTTGGAAGTGTGACTTCCAACCTTTTGGACAGATCCATGGTATGGAAATTTGTTGAAAATATCAGGTTGGGAATATCATGGAAATATGTTGGAAGTTAATTAGTTAGTGATGATGCGTGCATGTTGGAAATTTGTTGGAACTTTGTTGGAAGTGAATGTTGGAAATATGTTGGAAGTGATTCGGGTACAAATCAAACATAACTCCTTTAAATTCTTCACAAACACTGAGTTGCTCGTGTGGTTGGCGATCCTAGTTACGCGTCTCAAGCTAAAGGTTTGGCCATAAACAAAGACAAAACAGAACGGCCAAAACCATTTGCTCAAGACAAAAATAGAAACTCAGTGAAGATATCGGATTCAAGATATTTCGATCTGAAACGGCCTGGACGGCAGACATCCTTCATTGAACGCATACTTTCAGTCACGTCTTTATCAGAATATTTATGAGTTTTAAGTCTATGTCCTTCAAGTTGAGGATTAAAAACTGCATTAAAGATCCATGCTGGCATGGCATAAGAGTATGTAGAACTCAATTTATACATAGTTCGTTAACGACCACTATGCGCGCAAACTTAAATAACGCGCTTGCTTTATAGTATAACACAAACAAAGTATACATTTTCTGAAAGCTGAGTAAACATAGTTTATGAAGACATCTTCAAAATATGATTTTTTCAATTGTTGTTCACATTATTGTCCTCCAAGCGAAATTTGACCATGCCTCAGTGAAAACGTTAACGGACACGTACATTTTAAGCTATGTTTGCGAAAAATGTCTTAATATTCTCAGGAGAAAATAAGCTCCAAAAGACTGTCCCAGATTTTTGATATCTGTTTTATGTCTCTCGTTATTTTTGATCAAAGTTTGGCGATTGCTTTTGGAGTGTTGTTTAGAGTAAAAAGCGTCATAACTTTGGAAAGAAATTAAATTTCAAAAATCGGAGATAATATTTTTTGGATCATGAGTTACTTTTTAAACTCTCCAAATTTTAGAAAAATCGAATGAAATCCAAGGGCCTTTTAGCTTTTTGAAGTTGAGGTTTTAGCGACAAAAATAAAATAAAATTAAATTAAATTAAAAAAAAGAAAAAAGAAAAAGAAAAAAATGCATTTCTTTGTTTGGAGCCGGAAGCTGCAGGAGCCACGATGGTGTTGGTCAAAACACCTTAAGCCTTCCATTTTTTCATCACTTGTCAAATTGCACAAAAAGCACAAAGGAACATTTGGACTCAACGTTATTGCAAGCGATTTCCGGTCTTGATAAAGTCACGATTTCGATTCGTCTCAAAATTTTGTTTTTTTCAATCAAAAATTGCAAGAAGTTTCACAAACATATGAAAGACAAAAATTTAAAGTTACGAAATTTCAAACAAAACATTTTCGAGCAAATCGTCATTTTTCGTATCCTAATACCTTAATGCAAGTGCTAATGTCTAAAGGCAGTGCTAGTTTGTTAGTAAACAAGAAGGAAGGGCTTTAATGTTCGTGAATACTTTGATAATTATAGCGCACATAGACTTTGACTGGGATAATCTGTATGCTGTACGTCTGTTGTGAATTGTAGTATAATAGCACTATCAGATTGAAGCCAGTTACAAGTTTTACTGAGACCATAACACAAGGTGCAGAGAATTGCCACTTTCCGTTGTTTGTTTGTCTGTACGCTGTTCTGAATCTCGTTCGACTGTCATTGCGCAGTCAATATTGTGTCAACACCAGCAGAAATACATTATATATTCCTATTAATATTCTGAACAGTCATGTATGACAGTGTGACGTCACATAGCAACCAAATCTTGGCGCGACGCTTCTACCAAAATGTCACAATACAATTGTAATTTTTAAAGGCGGGAATCTTGAAACGAAAAGCGGTCAAAACAAAGATTTAAAAGTTTATTCATAAGCGTAGTAAGCATAATAATTACTCATTAACTTATCAAGTCAAGAGAATATTAAGTATATCAATACTTTTTTTTATCATATCAACGATCTAAAACTCTGAAAAGATAAATAATACTGGCCTTTCGTTTTCTCGCCATTTTTTTTTCCCGGCAAGAAAAGTTGTCGCGTAGTTAGAAAAATCTTTTCTCTTCTTTCCCTTCATTTTATAAACCCAAACAAGGACGTTTCACTACTAAGCTGTTGAGCTTTTAACTAAGCTAAAGTACTTTTTCCCTTGCTTTTCCATTGTGCTCATCAATCCTTTTAAGTGTCAAAATTTACTCAGTAACTCGTTTATCGTATTAGAGAATTGTGAGGAGATGCTTGTCAAAAACGTTGAAAATGGCTTCTAGAATAATGATTTTTACTTCCAAAAAGGTACCAACTATCTATGAGTGCTAAGTGACAGAAGGGAGATAATAATCCTAAATTTCGACTGTCATTTTGGCTTTCTTTTTTACATTTCATTTTTTTTACGAAGAAACCACCGAACCCCCTGGGATATAATAAACGATCGGTCCCTTATGAAAAGCTGTATACAGTATGTTCATGTAAAATGTTGTCTTTTCCCCATGTCCTTTTATTTGCTTGACTTCTTATCCAGGTAAATGTAGTAATAGTTTATGGTTGAATCATCTATTTTAGTAATATTTGTGAATCATCTATTTTGTATGAATGATGTTTGTCTTTGTTGCTCAGTTGTTTTCATCTCTGAGTGGGAGCCCTGACATAACACTCTGGTCCTAATATAACGACTTGTGCAGCAATCCTAGAGATTATAAAAACATTATGCATCACAGGAAAATTTCAGTGACATTGATACTTAGAAATCACTCGAATTATGAAAAACAACCACAACAACTTTCGAATATACTTTCCTTTCCTATTTATTAAACTTCATATATTTAATCGCGAAACATATCAGTTTAACATTTGAGTTCTAAAAAGAACCAAAATCAAATATGAGCTTGCCCAACCTGGAATATAAGATCATATTTCATGGATTAAAATCATTTTAGGATAGGAATAGGAAAGTACAATGGGGATAATACAATTTTACTGTACTACTTTTGTTTGATTAGAATAAGGTGGCAAAATATTATCTAACGATACTCTTTGGTAGTTTATGTTATTTATATAAAAAGTTAATTTTAAGTTTGATGAGTTTCGATTTTTTGATTCACTCTTATCAAGTTAATTATTCACATACAGTCGTTTGCAACTAAGTAGAACACCAGACACTAATGAAACATGTTCTAACTGGCGGCCGAAACGTTGAAGTTATAGTCGACCGGAACGTACGAGGTTTGGCGCCAAAGTGCCAGCCTGATGGCAACGTTTGTTCAAATACGTGTGTACGTTGATCTGTTGGCGTTGGTCATGGATTCCTTCGAAAGAGTAGACATAAGGGAGTTTCTAGAAGAGATCGATCCTGATCTCCTTCAGTATTCTTCACATTTTCGAAAAAAAAAGGCTTTACTTCAAACAAAAGCATGAAGTACTGGAGAGAAAACCATTTTGATTCTTTCGAGATTGAAGTACCCTGAGAAAAAAACAAAAAAACAAAACAAAAAAACAAAAAAAACAAAACAAAAACAAAAAAAGCAACTTGTCATCGCTTATCACCACCGCAAGCACAGCAGTGGCGCAGCTCAACGGGGTCGAACTGAAAGCATGTGAAGGCGCCTCTGGCAGCCACTATACAGTCCATGTATGACCCCGGAGCACAGCTCTAAACAGTTTGAATTAGTTAGGTTGATTTGAGAGGATGGAGGAAAAACCGGTGGACCGGAAAAACCCTCGAAGTAAGAAAGAGAACCAACCAACCCAGCTCGCATGGGGTGACTAGGATTCGAACCCCGGATCTCAGAGGTGAGAGGCGAGCGTTTTACCACCACGCATTACCCTGAAGGAATTTGCGCGCCCAACCGTCCAACGAATCATTACGAAACATACACGTTCCGGTTGACTATATTCAACGTTTCGGCCGCCAGTTAGAACATCTTTTAGTGTCTGGTGTTCACGCTTAGTTGCAAACGACTGTATTTACCTTTTGCAAGTCTTCCTTGTTGACTTATGATTTGTGCAAAACATGGTGTCAAACCCAAAGAAACGTTTTTCAAACTTCAAACAGATTGATGAGCAGTTGAGCAAAAGGTATCTTCACGAAACTCAGCAAATACAAAGATGAATATCTAGGTTCCTTAACCTCCTTTTTTAAAGCCATAGATCAAATCTTTAAATCATCAAGGTCTTAAAAAATTCTTGTGTGTCGTATTTTTTCGAGTGGCTCTTGGAAAGGTACTTCGCAAAGAATAATTCAATAACTAAATATCTTTTTCGTTAAAAGCATCAAAGTAAGTGAAAAAACATTTTCGAAGGACTCCTTTACCCATATGACTGGTTCATAGAGAAATATCTTTGAGATTTTTGGGGGAAAACGGGAAGATAACCACGAGCGTTTACTCTTCCCTCTTGGCCGCCATTGTGAAATCGCTGAACCGCGGCGTGACGTCATACTGTCATACTTGACTCATTCATTGTTTACCTTGGAGACGTCTCCTCCCTCCTGCATCAAATGAAATAAAAGTTCATTCTTACGTTGAGATAGCTGTTTTATCTCATCTTCTATTTCTTCTAATAGTCCTTGGATTAGCATGAAGTGTTCTGTATATATACATATATATAATGTGAAATATAATGTGTATCTTATATGGCTTTATTTAGTTTTATTGTTTAAACAGCACTAGTATTCCTGCCTTTTTCATTATACTTTCATCTTTTTGTATCTGTACCTTTTACAGTAAAATAAACAATGGTTTCGAGTGGCATGCCATGAAATAATATCATAAAAGTCACTTGTATTTTTTTAGTTTGCACACGCAAGAGACCAGTGGGATATATTTTTTACAGTGCCATGAAAAAGCATTGTAAAACTATTTTATCCTGCGACATTGAAAATCCACTTAGGCTAACTGCAATGGCTGATTTGAAGAAACAGAGGAATACCATTAAACATACAACATCCTTCCTGTATTCTGATATCTTATAGTCCCCTTCACATTTCCCAGTGCCATCTTGGAAGGTAACCATATACCTTTGCATTGAAGTGAGAACAGTGGTGGCCTTGCAATAATAGACCTTTTTTTAACACCTTGGAAAATTATTTACATGTCTTTATCATGCAAGGTCACTGCCATTCTAACTTCAATGCATAGGTATGGCCATCAAGATGGCATAGGGAGACTATTGGGGCTGTATTTTCAATGATCTGGGATATTTCAACAAATTTTATGATGATCGTTTGGTTTCGCGATAAACCTTGAGATCAATTTTTCCCTTTAACACTTTATTTTCTTCGCACTTGGTGTCGAACGTACAATTCACGATGAACTCTGAACACACACTTACACACACCTAGCCTTGGTAAACTACTGCAACTTCTTATATAGTCTTTTACAATCTTTCTAGAATGTTCTACATTACATCATATAATTTTCCAGAAATTACTATAAACAATCTATATATATAATATAAATAGACATTTTGTAATCACTTCTAACTTACTAGAATTTTCTATAACAAAGACTAATCAAGAATGTCCTGGAAAATCTAGAATATTCTATAAAACGTGCTTATTGTCATTTCTTCTGTCCATCGTTATTTAGAACCCCAGAAACTGTCAGTTTAAATTTTTCATTTTTCACGTTTTTTTGTATCCTCTAGAAATCCAAATCCTCATTGTCCTTTAGATAAACAGCCACTCTCTGAAAGACAAGTATTCAATGATGTCTGCTGCAAGCGTGAGGTTCTTGGGCTCATTTGTTTCTGCATGAATCACAAGCATGGATGTGGATGGAAAAAGGAACTGATGCACTTAGAAGTAAGAATCTAGCTAATTTCTGGTAATATATGGTAACATGAGTAGGTTTTGGCCTTTGACAGAAAAAGACACAGTAAAAAGCATACATGTCAAAGACTTGACCAGTGCACAAAAGCTAATACTATCACTTGGGTTTTGGAGCTCTGACATTTACATTACACATGGATGTGAATAACTGTGGACCAAGTAATACTGTGAAAAGGAGTATCACTGAAAAATAATGTACATTATATATATATACATGTGTTGATATCAAAGACAGTATTGTCAAGCAACGCCAAATCATCATTGGGAAACATCAGTGTTCATATGACAGCTAACCGGCCAACATCATAAACTGTAGTGGTTGGTAGTTGTAAAAATGAAACTCTTAAAAGTAAGATTAACAGGAAAAATCCACGGGTAAGGGCCTGAAAATTAAGAACCTGTTAGCCTCAAATTTGTCATTTATACCCCCTTTAAACAAGAACCTATTTAGCCTAGAAAATAAAGAACAGGTTTTTATTTTCAAAAAATCATCATTGAGTGATGCAGAGCTGGGTAAGAATCCTGTTTGGAAAAACAGGTTCTTGCCATTGCTGTGCAGATAAATCAATTAATGTAATGAAAATATAAAGTGAAGGAAGGTTGATATTAATTGTATTGCATTATGTCAGCAATAAGTCAGCATGTGAAATATAATGTACAGTAATCTACAGTGTGAGTACATGAGTACATTTATTTGTTTTTACACAGAAATAAGAACCTATTTAAGAACCTAGATAGCCTAAAATTGTGTTAACTACCATTTAAACAAGAACCTGTTGAGGCTAACTCTAAAAAATGTAGGTTCTTACTCGCGGGTTTTTACTGTATTTGCATCCCAAAACAGTCAGAATACGTTTCTGGATCAACACTCAGGGTCACTCTATAATATTATTACCTGGTTATTATGTTTTAATGTTATACGGATAAGGACTTTGATGACATGGCCTTGTCTCATGCCTCTTACTTTATCTGAGATACATAAAGAGGCATGCTTTAGTTACAGAACCTGCTGGACTGTGGTAGATCCTATTGGATTAAGGAAGAGTTTTTGGGGTTATCCTGGTCCCGCCTCCAATTATAATAATGTTAATGTGCTACCCTTCCCTTGAGAATAATAGTGTAAAAAATGTTGGCCGCCATGTTGGATGATATGGCATAAGAAACCAAAATTAAATCTATGCCATCCAAGGGCGGATCCAGGGGGAGGGTCGGGGGTGGTCGCGACCCCCCTGTCATTCCTGAGGTCAAATGGGCTTCCTGTGGTAAAAATGCGACTGGGATTCCTTTTCGCACAAAATTTACCCCTAAGACCCCCCCTTCAAAAAGCCCTGGATCCGCCCTTGCCATCGGCTTTGACTTGTCATACACCTCAAAAGCTGGGCTGAACTAAGTCAGGCCACGGCCAGTCGATTTTGTTTTAGCTCGTTAGATTTTGCGAAGAGAAAGACAAGAGAATCAAGAGCACACTGATTTAAGCAAAGGCTGCATTTCTATAGGTTCATACCAACTGCTAAATTATTATGTTTTCTTGTGTTTTATTATCTTATTTCCAGGAGCACTTACGTCATTGCGAATATCGAGAAGTTCCTTGCCCGAATCAAGGATGCAAAGAAATGATTCCAATGAAAAAACTTGATCATCACGTGGAAGAATCTTGTCTTTATAAACCATGTCAACACTGTGGGGAACATGTACCTGAAGTCCAGATGGAGGTCAGAGTGCGATTTTTTTTCTTATAGTTTGTTTTCTTTCTAACTGATCCTTGAAAGACGTAACTTTCTCAGACGAGAGAACACTGATCACAAAAAGTGATAGCTAGATCAGTCTCCCAAAGCGATGGCTATGATTAATATGTCGACTAGTAGTAAGATGGATATAAATGCTAGTATTCCGAACTAATGTGATGAAAAATGTTTGCGCTCTTTGTTCGTGTTACTGTAAACTTGAACTCTTGTTTTATTTATATGCATATATAGAGAGTGAACAGTACAGTAAGGGATATAAATAACAAAAGAGAAAGGATGTTTAAGTTTGTGTGACTGTTAAAGTAGTAAGCACCGTTTCGAGTCGAACTTCAGGTCAAACGCACTGACATATATTTTGATGTGCATATAAACTACTAAATACTAACAGCTGTGCAAATGGTTTGACCACAGGTAGCCCAAGCTTGGTTTCTGTGGTGTCCTGTTATAAGGAAATGTATGGAGATACATCAAAAATTTCAATAAAATCTTTGAAACGTGTAACAAAGCCTCGAAATTTTACCCGATCATTGCGAAATAGCACTTCTTTCGCTCTGCGTGGTTATTTTTTGAATGTAGCCCATTTTAAGGATTTTTTTCCTTACTGGTGGGGGAAAAAATCTTAAAACGGGCTAAATTCAAAAAATAACCACGCAGAGCGAAAGAAGTGCTATTTCGCAATGATCGGGTAAAATTTCGAGGCTTTATTTCACGTTTAGATGATTTTATTGAAATTTTTGATGAATCCCCATACATTTCCTTATAACAGGAAACCACAGAAACCAAGCTTGGGCTACCTGTGGTTTGACTCGAAGATGTTATATTTGAACTGTAACAACTGTAATTGGCTGAGTGCATGGTGTTGGTGTGAGGACGTGTGTTTGTTCTGTCTGAACGACGACCGGTCCGACAACCTGAATGGTAGACGACGGGTAGTCATCTTCAGAGTACAGTCAAGTGCATGAGTGACGAAAAATAAGTCTACTGTAGCTGAACATCGAAATCGTGAAGCAGGGATACCCTATGATACACTAACCCTGTGTTCTCCCATCTTTTAGGCTCATCTGCGTAAATGTGAAAAGGTCCCTATTACTTGTCAGTATTGTGGAATGAGTGGTATTTTGCGTGAGCTTCAAAACGATCATATCGAAAACCACTGTGAAGCAGCAGAAAAACCCTGCAAATTCAAAGATGTTGGGTGTCTCTTCAAGGTATGACCACACAAGAGTCAAATGCACAGACTATTGTAGAAGATCAATCTGTTACTCAATGAGAACGTGACAATTGCCAAAATAACCGACATCATATTTTTTAATTTATTGCATACGTTTAATCATGGCGTGTAGAATTTGGAACGAGGCATGCATGGGGATGTTTTAGAACTACGAAAACCCCGTGCGGAGGATTTTTTACCCATTTGTAATACATGTTAACAAAATGGATGTTTAAACGTCATTTAGGGTAAATTAGAAGACCTTAATGAGCACTACGATTGCCAGAAGGACGAGCATCTCAAACTGACAGTTCAATCTATGTACTCATCAAAGAAACTGCAAGAGGAATTGAGCCAAAAAGTGGATAAAGCTAAAGAGAAGACTGAAAAACTGGAAAAAGAATTGTCTGAGCACCGAGAATCGTTGGCTGCAAACGCACAGAACTTGAGATCTTACCAGGCTAGACTGAGTAAAGCTGAGAATGGTGTTTCTGAAAACAAATCTGCTATTGCACAGATCAGAGAACGCATAGAGGTAGGCTGATCCAATAGACCTCAAGCATAATGTATCATACCTACACTTCCCGAATCCTTTTCGGTAGCTTTCTTGTGTTGCTGACTTTCATTGTTGTGTTGGTCTTATCAAAGAAGTTTTTACATTTGAATACGAAAAAAATATTTTGAAAAGGATTGTGGTAGTATAAAACATCATTTGGGTTAGGGTCTTTTCTCCTAGTTTATAAATAACCCGTTTATGAATCCAACTTGCTATAGATTTTAGACCCGCAGCCGGAATGGTCCGCGAGTCCCCAGTAGCCCAAAAGACCGAAGGTCGAATAGACATCTTTAGCTATCGCGTAATTTTTCCCCATTTCAGACCACGTGTCATTCTCTTGAGAATAAGATTCTTTGTTTGAGTTGTATCCATATTCATGTGTCTTCTCATGCAAAACCGTTAAGCAAAGAACTGATACTCTAGAAAAGGGAAAACAAGCTAAAGGGGTCTATGGGCTATTGACTATTAACTAAGATATTGAGGGCGAGGGCAGTCATGTCTTATACTGTCGAATTCATACGGATCGTCAGTGTGACTCACAATCCGTGCGATTAGTGAAAGTCATTGATCATTTATTATTACTGATCATACATAAGTCTGAATTATTAATACTCCTAATAAAGCGCACTTTCTTCACATCAAAATAGTCGAAGTGTGCTTTCATGGGGTACACACTTTCCGTACGATCCGTTCGATTTGTACGATTCCTAAAACGTTCGTGAAACTATAAGTATGGTATTCACGGTGTTGGAAAACCCTTCATATATCTGGAAAATAGACGAGTTCAGTCGAAGAAACCTCGGGGGGATCATAGGAAATACATCATCCATATATAGCCCCCCACTCTATGTTGGTCCCTATCAATACAAGGTCAAAATCATCGATTAAATATCTATTTTTCGCTATTGTTTAAAATATAGATTATTTCAAGGGGAAGGCGTGCGTACGGTATATGCGCACGAGTTGGTGACGTATAGGAAATCGAACGAGTGAGCATAGCAAGAACGAGTAAGATTTCAGATACCGACCAAAAAGTGCGAAAATGCCATACAAGTCCCCCATACAAGTCATGTCATGTCATGTCATGTCATGTCATGTCATGTCATGTCATGTCATGTCATTTCATGTCATTTCATTTCGTTTCGTTTCGTTTCGTTTCGATTTCATTTCAATTCAATTCATTTCATTTGATAAATAAATAAGTAATTACTTAAATAATCAATTAAATAAATAATTCAATAAATAATTAAATAATGATAATATATAAGCTATATGAGTTAAAACGACTGCTTTTAAGAAATTATCAATTGATATCGTCAAAAGCAAAGGTAAGAAATGATTACAAATGAATAAATATTTGACAGTATGCTTTCCACTTCCTTGCTACAGGATGCAGCTTCATCCAAAGGCGGTAAAACATGCGAGGTTTCCCTGCTGTTAGAGGAATTTCGCTCTGCTTTGGCAGATCAAGAAGAAAAACTGCGTTCGTTTGAACGCGAGTTGTCACGTGGCGTAGGGGGAGGAGGACTCCGATCCTTTAGCAGCAGCTCCCTGACTCTTGACAGGAGGTTGGACAGAAATGAACACCAGTTGGCTTTACATGACATTCAGCTAGCCGAACACGACCTTAAGATCCAGATGCTCGAGGCTGCTTCATACGATGGTACATACATTTGGAAAATAGACGAGTTCAGTCGCAGGAACCTCCATCCTTCCATATATGTTCCGCCCCTCTATAATGGTCGCTATCAATACGAGGTCATTACATATAAAATCATCGATTAAATATCTATTTTTCGCTATTGTTAAAAATATAGACTACTTCATGGGGAAGGCGTTTTTACGGTATATTCACACGAGTTGGTGACGTATAGGAAATCGAACGAGTGAGCATAGCAAGAACGAGTAAGATTTCAGATACCAACCAAAAAGTGCGAAAATGCCGTACAAGTCCCCCGCCCCCTCCTCTCCCCAATTATGAAGTTTTTTGAATATTTCATACATGCTGAGATTTTCTCGTGTTTTGTTTCGTTTTGTTTCATTTCATTTCATTTCATTTCGTTTCGTTTCGTTTCGTTTCGTTTCGTTTCGTTTCGTTTCGTTTCGTTTCGTTTCGTTTCGTTTCGTTTCGTTTCGTTTCGTTTCGTTTCGTTTCGTTTCGTTTCGTTTCGTTTCGTTTCGTTTCGTTTCGTTTCGTTTGATAAATAAATAAATAATTCAATAATGATAATATATAAGCTATATGATTTTAAAACGACTGCTTTTAAGAAATTATCAATTGATATCGTCAAAAGCAAAGGTAAGAAATGATTACAAATGAATAAATATTTGACAGTATGCTTTCCACTTCCTTGCTACAGGATGCAGCTTCATCCAAAGGCGGTAAAACATGCGAGGTTTCCCTGCTGTTAGAGGAATTTCGCTCTGCTTTGGCAGATCAAGAAGAAAAACTGCGTTCGTTTGAACGCGAGTTGTCACGTGGCGTAGGGGGAGGAGGACTCCGATCCTTTAGCAGCAGCTCCCTGACTCTTGACAGGAGGTCGGACAGAAATGAACACCAGTTGGCTTTACATGACATTCAGCTAGCCGAACACGACCTTAAGATCCAGATGCTCGAGGCTGCTTCATACGATGGTACATACATTTGGAAAATAGACGAGTTCAGTCGCAGGAACCTCCATCCTTCCATATATGTTCCGCCCCTCTATAATGGTCGCTATCAATACGAGGTCATTACATATAAAATCATCGATTAAATATCTATTTTTCGCTATTGTTAAAAATATAGACTACTTCATGGGGAAGGCGTTTTTACGGTATATTCACACGAGTTGGTGACGTATAGGAAATCGAACGAGTGAGCATAAGAACGAGCTCGGCTCGGCTCGGCTCGGCTCGGCTCGGCTCGGCTCGGCTCGGCTCGGCTCGGCTCGGCTCGGCTCGGCTTGGTTTGGTTTGGTTTGGTTTGGTTCGGTTTGGTTCGATTCGATTTTATTCATGATCAGCACCTTCAATTTAGCTCAATAAGCCTGAAGCGAGATGACGTTTTATCCCCGACTCTATACCATAATAGTTTTTTAAATTCTTTCATATTAAAATTTTTGATTCCTTAGAGAATACAGGAACAATAGTCATAATTGAAGAACAAAAGCAGTGTGAAAAGGATTATGGTCTAGAGACGGGGGTAAAACGTCATCTTTCTTCAGGCTTATTGCGTACAGTAGAAATTTAAAAGCAACTTAATCTTGCTATTAACATTTTTAACGGTTGGCTCGAAGGCGTTTTCTGGGCGCTGCATTTCCATTTGAAATCGCAACGTTGAAAAATTGAAAGCGATATACCAGGAGTTCAAAGCAAAAAAACATTTTTTGAAATCATCAATAATTGTTGAGTTATAGAAGAAGAAAAACCTTGGGACAACATTCTTTTCTTAAGGATGGTGCCTACTATTGTCAGCGCGCACACTTACTGCGCTTCTGCATCGACAGATTCCCGCGGGTTTCCAAAGCAAAACACTCAAAGGTACCTAAAACGTCGGTCTTTGAAAAAATAAAGACCAAGAACAACAGCAATAACTATTATTTATGTAGTCAAAGATGGATCACGGAGTAATCTTCAAGAATTCAGGTGTTTTGTGGCGAAAAATCATATGTTTTTACTTTCTAGAAAAAGCAGTTTCGATGGCCTCGGATCGGTGAATAATAAAATAACTTTTTCAATATTTCCATACAGATAAGCTTGGTTTGTTTTAAAGTTAAAAATTGAAAAGAAATCACACATTACACCAAATATCAGCCATTCATTTAGCTTTTCCTGCGAGTACAAACACGTCGAAAACAGAGCTAGTCACGCTGTTTCGTAACGCCGCGTCACGCTTGTCACGCTTTTAGCACCCGATTTATCCTCAAAATTTTTTTTCAAAAAATCATAACTCATCATAAATCGTAATGGGTAACCCCCATTTTTTTTTTTTGTCCAAAATGTAACAGAAATAGCTATATATTTTTTTTATAATAGAATTTTTAAAATAAAAATGGTTTTGGATGCAAATGTAAGCAAAAATGTAGTACCCTTTAGAACCATATTTTACACTTTTGAAGGCAAAATTTGGTTAAAGAAATAGTTTCTTATATGATACATAAAAGTTTATATATTTGATATATAGATAGCACAAATAGTCGTTTATTTGAAACAAGTTTCAGTTAAAATCGATCAAAACAACTTCGTGATATGATTTTTTCCCCTTGCGTAAAAAAAGTGCTTACGTCATCGGTGTTTAACGTCTTAGATGCGTGGGTACCCACAATTTTTTTCCAATCAGCGCGCGCGTACTATCCTAACTAGATAATTGATGAGGATATTGATTGCTATTTGTCATTATGAAGCCATTTGATGAATGGTATGACGGAATTCAAAGAAGTAAAAAACTTACAAATTATTACTCCTTCCAATTTAATGTTTTCCACAATCGGTTTTCGGCATTTATCCCTTTTTATTGTCGATCACGATGTCTACCCACACCATAAGTTTGGTCCAAAAGCACATTTTATACGTAGTTTGAGGATCATTCATACACAAAATATCTAATATTTAATCAAAAAATAGATAAAATCTAACTTGCGCGCGTACTTCTCCAATTTCCTACCCCTGCCCTATCGTTAAGGTTATTTGTTAATTCAAAAATGTTTTTTTATTACAGAAGCATGATGAAATGTGCCATTATTCATTTGAAGAATCTCTCGGAGTAAGTATCTATATACCTAGTTACCATTATAAACCATGTAATGTTTACATGATGTTCTCTGAAGAAATGTTTCTATGTTTTCATATCCATATGAATGAAACAAAGCTGCCCAAACAATGTATCTCTGCTATCCTATGCGGAAAAAATCGTAAAATTTAAAAAATTAGAAAATTAAAAACTTTAAAAAATTTTAGTTTAAAAATTGTTATTAGAGTTTTTAATTTCTTCTTGAGTAGTTTTTAGTTGCTTTTAGCCGTTTTTTCCTTTTCTCCCAGTTTATCTCTTTTCTCGAGAAAAGGAGAAAAATCGGCTAAAGACAGCTAAAAAACTATTCAAGAAGAAGTTAAAAACCTCTGAGAGCAATTTAAGAGGTAGGGAAGGGAGAGAATGAGAATAAATGGCGAACTCATGGATTTACACTCCTATGAACCCTACATGGCATTATCCTTGAGTGATCCAGTTGTTTTAAATTTGGCGCGCTTAGGGGGAGAGAGAGGCTCACCAATACTTTTATATGGATTTCGGTACTCATAATAAGGTAAAAACATAAATGTAAAGGGTGCAAAATGTTAAGCACACTAGTATCTTTGGTTTGCACCATTTGCACATCTAAAAACTTCGAACATAATCCTAAAAAACAGCCGTGAATATTACAGTACATACATTCTTAACCCCAAATTCAGCTATGTTTGGGTTTAATTTCGGGTGTTAAAACCAAAATTAAATTTCATTTTAAAGGGTGCCAATGAAAGACAATTTACTTATCTTTCGGATGCACCATGTGCACAAGGAAAAATAATAAACTCTTTAACAGTGAAATTTTAGCTTTTTTTTTTTTTTTTGTTGAGGTTGGCGGATTTCACTCGATTTTCTTTGTAATTGCCTCATTAGTGCGCTACACCTGGATGAGCAGCAGTTTGAATTTGGCACTTTGACAATGAAAAAGTCCCGTATGTGACCGGCCATTCCGTGCCATGACTTGCACTCTTGAGATATTGGGTTCCTTGTGCTCCTCCAGTACGTTCCTCGGACGAGAACGTCGCGTTATGCGTATTAAATTACTCCTTACATCTTGACCTTATCGTGTCGTCTTTTACATGATGCAATAAGCGGGGGGAAAATAAGCGGATATTCTATAAAGATTTGTTAAGAAATGTTATTAAACCTGTCTTCATTCACGTCTGTATGATAAGACAGACAAATCCTAAGAATTATCTTGAATACCTTAAAAAACATTTTTAGTTCGTTCTCATTATAGAAATTTAAACATACCTTTTTATGCTTCTTTTGTTCATTAATAGTATTCTTCTCTAGTTAAGGAGTCTCTTTTTTATTTTATTTTATTTGATACAACATGCATCGATCTTTCTTTAATTCTTTTGATATAAAAAACCTGGTGCTAGACATCCCACATCGACCAATGGAATTCCAGCTCTTCATATAAATAGTGTTTAAAGTACACCTAACCCCTGATACAATACTTTCAGTATTGATTCTACATAAAGTAAATAGTTGAATGGTGAAATATTTCTTTATTTGAGTCTTTAAGTTATGAAAGGTTTATACTTTCAATTGCTGGCTTTCACTCAGCTGAATAAAGTTTTTGAATCTCATTATCTGCTCCGATGGTGGTCAAACACTGACCACCATGTGCTGTAAACCATAAAGAATCCTGTTGAAAACTTGCGATTCGGCTCACGAAGATTCAGAACGAGACAGAGAAAATGAAGTTTTGTGAAAGCCAGCAATATGTTACTGAGCGTGACGTCACCCCAGGCTTCATTAAATATACAAATTTTGACTGGTTCAAACAAACAGATTTTAAAAAGAATCATTATTATACTCAAGGTTTCCACAATGTTTATTGTAAATCTGATGTCTTATAAAGGCTAGCGTTAGGTATTAAAAATTAAAACAAATACACTCACGGGGTGACGTCACAGCCATCAATGTAATGGAAGTGAAACCTTCATAACTTAAAGACGCAACATTCAAATGAAGAAATATTTCACCATTCAACTATTCACTTTATGTACAATCAATACTGAAAGTATTGCATCGGGGTTAAGATAACTTAATTGCATGGAGCCCAATAGCAAATTTTATGTAACGTTCGTAAGCAGATGACGTAGGACGATTGACAAACGTTTGATTATCGATCTGCTAGCGTCTTAGAGTAATTTGTGTGTGTATGTGTGTAAGTGTGAGTGAGTGAGTGAGTGAGTTATTGGCACATTTGCATGATTCAGACCCCTCACAATAACTACTCTTCAGCCTATCCACGAATTAACAAGACCCTGGTGGCAAGGCAGCCCGGGATACCTGGTTTCAGAGACTCTAAGAATCCAAAGGAGAGGTGGAAATAGTTGCAAGGCTTCGAAAAACAGTGATAGAGCTACTAATGTACAATGAAAGCCAAATTGGGCAAAAAGTTTATGCCATAATTTCATAATAATTGGAAAAAATATCCAGTTTTAATTCCAGCAGTCCTAGCCGTCAACTCGAAATTCGGGTTTTCGCATACGTAATTATGTCTGTATGTCTGTAGACAGTCTGTCTCCACGCACGCAGGTTAGGATTGAATTACGATTTGCTTTTAGCTCGGCTAAGTCGCACAACAACACTCGAATTTGTAGACCCTGTTTATGACAAAAGATATAATTTATTGCACTGAGTTTCTGTTTCAATTATCATGTCATCTCGCGTATCGTTTTTTTACGACCATGATAACCAGTTCGGTCAAACCCTGAATATGACAGGAAGCTCAAGAAGAACTTGGAACTTGAGTGAAATTGCATACCCTGTTTATGACAAGAAGCTCGAAAAACCATACCCTGTTCAGCGGATCATCCCCGTATAGTCCATATATGGGAGTACCCCCCCCGGAATCTTTGCTCAGGATTTCTCTCAGAATTGCTGGACTGTTCAAAGTTTATCTTGGTTAATCTATGTTTTGAAATTAATAAACATTTTCTAAAAGAAAAATTTCATCATACGAGTGAGTTGAAATACGATCGATATCAAGGGAAGGTCAAAAATGCACGCGCTTTAGAAAGATATTTTTATCATTTTATTAGTCTTAATAACAAAATCAAAACTCAAATAAACTTATACCTGGTATTTATTCATAGTAGCTTTCAGAACCAAAATACCTTTAAAAAATAGCATCAAGCGATCAGAATCGGGTCAGCTTGCAAAATAATTTAAAAGTCGAAGCCATTGATCAGGCGCGTAGTTCTTTAACACGACTAGTTTATCCCTTAGAACTGATCTTCGATTAAAGAAAATACTGCTTTGAAAAGCATCGATAGTTAACCAATATTATCTAGTGCCTATGAAGTTTGAAGATTCTTAGAAAACATCGCTTAGAAGTCATTAACATCTTGCTTAAAGATCCTCGTTTACGATGATGATGGTTAATTAGTATTTCTAGTTCGCCTGTCTTGAATTACAGCAGTCAACAAAATAGAGCATGCGTAGACAAATTTTCTGTAACGTGATCTGTTAGCTCCGTACTTTCATAATCACTTGGCAACATAGTGACATTGATTGACAGCTGGTACAAGCTAATTGATCGGACTGTAGACTGGAACTTTATAGCGGAAGCGCGCAAAGGTCTCTTGGGTGAGGCCCTGAAGACCTCTGTGTACTATTGCATTCGTCTATAAGATAGACAAATTTGTATTAAAGATCACTTCGCGCGCGCGTGTGTGTGTATGGATATGTATATGTGTATATATACAGTGATGGATGTAGTAAATAAACTAAGGCATATAGGATTTTACTACAGCGCTGTTTCAAGAGAGCCACAAGGCTCTCTCTCCTCAGGTGAAGTGATCTTTAATATAAACTCGTCTCTGTCTTATAGACGAATACATTTCAAAAGATTTCAAATTTTCTCAAATTTCAAAAGATGTTTTGAGGAATGCCGGCATCCGGCTGCCAATTTGTTACGCTTGTTGTATGAATATATAAACAGCCAAAAACTTTGAGCCTTTTGTAGACAATACGATTATCGGTTATCAGTGCACATGCCCTAAAAATAATCTTTCTTTTAGTTAACCCCGAGTTAAATTGTTTGTTATTTCTAAAGGATTCGAAACGAGACGTCGAAGAACAAAGCGACCAGAACAGGGAATATTTTAAAAACCTGCAGGAAAGAAAAGGACGTGAAATCATGAAACTAGAATATGAGAAAGAATATCTTGAAGCAAAAATGAAGAAAAGCAAAGAAGCAAATACCAAACAAGATCTGCAGACTAAGATAGGGATCATAGAGGAGTATGTTATGAAGCAAAAAGAAGAATTGGACAAACTAATATCAAGAAATTGTATGCATAATATGGGATAAAGCATTAGAGTGCTTTAACTGGTAGAGTGCAAACAAGTATTGATTGCACTTAACAGATCAAAAACAGTTTTCCGTGTTTGATACTCCGTGTTTCCAGCTTCTCGAGTGTTCTCCTAACATCCCAAGTGTTTTGATCAGAGTATCAAACACAGAAAACTGTTTTTGATTTGTTTTATAAAATAACGAACGCGCGAAAAGATCGAAAAAAAGCAAAGTCTAAGTAAATTCTCCCTACGTGCCGTCTTATTCAAACTGACCAATGAGCGCGCGCGATAGATTAAAAATGACGATAGCGTGTTTTGATACTCTCATCAAACATGGTTTTCGACCAATCATAGCGCGCGTAGTATCCCAATTATTTTATAAAGTACTAATGGATGTAACGATGACCTAGTCGTTTTATTGGTTTTTGTACACAAAACCGGTTCCAAAGTATTTTGGGATTTTCCATTTTAGAAAATTTGCAGCGATTTTGTTATCATTATCGCAGGTTTATGTTAACCATGGCAATCGAATTGATTTTTTTGGTTGATTTTTCAGTACAAATGTTTTTGCACTTCATTTTGAAACAAAAACTTTAGGTATTACCTCCATCATGTCATTTGAAATTTCATTTGAGTAGTTTTTATTGAAAACAAATGGAGCATTCTGGTGGAAGGTATGCTTCTTGTCATCCGTTCAGTCCACGGCAATGCTCAAAAATTTTGAGCACTCTGATGGAAGGTCATGCTTGTCATTCTGTCCACGGCAATGCTCAAAAATTTTGAGCACTCTGATGGAAGGTCGTGCTTCTTGTCATTCTGTCCATGGCAATGCTCAAACATTTTGAGCACTCTGGTGGAAAAGAATGACCAAGCATTTTAAAATAAAAGGTTTAGAAAGTAAACTTTTATATGGATAAACTATTATTTGATGTGACAAATAGACCCTTCCACGGCTTTTTCAATTTTTCCACGACTTTTTCAACTTTTACATGGACTGGTTAAGATTCCACCGGAAAATGCTGGAAAAACAACCTCAATTATCAATTTACTGGTTTTACTAGCTTAAAATATTAAAACATGCACTACAATGATATGAAAAGGTGAACATTTATTGAGTAAAACACAAAAAGCAGGAGTAAATTGAAAAGCGCAATATAAAACACTCAAATGCTAAGGTAAATCTCCAGGTTAAATAGTAAGCTAAGCGATAGTTAAGCTAAATTAAACTAAAAAACGTTTCTCACAAGAACTGGTAGATTTCCGAAGTACAGCACTACTGCACAACTAAATTCTTTTATTCAAAAAAGGATATCTTTAAAACAATTCCGTCTTATTTAACTATTTTTGCGAGAAAAACACACCTTTGTTTTCATTATTATGCATGCATGGTGAACGAAGATCTTCCTTTTCAAATGATTATATTTCACTGGTATTCCATTCAATTTGCTTGATAAGGCCTTCTTTTGCTTCTGGTAAATGTCACGAATTCAATTTTACGATTAAAGTAGCTTTCAAGTATTGAAAAACGTGCATTTTGCAGCTGATTTTCAACGATTTAGTCACCACTTACTTTGCAGATGATGCAAGGTCGATCAGAGGTCGATCACGAATTCAAGGAAAACCAGTTTTACTAGATTTTGTCTGTTAGCCAATCAAAAGCAGCGGCAGGCTCACGAATCAATAGTGATAGAATTTTTGGGTGGAACTTATTTGAAATCAACAAATGATAAAGAGTGAGCTAGTCTCCTTTGCACCGTTCTTAGTGTCGGTCAATCCCCTTTATACCAACAATAACAATGGCTGCAAAGGAGACTAAGAGTGAGCAAACTCCACCAAGTTGCAAAACGGTCGGTTAATAGAATTAATTTGCTTGTTAGAGTGTAGAAATGATTGGTAGAATAGAAGGGTAATTGTATACTTATATTTTTTTATGTCATAAGCAGAATGAATGAATAAAATGAGTTTTATTGTATAGAACGGTCTGAACCCAGGTGAATGAATGTTAATCGAACTAATATGATCATCCGGGTGGATGTAGTCCTGAGAAGGACTGTTTGATGTGACTGACGTTTCGACAACCTGAACGGAAGTCATCTTCAGAGTAAACTGAAGAATAAAGTCAGATTGGTCATATTTATACTGCCACGATAACAAAAGCCTAATTACATGAAGAAGCGTAATTGGCGGCATCGCTCTAATGAGTGCGAGTCACTGTTTCGGTGTTGAGGTTGGTTTTATTGTTTCTAATAAGCCTATTATACGGAGCCGGTAAATTAATTGAGCGGTTTAGTGGATGATGCTCAAACTTGTCGTTGCTGCCTATTGTTACAAAAAGAAAGGCATTCACTGGATTCCCAGTCTATCGTATGACCAGTCTTGGTATGATGCCTGGCAAAAGTTGATCAAACGCTTTCTACTGTAATTAAAAACCTTACTATACTAATTTGCCACAGCTATTACCAAAATATATAGGAATTAGACATCAGATATGAGATTTAAAAAGTCTAAGATAACCAAAGTAAACGTCACTCACAATCTCATTAATGCCTTTCTCTGCGAAGTAAGTGAGTTAACCCTTTTAAATAATGATTTAAAGTCTCTCCACGTTCCTTTTTGGTGTGGCTGGGACATTTTGCTGAAATCTCCAGTGTTATTTTGCCCGTTTTTAGGAGAATATATACTTTTTAAACCACAAAATGTAAGAAATTCAGCTTGTTTGTAATCAAGGTGGCTGGCAAACACAGACGTGTGCGTCAGAGACCCGAGGCTGATGTATGCCCCAGGCGTTCCTAACTGGCGTTAAGTGCGCATGTCTGCTTTTCGTAGACGAACATGGAAAATACGACGAAGAACGGGTGATTTATGACTCAGGCCTTCCTTCGGAAAGAAGCCCGAGTAATTAGCACTAACAGAAGTTCATAAGTAGTTATGAACTTCTGGCACTAATTTGTACTATTTAGTAATTAGTGTTTCACAGATTAATTGTTTGCACTCTTGAATAACCGAGAGTAGTTTTTAATGCTGAATTGTGGTATAGGTCTCGAATTAGGGGGTGTTTTTGTAACGCAAAACCAGATATCAACATGAAATCGAGGCTGATCACTTAATCAGCTTTGCTTTCTCTTTTTAATTGCAAAAATTGTTCAAAATAAGAAATAAAGCGAACCAACGATGAAATGCAGCCATGAAAGACACTTTTGGTGGTAGGGAATGTCCGGTCCGTGTATATTCCGTCCATTTGATTTTCATAAAAACAAGATAATTGAAAATTAGATTTCTGTTTTTCAATTTTCGATTTTTGTTCAGAAATGAAAGACGAAAATTCACCTTTTTTCGTTTTTGCTTATACAGGATATTTAGAATTGAAGTGTTAATTTCTTATTTTTGTTTTTTATAACACATAAAAATCAAAATGCGACTCGAGATTTTCGATTTTCGTACGAGAACGATTCTTAGTAGCCTGCGTCACATCCGGAATTTTCTTCAATTCCGGATGCGACGCATGTTAGACTCTTAGGTAATCAAATAAATTGAAAATTGAGCAAAAATTTCCAAACGGGGAGAGGGTGCTTGCGAAGGCCTGATCTCGAAGCAGCCAAGATGGCTGCCATCGTCTCAGTCGTCTGCATCTCTGCACGATGTTATTTTTAAAAAGCAAAGGCTACCAAATTTTTAAAGGTTCGTTTAAAGAACGAGATTATTTTAAGCAGAAATATA
The DNA here is from genome assembly GCF_029948245.1 of Actinia tenebrosa. Classification (NCBI taxonomy): domain Eukaryota; kingdom Metazoa; phylum Cnidaria; class Anthozoa; order Actiniaria; family Actiniidae; genus Actinia; species Actinia tenebrosa. The sequence continues at coordinate 6,787,018 of NW_028292580.1, forward strand.
ACAAAAGGATTATTACACGACTATTTTTTGCCTTCACGTGGCGAATGTCCTTTGCCTCTTCTGTCCAGTCATTCGAGTCAAGAAGAGGTCTATAAGGTAAGTGCAGCACATAGTTTTCCCCTTGTGTGTTGTCTGACCTGTCTGACAGCGTTTGATTTAGTTTCATAAATACTATGGGGCTTAGGACCATACTAGATGATCAAGCGCAGCTTCTTCCCACCCTATGGCCCACCGTTTTAGAATCTAGACAGTAAAGATACTACCTAAAGATCAATAAGACTGTATAAATTCTACGGGATAAAAAAGTGTGTCTAAGATCAACAGCTATCCAAAGCCAACATGCCATCATGCCAAGTTACTGATCTCCTCAGTACTTTTCTTCTATGCAGTTGGTGACTTCTTTCACTGTAAGATCTTCTTGTCTCTTACAAACAAGAAATGACAAAGTGTAAGTAGTGCTTAATGTGAACTTCAACTGACTTCATGCAGCCTTCAGTTTGAATGAAATATCTGAATCATTCAGCCAAAAACCGAAAACAAAAGTATTTTCCAAATCCAGTTGCAAGACATACATTGCCGTTCTGAAATAATTTCCATCTTATCTTATCTGATTTTATGGATTGATTCCATGAGACAATCAAAATGGCGGGGGAAAAAACCGACCAAACTCTTGAACAGGAAGTGATTTTGCTCAATAGGACGCCTTCTGTGATTGGCTAAAAAGTTTCGGAATATGTAACGAGCGACGTGAATGGAGATCGCCGTATAGTGGCGACGCCGATCAAAATGGACCAAGTAATGTGTGTCGGTGTGTGAGCGATATCCAGAATCGACAAAAGAGCGAAAACACCAACTTATGGAATTAGTCTATTATTTTAAAAATCATAAAAGAAAAACGGTAAAAAGGAGCAAACGCTTGAGTAGGTATAATGTTTAGGTCACCCATCCAAGTGCTAACCCTCCTCAGACGAGCTTGACTTCAGTATCTTGACCGACAAAGATTTATCCACTGGACCACGGTTCCATGAAGGTGAATCGGCATGAATAGCCGTGAAAGCAATGTACCGAATAGACTAGACTTTTTAACATTTTATACACATTTCTCAAAAATGGCCGCCACACTCGGTTGGGACTAGGGACAATTGAATGGAAGCGAGGTCAGTAAGGCCTCATTAGAAAACAAAGTCTAATCAGTACGATATTTTGTGTATGTCAAAGTCATTTATCTCACCAATCCGAGTTCTCCTAAGCGTCTTTTGAAGTACCACTGATGGGTCCGTTGAGAAGGCATCTTCGTCGCTTTCATTTTCCGCTCTCTTTATCTTCCGTCTTTTCTTCCTCAATATTCCTCCATACATTTCTTTGTAGTTTATGATCAAAATATCGGTAGTAAAGGGAGAAAGGAATACCCAAACACCCCAAAATATGACTTATAGTCACAAGTAATGTGAAATAAGCACATTAGCCACCCTTTGGGCTTCATAGGAATGAAATAAATTAAGGATTTATATACAAAGAAATGTATGTAGCGATGTTCGATGTTGAGTGTATGACGTCACAGACTCCAAAAAAAAATAATCCTAAAAATATCATACCTTCGTCCTGAATATCGAGAAAACATTTCATACAGTGATTATTGGACCTTTAAAGAGTATTTTTAGGAAGTTTCAGCTGAATCCAAGTTTGAGCGAATTTCGTCAGAGTAGCACTTTAAATAAATCTTCTATCTCCATCATCTTAAATTTTTTTTAAAAAAAACAGGTTTCCGCAAATTAAAGTATATTTCAGAATTGTATCTAGCGCTAAAATGGTTTTGTTATTGTTGTAACGTGTCTGTTTCCCATTAGGTTGCGCACGTAACGTCACGGTGTATCCAATCCAGTCCTTTTATCATCCATGGCCGTGAAAGATAGAATTGCAAATAAACGATGCCGTTTATAATAATCGATAGTTGACATCTTAGATACCACGCGGTATTTCAGCATGCAATAATATATACTTTTGACATTTAACACCACGATTTAAATATGTAGGTTCTTCACATATAAAAGTGCTTATTCAGCGTATTTTTTATCATTGATGATATTATACTTTAGTATTGTCACCACGATTTAAATATGTAGGTTCTTCACATGTAAAAGTGCTTATTCAGCGTATTTTTTATCATTGTAATATTATTTATTTATTTATTTATTACATGATTCGCCCAAGGGCAGGCGATAATACAATAGGACCCTAGGTCCCCTATATGATATTAACACCCAAACCCAACCCCGATGAAGAAAAGAAAAAAAAAAAAAAATTTAGTCCCATCCCAACATACACATTAAAAGAAATTTAGATATAGGAAAAGGAAAATGTAACGACAATTAATAACTACAGATACTCAAACGATTAATTCTACGACTTTTAAGACAAATCATACGTTAGTATTGTCACCACGATTTAAATATGTGGTTATTCATGTTAAAAGTGCTTATTCAGCGTATTTTTTTAATGGTAAGAAAATATATACGATCCATGCATCCACCAACCAGACAGGCGGCCAGCCATAATATTCGGCATCCATTATTTTTAATCAATAAAGAATCTTCTTGTATCCTTTCCTTATGAACCACCAAGATACCGTACTAGTTATCAATGGTTAAAATCGTCAAGGGCAATAGACCCCCTTGCACTAATTCCCTATCTGGTGGTCAAAACAATGAATTTTTCTTCTCTTGATTTGAAACATTTCTCATGCAATTTTTTTCACTGTTTTGTCGCCCAGGGTTGACGTCACACGCATACTATATACTATATACGATACTCAAACTGCATGATTTGATTAATTTAATAGTTTTTGCCGTATAAAGTCAGGGTGTAATAATTTGTAATTTATGTCTAGAAAATTCGTATATATTTATGTATTTAGTAAAACGGAAATTTTTGATTTATCTATACACCCCTGAAGGTTTAATTCAATAAAGATGATAATGATGACTGTAGTTTTGTGCAGAACTCAAACTTCAGTTTGACGCAAGTGGCAACTGAAAGATTGAAAGAACTCTTCGTTTTTGGAAGAAACAACAGAAGACTGGAAACAAGATTGAGTCTTAACTTTAGAATATCAGGTTCACTCCATCAACAGAGCTTATTAGTTATTATTTAATATTATTGATTATTTAATAAATTCATTGTACATGTTTATTAAATATGTTGTATACAAGCATCGAATTTTATATTATTTTTGTATAATATTTCTATATTTGTTCTCTTTATCATCTTTCGCGAGGAAAGAATAGTAACAATAGAATAAAATAAACATCCGAAGTTAAATAATACATAGACATCTGAATGCATGCAAATAGTCAATTATGATAATTGAATCCTAGTGTCAATTTGTACTTTCCTCTCCCCCCTCAGTATTGGTACTCGTCACAGACTCTCTTGCGTCTTGCCTCCATTTCATTCGTCGATTTTGAAACCAAACTTTAACTTGGTTGTCTGAGAGTCCTAACATAGAAGCTAGCTGGTGTCTGTCTGCTTTGGTCAAGTATTTTTGAACCTCGAACCTTTTTTCGAGTCCTTTTCGTTGGAGACTAGAAAATACCGCTCGAGTCCAGGGCCTGCGCGGTCTGCGAGCTGTTTTATTTGAGTTTGAGGGGCTCTGGTAATACTGTTGTGAAGCTGTTGGTTGCGAAAGGGAGTATTGGAGGTACACCTCTTGATTTGCTGGGAATTATAAGGGAAAGATATCATGATGATGATTCTTAAGGGACTGGTCAAATAAATGTTATTAAGGTACGTCATTTAAGAGCTGACATTAATTATCAGTCAAATGTCTCCCGGCCTATTGGACTCTATCACCATGTGTTACATATCTATCAACTTATTTAGTACTTCCCATGTGCACTTGAATGGATTGTTACATAACTGATAACTTAGTATCTATGTACGATGTGCCTTTGAATGGGTGGTTACCGTACCTGGTATTTTAGTGTTCCCATGTACGATATGCATTTGAATGCTTATAGGTACATACCTGATAACTTAGTAGTGGCCATGTACTGTATGCACTTGAATAGGTTGTACTGCACATGTACTGTATGCACTTGAATAGGTTGTACTACGCATGTACGATATGCACTTGAATGGGTTTTACTACCCATGTGAGATATGCACTTGAATGGGTTTTACTACACATGTTCTATATGCACTTGAATAGGTTGTACTACACATGTACTATATGCACTTGAATAGGTTGTACTACACATGTACTATATGCACTTGAATAGGTTGTACTACGCATGTACGATATGCACTTGAATGGGTTTTGCTACCCATGTGAGATATGCACTTGAATGGGTTTTACTACACATTTACTATATGCACTTGAATAGGTTGTACTACACATGTACCATATGCACTTGAATAGGCTGTACTACACATGTACTATATGCACTTGAATAGGTTGCACTACACATGTACTATATGCACTTGAATAGGTTGTACTACACATGTACTATATACACTTGAATAGGTTGTACTACGCATTTGCGATATGCACTTGAATGGGTTTTACTACCCATGTGAGATATGCACTTGAATGGGTGGATACATACCTGATATCTTAGTACTGGGCATGTAGGATGCACTCGAATTGTTGTAGCATGTATTACACGAGTGTCCTCCTGTGTAGCACGTGTACGGAGGGCTCCAGTATCCTCCTGGTATTACTTGATAGAAAGATTCTGTTGACCAAGATAGATATAATAGAGTTGGACTGAGTTAGATTTCAGTTTCCATAGGCCAACCAATGGATTCTATATACACAAAGAGAAGTGAAATAAACTTTGTCTGCACTTAGTGTTGAGACTGATAAAATGTATTCAACGAAACCACTTCCTTGTCGGAGTGACCTATCGCCTATCGCCTTTGGCGATGACGACGTTTTAATTTTCAGTTTAGACTGTCTCTCAACTCGTTTAACCCCATGCAATGGATTGGCTGCATGTTAATTGTCATAGGTATCTTTATTTCTTTTATGTTTTTATTATCATTAGCAATTATAGATGAAGCTGGCTGGAGCCATGCTTGAACCAGTGGAGAGAAGAGAAAATTAGTCGCTAGAAACACGTTATATTATCCCCATCAATGTCATAGTCCTTTGCCTGCAAGCCTGTCGGCCATTTACAGCTCATGATAACATGGCTATTCGTCAGGCTACATTAAAATTACTTTATATTAAAGGCTACAGTGATTGGTCTCTTATCAATTAGACAACAGAAAGTCGCGCGCCCATGCCGTTATAGACGCACGAGAGAAAATATAAAGAACTCTTAACAAGCTAGAGTGCACTCGGCTACGCCTCACGACACTCTTAACGCATGTTAATCGTCTTTATATTTTCTCTCGTGCGTCTATAACGCAATGGGCGAGCGACTTTCTGTTGTCTAATTGATTTATAATATAGCTACATTCAAGAAAAGATGAACCGTGCAGCCCATGGGGAAATAGTTCATAGGTTTTCAACCAATCAGAGCGCTCGTTATATCACTCATCTCGCTCGTGCGCGCGCTATTGACGCCACTATCGGATTTGAAAATTAAGAGAAAAAAGGAGAGCGTCCGTTGAGATCAGCGTGCGCGAGCGTGCAGCCCATGGGGAAATAGTTCATTGGTTTTTGGCGAATCAGAGCGCGCGAAATAATCTAGTTTTATTATAATTTAGTTTGGCTGATCCAAAAGCGCTCTAGACATTTCGATTTTAAACCTGAGTTGTAAACATTTTGCTTCATAAATAACCTAAGTTGCACAAATTCTGATATCTCATAATAAATGTTTTTAGGATGTTGCACTCGCATATTATCAACAATAAGATAGAGAATTGAAGAAATCGTGTCACTAATGGCAGTTACCCAACAATGTGGCTTCTTTTTTAACTGACTCTCTTTCATTTATTCGACATCAGTTTCTATTAAGTTAACTGCTAACTGGGGGTGACCATCCACGATTCTTATGCCATGTTATTAAGGTCTCTAGGCAGCTCTTTGGCAGGCACGGGAAGTAAGTAACAGAAAGAAGATGTAAAATTATGTAAAATGTTAAGTGCGTGTACCTGTTTCCGCGAATCAAAAACAACGATGTAGCACTTAAAACCAAACTAAAACAAAGGTTTACTGATCGAACAACAGAACTCGTTTGGTCCCTGTGCAACAACAATGCTAGCGCTAAGCTAAACAAAGGTTTTTCTTCTATATACAATTTTTTTCATCGAAAAGAAAATTATAAGAAATTGAGGTACTCGGCCTACTTAAGATAATCACGACTGAGAATACAGACAGTTGCAGGATCGAAAAGATTTGAGAATGATTTGAATCTTTTTCTATGAGATTTAACCCACAGACAACTAAAGCTGTTCAGAAATAGAATAAATGACACCTTTAAAAAAAGTGGTTGCTCTTTTCTTTTTTCAATAACAGTTTCCTAAAATAATATTCAATTTTCGACAACTCTGTCAAACATTTGAGGTGATTACACTTTAATGGTTTTCGAACACTTTGTTGGCTTTTAGAACATCAGCAACGACAATGAAAACTCGAGAAGTTTGACGTTGGTATACCCCGAGTTCGTTTTATTACACCTATTAAATCTTCAAAGTACAACAGCCACATGGTGTCCTGTTTACCTTGGTCAAACACTTCTTGACAAATAGATGATTATCGTCAATGAAAGTGACGAGTTTTTGACAAGCACTGAATAGGATTCCTTTACCTTGGCTTTGAACTCACATTAATAGTTTGTCGTGTCTATTGACAGGCATGGGGACCTGATTCACAGCCTTTATAAAGTTTCAACTGGGTTTCAATTTGATTTCAAGGCGCTTAGCATCTGTGGGGCCGGTTGCTATAGAGTGAAGAATTTAGCGAGCAAAATGTTGGTCCAGGTTTTTGTTTGATGATAGATTTGGCATCACTATTTGTTTAATTTAGATGTTGAAAATAAAGTGTGGAGAAGAATTAATCTATTGCTGAAGTGCTTATCAATCAAATCGCAGGAACTGATAAATTAAGAAAATCAAAGAAATAAATAAAAGGAAAGGAAGGATAGAAGGGAATTAAAAAAACGTTAAAAATGATTCCATAACTGGTTTTCACTATTTTTCCTTTAAATAAAGTCAATCCTCAAAGCGGATTTACGCCCCTTTTTAAAACGGTTACTGTGTATTAAAAATTGACTGTGAAAATTGGTCATTGGTTCTAATCAGTATTAATGGAAGTTTTATGCGTGCCTTTATATATATATAAAATACTATATATTATATAACATACTCTTTTTTTTTTTTTTTTTTTTTGACTAGAATAATATATATAGTCAAAAAAAGAGTATCGCACGTAATATCATTTGTCATAAATGTCTGAAGGGATGCAAATATTTATTTCATTTATTTTTAACGACTTAAAGATATATAAGTGAGTATGCATGGATCGCGTAGTTACGAATTATTCTCGAAAACGTACAGAAATCAGATGGTGCCTAGCTAATAGCCTACCGTGGGAGCTGCGTTTTTAGGCTGGAATACACCTACTGCGTGCGCAGGATTTGATGACTTTGTTCTATATAGTTATAGCCGTCACATGCCCGGCTTAACTAACCGGCTATAGAGGCTTTGCACCATCACGTGATGGCGGCTAAGGAAACTGAATTCTTTCTTGTGTAAACCAGATTACACCAGATTCAATAAGACTGATGCGAGATGACGTTTTACCCCCGTCTCTAGACCATAATCCTTTTCACACTGCTTTTGTTCTTTAATTATGACTATTGTTCCTGTATTCTTTAAGGAGTCAAAAAAATTTTAATATGAAAGAATTTTAAAAATTATTATGGTATAGAGTCGGGGGTAAAACGTCATCTCGCTTCAGGCTTATTGTTGCTGCAAAGCGGCTACGGACCTTATTGGTGGTGTGACAATATTTTCCCAATTCAGCGTGACAAACCTCCAGAGGATTCATTTTCTTTTGCTTTTACTCTTCGAAAAAATCATGAGTATCCCAAAGGATATCCCGACGAGTCTCAAAACAACAGCTGTTCATTCACGTTTGCTTTGGTAAAACATTTTCACACCACGAATGAGGTTCAGTATAGGAGGTGTGTAATGGACGCACTTTATAATTCGGTAAACAGCGAAATCCTACTTACTTTAAACCATCAAAATGAACTAAAGAAAGACTCAGAAAGGATTAATAAAACAATACTGATTGGAGCAAAGAACAGTGAGATTAAGCTGATGTAAGCTCGCCAAACTTTCTCAAAGTTATGAGACGGGACCGCTATTTTAAGTGGTTGTTTGTGGGGTCAGTCATTATAGCAACGAATTCTCAGTAACAAACTAGAACCTTTAACATAGAGTCTACCAAACCAAATTCAACAAAAATTCAAAAATGATCCCAACATTTTTATCGTTAAACTACTACTTTGAAAAGGTTTTAATTTTTCCGCAATAAAAGCATTCTTATTCTTGGACAAATCTTTTTTGTTAGTTCTCTAAAAATAATTCTTTTTATAAAAATTTAAGATACCGTTTCTCAAAAAATATAACGGTATTTATCAAACTCTCTCGCTACTTTATGTTGTATTGTTCCACTTTATGCCTCCAACTGTACAAACATCTTATTTGAAAACCGAAAAATCAAAAGTAAACAGCACTCAGACTTGCAAAGCCCCGAGACTTTGAAAGTCGCTAAGTCCTAATAGTATCATGTCTAGTGTTGTTCAATGTACATAACACAAGGACTTGAGTTTCATAATTGCTTTTTAAATTACAGTTTTCTCAGGTGGTCAGTGTTATTTGTTCAGATGCCCGGCGCCGTTGACCATTACTGGACTGGGTGCTGATGTTCGTTCAACCTAAAATGGTATCCGTACAGCGAGGTCGAAACACTACAATAACTTTAGAAGACCCTCTTGCAGATTTGTAATTCAAATCCACTGAAGAGACTGAACAAAGACTGACAATTTTACATATTGTAGTCGTTTCAGTGAAAAGAAAAAAATAGCTGTCAAAATCAATTCTCAAGGGGGTTTTCATGGGTGGATTTAGGGTTGGGCCAAAGAGTCCGGGACCCCATTTTTATTTTGGTTAGTCATAGAAGCTCCTCTAGATCTAATGCCAAATTTTTCTGCACACTCCCCACCCTTTCTCGGATTCATAGAAGTTTCTCTAATATAACGCAGCCAAAGTTTCCTGGCATCCTTCCTCCGATTCCTGGGTCCGCACCCGGTGCTATTGGCGGACCTGGTTGCGCTTAAGGGAGGGGAACATGCCCTTCTTTCAAAGCCCTAGATCCACTACCATACTTGGTTTCGTACATTGTAGATTTTGTACATTTTTGGGAATTACCACCACCGTCACCACTATATTGGGACCTTAAGATGCAGCCGTGGGCGACAACGTCGGCGAAATATATTAAGGCGCTTCAACATTCTATTTTATTATTATTTCATGTTTGTCTACTCTTACTCAATAAGCTCCCCAGTTTTAGAGTAATATGACGTCTTTTGGAATCGCTTTACTTAAAACGAAAATCAGCAAAGATGAGCTTTTGTCCTAGCCGTTCTATTTAGTATATAAAACTAGGACATTTCACGTCTTACTTTCAGCATAAGACAGCAATGATGCAAAGTGTTTCGTACATTCCAACGAGTGTCTATTATATAGCGCAATTACTGCTATTGTATGCTTGCCGTCGTCGTCGTCGTCGTCGTTGCCAACCAGTAGCTTAAGGTCCCTATTACCACATTGGTCCTGCGCGCGTTGTTAACACTGAATCGTAGTCGATTTCCGATTTTTTGCAATCTAAAGTTTCAATCTACGTACATGACCACGACTACCAAATGATAGTGCCAATCTTTCAAGTTAAAAACTCGTTCGCGTACTCGTCGGTCTATGTTGCTACTACAAGAAAAGAAAACTCCCAATTAGTTCTTTCAAAAGCACATCTCTCAGCTACTCTTCTAAGTAGGCTCTCTTCAGACTTGAATAGAATAAAACTAAAACTGGCTAAGTTTGTCCAAGCACTCCCTTCTGCTTACATAGCTGAATTAGATGTTGACAGTACACTGTTGGTCAGCTAGCAACATTTTGCCATTAGATTGACCCAAACAGTTCTCTGTTCAAAAGGCTCTAATTGTTCGTTCATTATATCTTAGGTATCTATTGAACTATTAATTTGTATCTCTACAGAAAGTGTCAAACTGAATGAATCAGGCTGCATTGACGACCTTTAAGGCTATCATTAATTTAACATTCAGGGGATTCAATGTAATGTTTATCTTTGTGAAATCCAGGTGGAGGGCAACTATACGCCAAAATAAGTCTATTAATTACTGCTTTTTTCAAGAACGTCGCTTCAAATGATTGATTTGCTGCTGTTAGCTCATCAATATTGAAAGAAAGCTGCTTCCTTTGCTGTTTTTCAAAGAGTTTTGTATCTTAGGATTAATTGTGTCGCTTATCAGTTAGAACTGAAGTTTTCCTTCAGTTAAGTGGCTTTTCATTTTGCCGTCCTCTCGCCTGGCTAGCCGGCTTTTAAACTCAAACTTCTCACTTTTTTAGTGATTTTAAAATCTTGAATGTTTTTGTCGAATCTTGCTTCGAATGAATTCAAATTAACAGACCTGACTTCAATGTAAAAATTGCAGTTTGAATGCTATTATAATCACCTACGATGAAGTAAGGTTTGCTTTTTTAAAGTCGTTACATTCAACTTTTAATATCCCATTTTCTCGGTCTCCTTATTTCTTTGGTTAATCAGTTCAGTTGTTTGAATTATTTATATTACTTCATAACAATTTTATGCTGGCTCATAAAAGAATTAACTCATCTCCTCCTATCTATATTGTTTAGCAACACGGATTTCTCTCAAAAAAGCTGATAAATTCCTTAAAACTTTTGCGATGAAAAGATGAAAAGTTTAGGGTTTTCCCCAGTTACAAAATCTGAACGTGTTCCTTTGGAAGTCGTGTTCATGTTCATGAACCAATCATATCAATGCCTGGTCACGTGGCATAATGACATGAAAAATATTCGCTGATATTTTTTTGTTGTTGTCTCAAGTCGTCTTTTTCTGAAGTACATGTATGTTCATTAACTTTATCACTACTAAAACTTGTCTTTTTCTATAATTTCTTTTTTTATGTTCTTGTGCATGAAGACAAGGGAAATTATTTAGAATTATTTTAAATTATTTTAAAAAGAATCTCGTGAAGAAAGTCTGAACCGATAAACTTTATCATATAATTAGCTATCCCACTTTTGCGCACATTGTAAAGTTTAGTTCCTAAAACTCATCATGAATAATGGAAGTCAACGATATTCCCGCGGTGCCAAAAAATCAGTTTTAGTTCGACTTTTCTCATGCACTATAGTACTAGTGCAGGAAAGTCTTACACAGTACTAGAGGGCGAAAAGATAATCAAACTGAGTTATCGTTAGTAATAGTGAAACGGAAAGTTATTTACTATTTATGATAAATATTTTGCAAATTACAACACAATCGGCGCAAAAAGAAAAATACGTTCTTCTTCAGTTTTCAAATACAGACCATAAAAAAACTACAGACCATGTTATTTTTGCAAGTTTTTACGTAGTCGTTGCATGTTACTTATAAGTACCGTGCATGCTTACTAACAAGAGCTTGCTTGCTTGCTTTTAGAGCTGCTTTTCTTGTTTTCAATATATATAAATAAATAAATATATATATATACTATATATATTACCCAAGGCTTTTCAAAGCTTTTCGTATAGTTTTTTTTTTAAATCTATGCCTTTTGTTTTATATATTTATCTCAAAAACCAGAAAAGAAGCGGCAAAAGTACGTCCGTTAAAACGCTCAAGCAAAACGTAAATGGAAAACAGTTACTGCTGCACAGGGCGGGAGAATGCATTGAAAAGCACATGTATCTCAATTGCAAGAGTCACTCTTTCCGGCTAAATTATTATTATCAAACGGCTGCTTATCACTTGCAGATAAAGTTAAAAAGATTATAAATTGATGGTTTTATTCCGAGATTATTCTCAGTCCTTCATAACGGAGAACAACCCTAAAAAAACAAAAACGATTAATCAAGTTTAAGAAAAGACTGAGAATCGTTCGAAAAGACTTAAATATCATTGCTATAATTTGTATTAAACTTAAACTTTTTCACGTATGTAGTAATGATATAGAATTCGGACTATTCTCGAGACTGTTCAGCTTATTAATATTGTGACATCGGTGTTTGCCAGTTTATTGATTGTAAAATGATTGTTTCAACTTGTGAGATAATTGAATTCAGTCGGTGGTAAGCTTAAGTTATTTGACTTTAAGTAAATCGGCCTCACATTAGCTTTTTTTAGCGGAATATATATCACAAAAGTACATCTGTACACAAGACTTCTTGTCTTGAGTTCAATCTTTCCCTTCAATAATCATCTCCGATACTGTTTGATCTTTTTTCCAGCAGTGACTACTATTGTTCAATAAAGTGTCGAGTAGAGAGATAGCGAGTTTCGGCTGCTATTTCGACATTTGATAACTGAAATAATCCAAGTAATCATAAATAGTAACATACGGCAAATCTCGATTCTAGACTATGATAACTTGAATTAATATTACCGACAGTAATGCAAAACACGTCCAAATCGAATTGAGGACTTGTTTTAACGACAACTTCATGATATCTGGAAGTAGAAAAAACAACACGAACTGATCGTATTTTCACTCTAAGTCTCTTAACAACATGTAATAAACAGAACTCCTCTCCGGCGATACACGGCGATAAACTTGCTTTGATACTATCTTTTAAAGGCCAATTTTTAGCCATAATATAAATCAATGAAGTGTTTTAATTAGAAAATGATTTGATCTTACACACACACACGTGTTTTTAAGGCTTCGACTAATGATTCTATACTGAGTAGCCACCGAGTAATTTACTGTTTTCAATTTAAATAGAGTTCAATTTACTGATTATCGATGTTAGAAAGCGTGTTTTTCAAGATATGAAACAGCTAAAAAAATCCTCCAGCTTTGGTATCATTTGCTTCTATACGAGAACAGTCGTTTTGGATGAGCGAGAAAAGTTCATATGAAAGCGTTCAAGATTCGTGTTCTGTGTGAACCTACAAACCTTGTCTGAGAGAGACCTTGAAAACTTTCCGTTTTGAACTTAAGTTTTTTTCTATCCTTAGTGTCTGGCTTAATTTGCCGCTTTTCTCATATTTTTCATAATAAAAAACCCTATTAGGGCCTGTGCCCTGTAGGGGTAGTTATGGTACCGATTAAGAACACGTAAATGGTACGATATGCTGTTACACTGAAATGGCTTCCTCATTATTTTAATCTAACTAAAAATGCATAGTTATGACTACAGTGTTAGGGTATACAATTTTTTCCCATTTTTAACTTCGTCATTCAAAATCTGTTCTATGGTGTTTCTAGTTATGTATGCCATGTAATAGTTATTTAATGAATGGAATTAACTCGGATCTCCAGAGCCCAGTTGTACGAAGCCTGGATAGCGCTATCCAACGGATAAATCTTATACAGTGGATAAAATTATTGGATAACAGCATCGACTTATCTACTGGATAAGGATTTATCCACCGGATAGCGCTATCCAGGCTTCGTACAACCGGGCCCAGAGGTTGTAAGTTCGATAAAAGCAATGTAACGCACATCCCCGCGCCCCAAAAACAGAACATAAATAAAGGCCTTAGAATACTCTCATAGCTAAAGCGATCAAGCGAAGTCTTCGCAAAAACTGATCAGGGTTTTTCCAACAAGAAACTACAATGAATCTAATCAATAATAAGGGGCTCTCGTTTAGTTTTGGCAAAATTATAAATATTGCGATTTATTTCTTTTTCTATCTACGAATCCCAACAATGGATTGAAATTTAATATATGTTTTATGGGGGGAAAATGAATGCGAATAACAATTAATAATATAATGAATACTAATTAGATATATGATTTTTTATAACGACGGATAAATAGCTATGTTATAATACTGAGCAAGAAAGTAAAAGAGTATTTGTCTATGTAGCTAAATAATTTATTTTTAAAATTTTATGAATAGCAACGCTTAGAATTTCAAGATTTATCTTGACCTATCTGAGTTTTTGAATTCAACTTTCTAAGTGTTAACTTAAATAGCATTCTGACTAAGCAAGTTGTGTTCTTTTTGTTTAAGTATCGCGAAGAGTAAGCAAATTTTGGTCGATTCACAACATTAATGACATTATTAGTCGAACACACACAGTCCTTCTTTCTATTGACATCACATTCGCGTTTGTAGATTCACCTGAGGAACAGTTGGACTTCGGTAGGATTGAAAACTGTAAAATGAATAAAGAGCTCTTGGGTTTTCATTGTCATTTGTGTTTTATTGAATAAACATTTGAAAAAATATATTAATCAGCTAATATAATGGAAGCCATGAAAAGAAACTAAGGAATTGATAGGTAATGCAACAAAAAAATCGGAAAAATAAGCAAAAGTATGGAAATATAAAAAATGTAATTTGAAGGGAAAAAAGAAATCAAGAAAAGAACGAAAAATAAGAAGAAAGGAAGAAAAAGAGAAGGAAAAAAATTATAAGGAGAAACCTTTACACCTATTCAGTAGGACATGGTCTAAGATAACGTATTTTTCTTAGCAGATGCTTCTTAGGATGATTCACTATACCCAGTGTGAACTGATGGTGTTGGAGAAAGTGTTAAAACATTGTTTGGAATTTATTCAGCATTCAGTGTTTGGAACGATCGTTTTGTCTGCTTGAGAAGAGAAGAGAATGCTTTCTTGGGTCAACTGAACAAACTGAGGTGTAAATACCATGAAGTGTGAACTGAGAAAAATCGATTGAAATTTTAACGAAATATTGCTCACAAAAAAAAAAAAAAAAAGAAAAAAAAAAGCTAAATGAGTTTGAAGGAATTTTCCCCCTCGATTCCACAAATAAAAGTTACTTTGTAGCCACATCAAAAGGAAAGATTGAAACACTTGTTTCTTTAGAAAAACGTACGCTTAAGGAGTTCGAAATCATACCATCCTCTTTCCAAATGTGTAGTTTTAGTTCACGATCGTTTGCATCTTTTTCTTGTCAATCTACATTAGTTACACCTTATCGCGGACAACGAAACCGTTTATAGATAGCTCAAAATACTTCATCGTGAATAAATGAAAACATGGAAACAAGACACTTGTCATCTTGTCCTTCTGGACCATTATATCCATCAGTTACGTTGACGTCGGGGCTTAAAAAAACTTCAACCAAATCATAACTTTTCCTAAAGATAAAATCCAAGAAAGATGAAACAAACGATTTTCTAGTAAGAGATTGACTAAACTAATTTACTGTAAGAAAGAGAAAATTTTCTAACGGTATCGTCTTTATATATATATATATTTCGTCGTATTTTGTTTCTGAGAATAAAACAACAATTTGAGCGCTTAAGCGCGTATTTCAACTGCCATTCCTTTAGTTTTCGAAGTGAATTATTAGCTTTTATTTCATCTAAACATGGATATGAAAGAGCGGGAAATTTTCTCTCAATTTCAACAGGGTTTGACTTTCAAATCTTCTGAATTCCAAAACGCTAAGAATTCACAGTTAACGGTTGTAATACTATCCATTTCTTTAGACTATTGAACCGGAAGGAATCTTTAGAGTAAGATATTTTAAATTCATCACTGTCGGAAAAATTATGGCTATTGTATGTCCGAAACGCATTTTATATGTTTTCAAAGAATTTGAACAAAAAGTCCAAATATTACAAGCATCTACACCAAGAAAATGCCACATGTAAAAGTTGTTGTTCTTTTGAGGTGATTGAAGAGGCTTTTAGTCTCGCTAAACCTTGAAGAAACACCACTAAACTAAACAAAGACATTCGTAAAGCAAAAACAACTTCTTTGACGTGCAGAACAAGACAAAAACAACATTGCTTAATCCCTTGGTGGACACAGCTCTGTATAACACATCTAACACCATTTACTCCCATTGTCTCTCTCGTCAAAGAACAAAAAAAAAGAGAAAAAATTACACAGAAACGGTATTAGATTTAACAGCAGAATGAATGCTTCTTTAACACTACAATGGAAAGCTTTTTAGAGCTGATTTAGGTGCAATTTTTTTTTGCGTATTTAAATATAATGGTGTCTGTATAAACTGCGAGGAGACAGCCAACGAATAGTTTAATGTTTGGGGCGGGGTTTTCTGACCTCAAAGTTGACTGTAGAAACTTGACACTGTTAGTTGTGGTGTAATGCGAAAAAAAATAAAAAAATAAAAAAGGCGAATTGTTAGAGCGGGGTTAAAGGTATTGCTGCATTCCTGAGAACCCCGGGTAACTGTACGCCGTAGAACTGTGAAATATTCGATCCTAAGTGTGAAATCCATGTCGTTTATGTTACGTCCTTTAATATCAAAACCATGACAAATTTTGTATTTTGAATAAAGGAAAAAAATTGGTTCGCAATGTGTTTTTTTACCATCACAGAAAACCTAATTTCTTTGCTTCAATATGAATTATTTACTTCTTTATCTCGTGCAAAGGACTCTGCAGCCCGAAAAGCGACGACAACTGTACAAAGTTTTTGTGCTAAATAATTAAAGACGGAAGAATAATAAAAGAAGAGGAGAATATTCATTTCTAAGTTAGACTAGTGCAATATATGATTACGTACTATGAAATGCATCGAAGTATGCGAATTATAATATTTCAAAACTTGCCAGTAGCGAAGTCGTTGTGTCCGGCCATTTGAGAAGTGAAAATCAAGCAAAAAAAAAAAACATGTGAAGAGTGATTTTAACCTAGAATTCGTGTCGAAACACCCTAAAAATAACTGGATACTAAAGTGAATGTACTAAAGAAGAGAGAAGAGGCCAGAGGAAGAAGGAAGGAAATGAAGAAGTAGAAGAAGAAAAATGATGATAATAAAAAGAAGAGCCGGCGAAGAAGAAGAAGAAAAAAAGAAGAAGACTAAAGAACAGTGAAAAAGAAGAAGAACAAGAATTGATCTTGAACTACAAGAAGACAAGAAGAAAATAGTTTGAGATATTTTGCAAGAGAAAAACTAATTAATTAAGAGAATCGTTATGCATACATTTGTGCTTTTTTGAGCGACAAATTCGTAGGAAAAGGACAAGAGAATTTTTTTGACGTGAAATATGGAAAATCTTTTATTCCTTTCAAAAAATACATATCATTCAAAGAAAGAGTGTCAAGTTCCCAGTGATGAGAGAAATCTTTCATTCAAGGCAATGAAATTTTAACTGTATTTTATACAGAAAAACCTGGAAAAGTTGACAGCCAAAAACTAGAAAAAGAATTTGGTAATGAAGTCAAAAGACAGAAAATAATAGCCATCATTAATAAACACTAGAAGATTACACTTTAGCACAGGTGAAAATGAACTTTGCTAAAAGGATGTCCATGTTTCCTTTGATTTACTTAATGTTATACATCGAAGATACATATACAACAACATGTTGCATCTGAGATAGTCAAATTATAGTCATTCCTATCAACCATCCTTCCAAAAATTGATATTTTAAGTAAAATATATTGATTTTAGGGAGAAATGAAGCAGGGTTGTGAGTAATCTTCGGCTGTTTGGGTCCCTTTAGTCGAAGGAATTAAAACAAGGAAGAAAGGAGACCTTAATGAGATTCAATGAATGGGATCAACCCAAAGAAAGGATTGAAATCTGATCCCTATCCAAAGTGTGCCCAACTGCTCGAAGGAAAACAACTTGGACAAAGAATTCAAATGACCGATGGCGTAAAAGTCTTCTAAGTTCTTGTCTCTACACAGCTTTGTTAAGTTAACATTTCTATTTTAAAGAGAGAGCGTTATTGTTTCTTCTTTTACCCCTTTCTTTTATGATAAATGCAGGCCTGCCAAATGATTAGGTGATCGAATTGAAAGCAGTGCGTCGCTTTGTCCTTAATGTATGGTTTATATTAGAGTAGAAAAGGTTAGCTCACGCTTGTAAGGTCGGAAGAAAAGAGACCCAAAGAAGCCGGATAATTGTGGTGTTGTAATGGTGCCTTTGCACACATTATTAATTAGTAGCATGGTTGTCTGTAGCAAGTGGGCAATTCTCATGGTTGTATCTCAAAATCGCTATTGTACCGAATAGTTTGATTGAATTGACATTTACTATTCAATTGAACGGCTGTGCAATACGTTTGCTCATTAGGACACAACCATTGATCTTTGCTGTTTGGCGAGACCAACAAACGAACTAGAACTGTATCCTCTCTTAAAAAATAACACCATGAAATAAATCGAGGATGGCATCAAAAGTGAAAGCTAAAATGTCGAGCAAACTACCTCTAATGATTTTCTTGCGATTAGGTACGGACTTTGACCGCCCGTCTTGCGTTTTTCGTTTTTAAAATCTAGCGGGCAATCTCGAAAGATTTTCTGTTCCAAATCCTAAAATCAACCTAGTTTTGGCCGCGGCAAAGTTAAAAGTTCTTTCAAAGAGTAAAACGATACCAATTTCAGGTTTGACGAGAATTAAAAGTGTGTTCAGTTTTGCGGGCAGATTTGTTTGCCCTACGGATGGTCTTGTTTGTATTTTTAATGGACAACTGTAATTTCATCCGTGATGTCGAAGAAAACCTTTCATGTATCATAAAACAAAGCCGTTGAAGCAACATTGATAGTACAGCCTTAATCCCCTATATACACCAACAAACGACTTCTAATCCGAAAGTTCAACGCCACTCGTCCCGCGATATCGATCCATCCAGCCTTAGATCAACACCGGCAAAACACGTTGATTTTTAAGTTTGTAACCAGGTGAAGAAGACAATGAGTCTCGAGCAAAAAACTCACACTTGTATGTTAGAACAAGAACACACACGAATACACAGATCGCCTCTTAGAGTTTGCTTTCAGTTCTTTCATCTCGACACTTGTAGTTTTCTAGCAAAGTGGGAATTTCCGCCGTAAGCTTAATATTACAATATGACTGTACACTGTATTGTCTGTTGTACTCGGAAAGCCAACCTCTAGTGCGGCGCAATGCCCTGAATGATTCCTCTCACGTTTTCTTTGCTGACAGCATCCCGAAACGCGCTCCTTGGCGCTGACATCGCGTAAGATCTTAAAAGATAGATAAAATGCCTAAACAAGGAGGTCGAGTATTTAGACTCGAAAATAAAACGTAGCAAAAAAAGCGCTAGGATTTAGGTGAATGTATCGGGAAAGAGTCTCGTAGATAATAAGAAAGGATGTCTTGACACGAAGGATAGGCCGCTCAGTATGTACTGCAAGCATGTGGATTTCTATATACACCGTATACTTAATTATATTAAACAACATCAAAAGAAACAATATCTTTTTAAGGTGTACGATTCCGGCATTAATGATATCAATACCGCAAGAAAGGTACGTGAATGGGAATGCCTTCACGCGTAGACTTTCAAGAACTGATTAAAAAGAGCAGTATTTTTATTATTACGACTACATCGAGGTAGAAAAATTAAGAAGTTAAATTTTCAGAGGTTTTGATTAAAATTAATTAATAAAGTATAAGTATAGTTACTGCTAAGTTCTTTTTACAGTTTAATATTAAAGGCTTACCATATCTATTCGGGGACATATCTGTGCTGTTTCTTGAGAGTAACGAATCCACGCCAAAGTTGAGGGGGAGAACACACGGTGTTCGAATAGAAGAAGAGGTTACAGAACTAGACGCGCCATCGCTACTGCTACTAATAGTATTAGTAGGGATTGTACTTGTACTCGTTGGTGCTTTGCTCTCTGTGGACGCTAAAATATCATCGATACGAAATGACCTAGGTCTGGGACGTTCTTCTGGGCTATCGCTCATGTTCAGTAGCGTAGATGAAGAGTACGATATGTGGGGTTCAGTGTTATGATAGTCAAGAGGTCTCCAGATCTTAACTGATCTTGCCTTTTTGCTGGAGTTTGCTTGCTGCAAGCTACTCAACCTACGCTACATTAGCATTCTATTGTTGACAGTCTTAGCGCTGTCCATTAGGCCTGATTTGTTGATTTTTATCGTTTAACTCTAACTCACACCTTTTATCACTAATAATTGCCATACAATAGGACTCTTGATTCAAGCCCAGGCCACAAACTGTTCTGGTTTTAATTTGAATACAAATATAAACTGACAGAGTATTGTTTTGTTCCGTTCTCCTAATTCCTTCAAGGATTGTGAACTAAGAAAATACTTTATAATTTAGTTAATATATTTTTCTCGAAAAAAAGCTGCTGTGATACGACTCTGAGAGGATTTTTATCCAATTCGTTTTCGTCTCGACAAACTTGCTAAAAATTCTCGTTTGTTGCTGTGACGAACCGATGTCTAAAGAACGCCCTGGTGACCTCACCCGGCATCAGGGCAGGAGAATCTCAACCCAGCATCTCAATCGCATACTACACGTGTACAGACACCTTATCAATCGTCCCCGTAGCTCTCTCATTAATATAGTATAAGTTTACAAATATAGATCGCTCCATCTAACAAGAGTCAATTAGAGATATCTAGTGTATTTATTGTATTTAGTATACATATTTAATGCACCTCTTAATATATCCTTAGATCAGACCGCGGGGAGAAATATACGCCCAGATTAAACACCAAAGCGGTCGATAATAGCAAAGAGGCGGGACAGAACTAGCGTCCAATGGCTTGACCCAAAAACGTATTAATTTTACATTTGCCTTTCATAAGCGGAAATTTCGAGTCAAATAAATGTTATTCTTAGAATGCTGTTGTCTTTTCACAGTAAACGGTCGTGACAGTAGCATTGAGCATGACAAAGGTTGCTGACAAGCAACACATCAGTCAAAACTACTTGGTAAACACATTAGGACGAATAAAGGATTTCCTTCTAGTGTAGACTTCTCTTGATGAAATAGGCAAATATATTCCATCTAGGAATCCGGACTTGAAAAACATGTGCCTTTGAGGTGCTACAAATAAAAGCTGCTTATAACATAACACCTAGGCATTAAATATCTTGATCTAAACACATCTTTCAACTACAAATTGATCAGACAAAGAGGTTTTAAAAGACTTTCACAGACTTGTGTCAGGATTGGTATTTCAACAATCTGGACTGTGGACAGCGACGTGTGCGTGTTCTGTCAAAGTCATATTAAAAGAAGAGTTTTGACGGATGGACAGTAAGCCATACATTGTTGAATAGAAACGGTTGTTAATGCATTGGATACTTCATTGTGTCGCTCTAGACACTACCTAATTCAAACATTAATCACTTTGGGTTCTGAAGTGAAGGACAATCAAGTCTTTCCTAATCGTTTTAAACTCTTTCTTTGTGATTCATCAAACCCACTAAAAAAGCTTATTAAACGTAATTCAAGTGGTCGTAGACATCTGATAACTCACGTAAACAAGTTCATATAGTCATGAAAAGTTTTCATTAATTATGCAAAGTCTTAACATATTAATAAATCAATCTATTTGTTAGTGAAGATTCCAAATATGACTGGAAAAACCTTCAATTTACAAGATTTTCGATTTAGTATTGTAAAAATCGAGCATGTTGACATTCCTCCTCGACTTTAAGCTATTTCTAAGGCAATCTAAATAAACTGTCTTTAAATTTGGTCGACTTATGACTTGAGCTCCACTTTATTGCCAAACATGCATGTGTTTCAAGATTGTTACCGAGTGTACAAAACGACCTATTCTTTCTGTATTCAACTTTGGTTTTACTTAAAACAAATATATACAATGTCAATACAAATATTGCCTTGAATTGTACGAAAACTAATAATTCATAAAAGTGGAATACTGCGATGAAACTTCAGAACCAGAACATAGCCTAATTTACTCTTATGATTCGTGTAGCATTGCAGGGCAGTAGTAACTTTCCCGCCATAACTCATGTTATGTTCGGGTAGAAAATTGATCTTTAGATTGAAATCAGTGAATCATGTTTACCATAATGATCAATAAATTACTTCGAACCAGGATGTTATAAATAAGCTTTAGGAATTTTAATAGTCCTTTCGTGACTGCTCTTGATCTTTATTTTATCTCTGTTTTAAATTAGGCGTGATAAAACACTTGGCAAGTACAAACTTGTGAAGTACCGATAGTCATTTAGCATGAGGTGACTTTAACATATGTGCTGATCGGAATTCGATTATCAGGTCGTAAAACCGTTTAACCCATGATGAATTCTCTCTGTTCTTTTCACTTATAGTTATAAAGGAACTTTAATTTCCGATTATGGCTTTGATTAAAATAGTCTTTAACCAGTTCGATCAACACGCCATAGATGAATTCTTCCCGAATCTTTTTCACATTAGCTTGGCAGGCTTCACTGCTGATGGCTTCGGTTTCGTAGGTTTGTCAATCGATCAGTTTAACTTTATTTACACGAACAGTGTCGCTGAATATCTTCAATCTTAAATTTGTTTGAACTTTTAAGGACCATTTTAAGATACAATCCATGCTAAATCTAAATGTATGCCGTGTAAAGTCACTTTGTTATGATGCTCATGCAGAATTTCAACACATATCACGGAAGTCTAGCTTCACGAGACTCGATTTCGCATCAATGCGCATGACTGCGATCAAATAGAGCCTCTTGGAAAACTAGACATAATTGTACAAGGCATTCAAGTAGATCTTTATTGCATTTTCATGTTATCACGCTGCGAATGAAACCATATTGAAACTTGCCTTGATTTGTGGTTTTATTGGTAGTCACAATTTATCACTGAGGTAAAACAAATCTTCGCTTATATGCGTACGCATCTTTGTCTTCTGATGAACTTTGCGATCATCTGTGCCGGTTTACCACAATCCCACTTGTTTTATTTTTAGGTAAGAAGTGATTGATTTGAAGAGCTGTTTTCATTCATGATGATGAATTAGAAATCTTGGCAAGTTTTGATAGAATTCCCTCAATGCATTTTACTATACTAATCGATCAGTCAGAGGTTAGCATCTCTTCAACTGTAACCCAGTGCATCGAGGTGATTCAGATAAGCGATCCAGTGAAAAAAGAAAAAAAAAATGATCGGTCATTGATCATCAAAGGTATTAATCTGTAAATGACAAGGCAAAACCGGTACCTTAGCCACCACTTGGACAGTGGTCCGATTCTTATTCATTTGTTTGAAAAATAATTTTGTACAGGGGGGGGGGGATGATTCTGAAGGTAAAAAGTGGTGCGGTTAAGACCAGACCAACCGTAACGTGGCTACGACCCTGTAAAAGATTTCTCTCTTGATTTGAGGGTTTTTCGATTGTTTTGGGCTCTGTTTCCCCCCGGTTTTTCTGTGTAGTGCAGCCACGTGCACTCATCACTTACCTTGAGGTCTCTGGTTCGATTTCTGGACTCGGCAACACATGCGGTTTGTTAGGAAGTGTTACTAGGTCTCGCCCTTAATTCAAAAAGTTTCTCCGGTTTTCTTCCAAAATCCTCGTCCTCTATTTCACATGACATTATATCTCTCTTATTCAGAATGTTCATCAGCTGAAACCAGCACGAGTTCTCACGATTCCTTATTCTGGTTGATAGCACATGATTTTCAGTTTTCAACCATCATTTGGAGTAGACAATAAGATTTCCGGACTTTTTTCAGCTGATTATAAGACCAAGCACTTCGCTCCGATCCCGAGTCTTTAGTAAACAGTGGAGCAAAATAGAAATACTATATATATTCACCATAGCTGAAGGTTTAATTTTTTTATTCAATTAATTATGATAACATGATATTTATACCTATTTCTACATTTTCTTAGTAATGAAATAAAGAAAATCAGAAATTATGGGATGTAATAGTTTATTTTGTACACCCTCATTGGTAGACGTGCTGCTGTGTGAAACTATCAACCAACCTATTCCATAAGCCTTCTTTGCCAGTTTCTCTATTTTGGACTTTTTAGGGATTGGGACATTGATCACCAACCATGTGGAACGATTCACGGCCCATCTGGATTACGACAAACCTAAACAATCATAAAACAATCTCAAATCTAGTAGGCCCTCAGGAAGGGGACTACTAGAGTTTAGTATCCCATAATTTATGATTTCCATATTGAAATTCACTGAATATTTGGTTATATGAATTTGATTGTGAACTCAAATAAAGTTCATCTGCTACACTAATAAATATATAGCTTTAGTCAAATAAAGCAACGAATGAAATATAACAACAGTCCTCGATTCTGATTAGCTACTCCTCTTCAAATCTTTATCAGTGATTGGTTATGTCACTGTAGTACTGAGATAGATGAGGCAGTACTGTGTGCGAAGGGCTCTTTTATCAAATAAGAACATGCGTAATAGGTAAATTACGATCCTTAGCTGAAAAGACTGAAGAAGAGGGCCAATGGACCTTTCACAACTTCAAGTCGCGAAAAAATGAGCCAGCTCATCTAGAAACCGTGGACAGCTGTAGTATGTCACTGTAGGTTTATGCCGCAGTCATGCCAGAGGAACTCGAACATCGACTAAACAAGCGCCATTTGCCACACGGTTTTTTGTGAAGATTTTCCAGCGAGCTTATCAATACCATGAATATAGGGAAATATTTACCGAGGCCAGAATAATTGTTTTAGCATTTTCAACACAAGTGAAATTAATAAATAACACAGAGAGAGTTTTTATGTTTACATTTTATTTATCTCTGCAAGCAGCACAAATCGACAAACGAGTGTGCGCCTTCGCGTTTGCGTTATATTCAGCTGTAGGTGAATATACGACATCATAAGACGTAAAATGTAACCAATGAGCGAGCGTGCCTGATTTATTATATTCACTTGTGTAAAAATGGCTATCAGTATACCCATTGGGCTGTACTTTATCAGCCCCAAGGTACTTTATCAGTTTCTTGTACCCTGTTTATGCAAAGGGCTCTAAATGTTAAGACGAATGTTACATATGTACAAAGTATAGTATTGATGTTTTTTAAAGCTACCATTTTATAATTTAACAAAAAATTTATCCGTCTCTTTTGTTATGTTAACCAACAAGGCGACCTTTTCTTTGATTTCATTTTTAAAATCCATTAGTATTATAAATTGATTTTTAATTAGTATGATAACCACCATCTTTAATAATTTTAAATACCAATTTGTCAAGTTAAAAATAGGGAACCTTGTGTCTTGGATTCGTTACTCTTACATTTTAATTGTTGTGTTGACTGTGTTGAATTTTTTTCATTAGTCCTTTTTATCATATCAACGATCAACATGGCGGCCATTCCAGCTGATCTGAAATAGTGACGTAGAAATGACGTCAAGTACTGTAAGTACTGAGGTGTCATGAAGCTGCCAAAAATTGACCAGCGAAAAATAAAGACATGACCGTCATTGCTATAAAAAAAATCGTGAATTGTTGTGTCACTGTTATTAAGCGCGTATAAGCAACGTTTTTTTTTTCATTTGGTATCCTGGAAATCTTTCAAAACATTTTTTAAATTTAAAGGATTCCATCTATATTTTGATTCGTTAGCTGTTCTTATTATTGATCGAGCTATTGTCATTGTATTATTAATTAAATCTTATAACTTAGGAAAGTGTAATGTATATAGCAATATAATATATTCGTAGAATGCCGCCTTGGGTATCCTGTGGTGAGCCGGCATAATTTAATCCAGCTAACCAAAAATGAGCCAAACTAAATCAAAACATTTCCTTTCTATCTTTGGCTTTTAGCGAGATTTCTGTAAAAATAATTAAGGTCGTTACCAAATTCTTCACTGCCGGCTGGAATGATTCATATCAGATATAGGGTGTTTTCTGCGATCACTTGCCAGCGGCCATGTTAGATAGCAGAACAATAGAATATCTTAGTACTCTGAAGAGATTGAATTCTTGTGAAATGAAATGTGAAATGGTCGTTCCTGCCATCCGACACGGCTACCGTGACTACACTCATGCTAAAGTATAATTTTGTTCTTGCACTAAGCAATATGGCAGCCTACAATACTTAGCTTCTATATCTAGACGTCTAAGAGTGTTACCAAATATTCTAGGTATGCGAACAGACCTACCCATATGCTGAAATCAAAATCAGCAAAATGCTATTATTATTTTTTGCTTGAACTAAGAAATATCTAAGATAAACTAAGATAGATCTATACTGAACACTTCCAGTCCGTTCTCCCTGCCTGCGCGTCCAGCTCCCTACACCTAGTCATTCTCTCTCTTTCCTTACAACATCAGACAACAGAAGAAGAGCAGAAGATAGCTCACAACGTCTTGTAACGTTTTAATTCAACAAATAAAGCAACGTATTTAAAAGTTTTAGAGCAGTGTAGTTTCATTGTCTTTCTTACCGCTTGATCTGTTGTACTTTGTAGCGATATTTCGGCTGAATGAATTAAAGCGAAAAGATCTGGTGCCGACGCTAAAGTTGACTTTATCGCTACGGGGGAATCTTCTCCTGAAGATCGCCACAAGTCCACTACGGTACTTCTCACTGAGAACCAAAAACAAGCAGGGCGAAATGGCGCTGTTGGCATGACAGATCCAAAATGCTAGACCTTTAAGAATCAATGGGAGGGCTGCGTATCTTTCAGAGTCGAAGAAAATGAGCACATGCATGGAATGTGTTGGAATCCATGACAACGCGAACACAACTACTACTATTATTAGCATCTTCACCACCTTCTTTTTGGCAATTTCAGCAGCTCGTTTGGTATTGCGAATGGCGTTTCCCGGTATCTTCCGCTTCCACAGCTTGAGACCAATCATTAAGTACAGAGTGGACATAATAGCAAGAGGAACAAAATATAATGCAACAAAGAGTATCGAGAAGTAGATCTTGGGTGATTCGATAGGGTCCAAGGGAGTCCAATCAGGGACACAGAAGTGAAGACCGTCTCCTTCAAGAACTTTGAATGACCATAAATATGGAGAGATGAAACAAAACGACAGAATCCAGATCATAGCAGTACTTGCCTTCGCGTTCCGAATGAAGTGAAGTTGGCTGAATGGATAAATTACAGCGAAATAACGATCAACCGAGGAAAGAAGTAGAGCAAATATGGAGGCAGCTATGGGCAAGGCGTAGGCGAAGTGAACAAATTTACAAGTGAAGCTCCCGAATCCTCCACCAAACCAGCGGCTCTCGACAAAGAGAAAGGACACAGAGTATGGCATAACGACGCAAGCTACCAAAAGGTTCCCAACGAACATATTCACCAGAAGAAGGTTGGTAACAGATCGCATGTATCTTTTACTTATTACGATGTAAATCGCTAGAAGATTCCCGAACAGGGCCACAGGAAAGATAATGGCATACGCTGATGTGACGACAACTTTATCGCCGACTTCTTGATCACTTACAGCAGCAGTAGAAGTAAATGACGAAGTATTAGACCCGTTGTTTTCCATGGTGGAACTCTGAAAAAGAAGAAGAACGATTAACGAATTAGCTAGCTACTGGGCCTTTTATATATCTATTGTCTAGATTTGAAGGCCTGATATAAAGAGCTTTTTGCTATAGATTATTTATTTTAGATCAATCCTTTTAGCTATTAAGTAATGAAGAGGCCAATCACAATTGATCAAAGTATCAATAGCACAGCAGCTGATGAGGAAGACGGGTTCATTCAATATAGTAGAACTGTTGGAACCGGAGGTTTCCTAGTTGCTCCTTCCGAATGGTATGAAATACTAAGTGTGTTGTATTGAAAACACATGCTAAAGAGACTCTTTGCCATTAGCTTGGTCAATAGTAGGTCTAGTGGTCTTATGTGTTGTGTAAATTACGTACGATGCAAGGGGGAGCTAAATAAAGCCGAAACAAAAGCAAAACAACAAAACAATCGAGGACTGGAGATAATACAAGAAGACAAACAACTTCATAAATAGTAACCAAATGAACATGAGTTAGCTATCTAGAGAAACAGAGTACATGATAAATATGGAAGCGAAGAAGGTAGGAATAAACGCAGAAAGAAAATATAAGAAAATAAAGCTGAAAAAGGATAGAAAACAGGAATAAAAGCTAAAAAAAAACCCAAAACAAAAAAGATACAGCAGCCTACATTAGACTATACTTAGTTCAAATCATGCAAACTAAACATCAAAACCAAATAAAGTAAATCCGTAACGACAAGGAAAAATAAAACAGAATAACTAGCAAATAACCAGGTGAGAATCTTTCTTGAATGGTATTTATTGAAATTTATCAATATCTTTTGGCCGATTTAAGCCTCATATTCATTAATTTGACAACAACTACTCCGCTCCTACATGTGAAGGAAATCTCTAATCTTTTCTTCATGGAATCGGGAAAAGATGTCTAGAGTCTATTTTAACGGTTGCAAGTCTATTAACGTTCGTGAAAGCATATCGTCACAAACGATTTTAAGAACCTTAGTTTTTGTTTTTGTTTTTTGTTTCGTTTTGGTGACATGGCAGAGCTAACAGCAGGAAACCAAAATACGCGGTTTAGTTGGAAGCATTTTCGTCAGTCGGCGTCGAAATGATTTATTTTTTAGGTTAGGCACAGCTGAACACGAAGCATGCAGTCTAAACTGTATAACTATTGAAAATATTTTTTAAATTTTTTTCACTTTCGTTAGTAAAATCACCAGTATAAATGTGGCTAAAGCCTATGGCTTGTTATAATGGAAAAAAACAAAAACAAAAAAAACAAAAAAACAAAAAACAAAAAAACACACACACAAAATACAGATGTGGACGATTTTTGTTCATTAAAAACCTTTAACACAGGTTATGTAATTCTAGGGATAATGAAAGAATTCTAATTCATCTAGTATCCTAGCTATTTGTTCAACTAAAATAGGGTAAAATCTGGTAATTAGATGTGGATGAAAAAACGATTCCACTATATAAGGTGTCAAGAATGAGCGAAATCCAATTCAGTATAAAAGACATCTTTATCAAGAAAGATGTTTTCGTGATAACATCATGAACCGGCTTTCCACCCTGTCAAAAAAATATTTCAATAGGAGATTCATTCAAGTGGTTCTGTTATCGCGGGCTTGTAGCTTTTTCGACTGAGATTTTCCCCAAAACAATTTCTATAGCCGCGATATTTTGCTATTTTTGTCCTCACATCCACATCGAATTATAACATCATCTGTCCACTTGCTTGGTTTTCATAGGGAAACTACAAGCAAAGCGATCCAAGTCGTCTTTCGAAGCTTTTCAACTGACTCCTTGCTCAAACAATCAAATTATTACAAGATAAAACACTCAACTCAAAATAAAGAAGAACAAAACGTAGAGACTAAAAGGAAAATAGAAGGACGATTGCCCAACTTACCAGTTAGATTGAGCATTTAAATCAGAATTTACTATTCGACCCGTCAACACTAAGCAATCTCTGAAAAGTGCAAGTAGTATCCACTTAATGAGTTCGACATAGGACACGTTTGATTTCATATCCTGTTATCTGTTATCTACTAACTAGCAAAGTCATTGGTTCTCCATTAAGTCATTTGCACGTAGATAGAGGCAATACATCATTCTAGCTCGTACCTAGAGCCCTGGGTTTTATTCCTTCGCCTTAGAGCTAATGGCAAGTAAACCCAATTTAGGTCGTTGTCTTTGTTGCGCATGCTCCGCAATCACCTAGAAACGGTTTTATTATTTATTTTCGAGCGATTTTTACATGAAGCATTTTTATCAAAATGTTAACGTAGAATATAAACAGGTATTTCAGGTTAATCCCGTTTGAAAACAGGCTTTCATCGTCGACAACTGTAGAAGGTGGTTGGTGGATCAAAAAAATCCACCAGATTCTCACGCGATATAATGAAGAAAATGAACATCCTCAAGAAATGAAGTAACTAATGCCGCGGCAAAACCTTGACTCCAATTTAACTTTTATTTGTCAATTTGAAAATTAAATTTCTTAATTAGTATTGTTTGATAGAGGCATAATGTTGGCGTTGAGCGGTTGCTTTAATGCTTAAATTACGTACTATTGATTGGCTTTAGGGTTTAATTGATAAATCTCCAAGGTTCGAAAGGAATACTCTTAAAACGAACTAATCTTATTATATATCCCTCTTATGAACAATTTTCTTTGAAGCATGCATTTTGATGGTGTAATGATAAGAGATGTGCTCAACTACATCAGCCTTAACTTCCGGCTTCTTCGATCGTGATAGCAGAGTTAGCGAGATGATATTTGAAAACAATGCTTTTAGTGTTTCTGTTGTCAAAAGTAATCTAAAAGTAATGTATTTTGATAAATAAATGTATTTTTTTTAGTTATTATCGATATCATTTCATTTATTTTATTTCTTCCAAGGTCAATTCATGCAATAATGAGTTTGCTTCGTGACCTTAGCCTCGTAAATCGTTAAACTAAACTAAACTAAACTAAATGTTTACTAGCGTCCGAAACGTCAGTAAGTTTTTTCATCTTTTCACGGTGTATAATTTACCTTTTCATCATTACTGTTTCATTAGAAACACCGACGCAGCTCACACTAGTTTTTAGCTAGTTATATCTTTTTAAACTAAACTAAAGCCAAATTAACAATAATTTTTTAAAAAATAATGATTTATTCTTGAATGTTTGGCAGAAGAACAATCGTGAAATACATCAGTGTGAAAAGCACAAATGCATGCATAATTATATCTTTGGGATTGTAAACAATCGACAGCGAAATGTCAAAACCAACAGAGTACAAGAGACGGCAAGAGAGAAGCTGTGCTTGAAAATTATTTCACCATGTTAAAAATCTTCAATTGCTTTAAAAGTTTGATATGTTATAAAGTGCATATCGTTAATTTTAGATAGCGGAAGTTAGAAAAAATGTAAGGAGCAGTTTTCAAGCAACGGCCTTCGAAGTGAAAAGTAAGGAATTCTGCATTTTAAGCGCAAAATTACTACTTTACTAAAACTTGTCTTGCTTACAATCTAATAACTCGACAATCTTGAATTTCATACTAAATAAAGAACGAGATTTCTTCTTTATTTCTATATAAAACGATATGAGTTTTATCTTGGTAACAAATGACGATTTACAACTTTTATAAGGTCAAATAAATACTTCGTTTTTTCTCAAAATCGGCTTCCTTGAATTTTTTTCGAACTCTTGTATGTTATGCCCACATATTTGGTTTAGAAGACACAATATTTAATTTATGTAGGTAATGTCCAGATTTTGAAAAAAATTTTGCGACAACTAAAGAGGGCACCATATCAAAATAAAATCAATGAAAAGTCCGATCTTGATAAAACTTATATCAAAATGAATTGTCAATTATTAACTATGTCTCTGGGAAAAAATAATTATTGCAGTCCTTCTACAACGCGAGATACAGCGGATTTATTTCAGGTGGTCGTGAGTTTTGGAAACTGGAATGAGCGCCTTTAATCGCCTCGATTCGCCTCGAGTACAGGAGAATTTTGCTTGTTTTGTTGTTTTAATTCGAGCTTTTATTTTCCGACCTCAGAAGCTAGGCTAAACCCGCATGATTTGAGTTGTAAGAGTCACAGCCAATAAGTAAAATTATATCAAAGCTTGCGCGTCTTCCAACGAGTTAATATAGTTCCTAAAAAGCATAGCATACGATTTGAAAACTCTTAACTGCAATAATATTGGTCTCATTTAATTATTCAAGTCAGTTTTTAAGAATAACTTTGATGAACTTTCTTTAACAGAAAAATATCCTAATCTAGAGTCAGCAAGACACCAACATTGTTTAGTCTAAGGCCTTGGCTAAGCAAGGAAACATGTTTCCAGAAACATGTTTACCGCGCGCATGTTTCCTCCATGTTTCCCAGTTTAGCCACATGCGAAACATTGCTGTGTGCAACAAATTTTGCTTCCAAGAAACAAAAAATGTTTTTGCTGTGCGGTAGAAACATTTCATGTTTCCAAGACACATGGAAACATTGTTTCCCGATGTTTTCTGACAGTTTTGCCACCTTAGGAAACATTTAGGGAAACATGTTTCTGGAAACATTGTTTCCTCGTTTAGCCAGGGCCCAACGAATAACCAGAAAACTGGCTTTTCTGCAATAGTAATGGCTTGGGAAGCTCGGGTGGCGTAGCCTGACCGCTCGCTTCTCATCACTGCGACCCGAACTCGATTCCCGAACTCGGTGTTGTATGTGAGTAGAGTAGTTATAATAATAATAAACTTTATTTATACACGGAATCACATCATCTATCTATAGCATTGAAGTAGTGATGTAAGAGTCGTTTTGGAGTGCTTTAAGCTATTCTGTTTTTATAAGCTATTGGAGTGCTGTAAGCCAGTTTGTTTTTGTAAACCAATGGAGAGCTGTAAGCAATTTTGTTTTTGTAAGCCATTGGAGTGCTGAAAGCCATTTGTTTTTGTAAGCCATTATAGTGCATTAGCCATTTTCTTTTTGTAAGCCCGCATTGTAGTGCTGTAAGGCATTTTGGTGTCGTAAGCTATTGTAGTGCTAAGCCATCTTAGTGTCATCGTTATAGCGGTGCAAGCGGTGTAAATAAGCCATTATAGTGTTGTAAGCCATTGTAATGGTGCGAACTATCAGTAATCATTATGTCAATGAGTCGATGTTAAATAATTTAATAAGTTGCGACCACGAAGCATACATTTTTGTGATCTTTTGTGATCTGAAATTATCAAAAGTTGAAAGAAAAACCAACTGATAAATATCTAAAGGCTATCCTTTTAGCTCAACTCTAACAACAAAATTATTGATGCTTTGCCTTTTTATTTGAAATAATTTAAGTAAATCACATATGGAGGTACCTGCAGCTATCATAAATATTCTATCACGTCTGCAAAACTGAAATGCTTTAATGGACGAATATGGTTAAACAGTTGATTAGGAGCTTCAAAGGTCTTCCAGTTTCACTGGATGTGAACTAAGCGCGAGAGCATGGTCGTGAGGAATCTACTTTTTCACACCCAATGATGGTCATAGCGCACTATAACCAACATAAGATTCAGTCATTTTGAGCTAATTCTCACGAGATATTCTCTATTTGATTTCTTACAAGAATCCTGGGTTGACGTCATCATTTCGTTATTTCTATATTGAATATCTCGGAAACCAAACGAGATTTCAAAAAGAAAGCAAAGGCCATTCTTTCTTTTTTTAAGAGCTATGAAATCAGGAAGAGACCTTGTGGGCTTGATAGGCAATTTAGATAGACTGAGTTCCAATTGATAGTGTTTTTCCTTTCTCGCCTGGAACAGAATACGAGCGAATTCAAATTGATTTGAATTATTGTTTTTTCCTAGAGAAACCTTAAGCAATTCTCCAAAGATTAAAAGATATTTTTTCTTGATAGATTAAGAAAATTCAGGCTGAAAAGCCTTTTTGAGTAGGCCAAATGTTTAGGCAACCCATCCAAATACTAACCCTCCTTAGACGGGCTTGACTCAGTATCTTTGATGCCGAAGTTTTTCCCACTGGTCCACTGGTCATACGAAATCAGCATGACAATAGCCGTGAAAACAATGCATCAGATAGACTAGACTTTTTGACATTCAATTTTTAACCGATTCCGTGCGTGGCAGAGATGCAAGGGATTAGCCGATTTGGTCTGGGGGCCAGCTGGTCTCTCCCCTGATGCTTCGGCTAGAACATTTTCTTGCGTAATTCGTACACCCAAGGGCAGAAGGATTTAATTGCCGTCAGGTCCGAAGTCCATACGCCGCCTCAGCTCTACGGATGTCTCGGGGGTATGGCACATTGGAATCGATTTTTTTTTGGTGGACTTAGGATCACGTCCCCCCTTTTTAAAAAAAGAAAAAAATTAAACTTTTTTTCGCCGCATTAAATTGTAGAGAACATTTTTTTTCGTTTGTCCAATGCGTTTCAGATACATTCTAATACGTTGATACAATCCGATTTTAGGTACATCTTAATTTCAACACGCTCACCCAATACCAGCGGAAGTACCAGTTCATTTTTTTTCCAATCTGCATAGTTTGTGCCAGCGTTTTGGTTCCAAAAGTCCAATAACGTTTTCCAGGGTTACTCGAAATAGATATAGCAAACCATTGTGTAGTCTCCTCCTCAGCCGTCATTAGTTTTGGTCCCAGATCCCCGCGGCCCTCCCCAGTGTAGAGGGCTGAGTTCTAGTGAAGACGATAACGACATTTTTATTAATCCTCAGGGTTGGGTTTTACTATCCAAGTCAAGAAATACCCGACTTTGGAAACTGATGACGGTTGCGAAGGAAACTAGCCCTTGCCTGTGGGATCGACTTGTGGACAAACTTTGTAAACAAAGGCTTCGGTTACAAGTATAAAAAGGATTATCCAAGGAATATCATCTCTGATTTAGGAGTATGCTTAACCTGATATAAGAGAATCCCGTCTTACAATCAATTTAAAAGAAAATGAAATGGAGAGATTCAATAACTTTACAGCTTCAATTACCGTCTAGACGTTGTTCATGAGAAACATGAGTTCCAGTACTTGGTTCAGTTAGTTAGAGCAAGTCACGGGTTCAAATCCCGCCTGGAGCTTGGATTAATTTTACAAGAATATTGACAAAAACACTATTCACATATTTTATAGCATAACTGCCTTGTTAAGTAATATGTAGAGGTTTTGCACCATCACGTGCCGGCGCCATAATCCAGCTTGGGCTGCCTGTGGTTAGATGGCAGAACAATAAAATCCCTTTGCTCTCGGGAATTGAATTATTTCTCATGTAAAACGATCGCATTGTCCCTGCCATCTAACATGGCTGCCGTCACGTGATGGTGCAAAACCTCCACATATTACCATAAACTTTAATTTTTTTAATTTTTTTTTTGCGCGAGTATACTCTCCCACTTAGGAATTTTGTACACATTTCACCACCACCCTCGGGGGCTAGTTATGTTCTTGGAAGATTCTTCGACAAAGTTTTCCAAGGCCGAAAGTTTTAGGCTTTGAATCTCTTTTACTTAAAAAAAACGAAAGAAAAATACAGATAATCCAATACAATATCAATTTTAGTGAAATTTACCTCGGATGTCTTTCATCGAAATCGAAAATCTGGAGATTTAGGACAAATCAAGACCAAAAAACAGACTGAGGTGAGCAAAAAATATGCTTACTTAATTACGTCTTTTGAAGAACGAGACGAAGTTTACATTTAGTTAAACTTGACAAGAACAACTGAGACAAAATACAAAAGTGATGAATTTCTTGTCAGTAAATTGGCGTTTGTAAATGTTTCTGAATATTTAGCTTTTTAAAGTGAAAGTCTAGGTCTATGACAATAACATCTCTCAACAACACAGTTTTAAGTTCATTTTTATAATCATACTTGCTTGAACAGCTTAATAAACAGTTGAATATTTGGTGTAAATTTATATTTCATTCAATAATTGAAAAAATTATCTGTAGAAAGATATAAAATTATTGAATGAATGTCTTCTTTGTTTTGCCGATGGGACCCCGTGATAGGAGGCGAACAAAGCTGCTTTTTTCTTGAACGAAAAACATAGACATAGACATAGATTTATTTTTGGTACCTGAATGTTTACATTGATCAAAGGTTGTTTTTTTTCAAATTGTTCAGATCTGAGGTACAAGCTATCTAAAATAACTAAAAAGTTAATAGTTGGTAAAAAACAACCGAATTGTTAAAGGTTTATAAAGCTAAATAAAGGACGAATATTTTTTGTAATATGCTCTTCGTGTTATATTTCATCCAGCATTAAAATAATTTAAGCTTATCTATAGAATATTAAAAGATTTGAGAGAAAGTTTTTGATTTGTCGATTCGTCGAGAAAAATACTTGTCAGAAAAAATATATATATACACGATTGTTTGCAAAAAAACACAAACCTGAATTCTTGAAGAACACTTCTTGATCCATCTTTGACTGCATGAAAGTTTTTATTAATTGTTTTGGTCTATAACTTGTCCTAAAGCGATTTTTTTCTGTGCATTTTAGAGCCGCATTTGTGAGTAGTTTTGCTTTGACATCAATCAGGATTCCTGTGTTGTGTACACGGACGGACGGAAGTGACGAAAAATCAACTCGATGGTTTACCATTTTTTCTTAAGTACGGTGCTCCGCTCGCGCGGGCCCGCGCGGGAGCTCCGCTATTACTTCAAATCAGAAGGCGAGGGCTTAAGTCCGAGCCCGTGAGTTTGAACCGGTTTAAAAACCACTCACGCCTCAATTCTATTGTTTTTATGACAGATGTTTTGAAGTTATAAGCACAATGATGAGCATTACCCCATGGGATCGGAAAAGCGTTTGTTAACATTTGTATGAAACTGCAAAAGTGTGAAGATAAAGAAATATTATTGCATTCACGGATTGTACTGGCGGTTTTGAATAAAAAGTATGTAGCTATTGTACTCAGATCGTTGTAGCCGTCGGAGGGAAATGATGAGTCCTTTTTTATTAATCCTCAATGTGGGTCTTAATATCCGAGTCAAAAATTACCCGACTTTGGGAAGGATATTGAGAAATTGTTTGACTTATAAAGTATACAAGAGAACCCAGGAGAAAATGTGTTAAGATTAATATTACCTTTTTCTGATGAGATTGCAGGGTTTAAAAATTAAGGCCCCCTCCACACTAATGCGTTTTCGTTTGAAAACGGAGACTTTTCGATGCGCTTTGGCCTTCCGTTTACACTAAAACGCTCTCGAAAGTGGAAACATTTGAAAACGGAGACCTATCGTTTTAGTGTGGACAGTCGAAAACGGACAAACATGGTGGATGTAAACAAACTTCTGCTTTGGCTACTGGCGAATTTAATCGCGTGTTTGGAGCTTAAGGACGGTGCCTACTAATTGAGAATCAATTATTTTTTTAAATGACTATGTGAATTATTTTAACCTATCAAAGGGTTGTCAAATTCTGGTTAGAAAAGTAGGGGTCACCATGCATTTAAAAGAAATAATAAGGCTTAAAAATCGTTAAAAAGTGATGACGTCATGATTTTACTAACACCAGGGGAAAAAATTTTTTCAAAAGATTTTGAGAAATTTCTAATTTAAATCGTCCTAAATGACTGACACTTTGTTTCTTTACTAAAATATACCCAATTCTACCATTACTTTAATAGTTGGCTATAATATATATAATTTTTTAGCTTCGTGCTCCCTATTTTCGATCAGTAGGTACATAAAGATTGTGTCCATATTCTTTTCAAAACCAATTATTCTTTATAAATTTCATTTCACGAGGCTAATTTAGCATTTACTCTATCATTTAAACGAAGAAAAAATAGAGGTATCCAGGCGTTTTTAAGAGATACGAATTTTTAAAGAACATTATTAGGGATAAATCTTATGCCGAATGCGTGACAAGCGTTACACAGCATAAAAAACGGCGTGACAAACTCTGTTTTCGGCGCGTTTGCACGTCAAGCTAAACATGCTGCTTCCTGCCATGCAAGCAAAAAACACAGAGAAAAACTCGATATTTATAAGCTTTATTGTTCCAGGAAGACTATTGGGTTTGAAGTGAAGTTACTATTGACTTTTTACTTAACAGCAGAAAGGAATTTCTGAAATATTTGGTACGTAATAAGATGATTTTTTAGATTGAGAACTCCAAAGTAAAAGAATTTCATGATAAAGGTGTTTAGCGACCAAAAAAAGATTTTCAAAACTATAATTACACACCTAGATATTAATAAATGGTAAATTTTCAATTTCATATGTATTTCTTGTTTGTTTTTATTCAAGTTTTATAGGATTAAATCTAAACAAACGGTAAAAAGCTTTATTATTGAAAGGATTTGTTTTTTTAGAACTATGAGTCTGTCATTTTTTCACTGAAACTTGCCCAAAAAACCTTATGATTCTTTGTCAATAATACTTAACCCTTAGCAAATTATCTCTTTAACAAGCCTGGGTTATTTAAGATCGTTTTCTGTTTAACTTTTATTGAAAATAAATGTTTTGTTTCGTGTAATTCGAGTAATAAATTTTGAAATTCCTCGAATGTAGATGCGCAGTACGTGTGCGCGTGGACAATAGTAGGCACCGTCCTTAACCTAGCTTTATTTAACCTTCTTTTGACTTCCTATAAAAGAAGGGCTGCTGTTCTAAGGACTTTAGTCCTTTCAAGTTCTTCTCATCGTAAAACTCGGGCAAAAACGCATTATCAAAGGCCAAGAAGATTTTGGACTCGATCAGGTCGAACGAGCGCATGGTGAGACAATTTTGTTTCTGAAGTGATGGAAAGAGAACTTCGGAATGTCTTGATCTTCCTTAATAAAGCTATTTCAAACGTGTTGTCGTTTTGTTTAAAATTATGAAAACCGCGCTGGCGGGAAATGCCACAAAGATTGCAGACGCGCCTCTTTCAAGCATGCGCAGATTGATGCGCTACGTCACAACGAGTTGTGTATGCGTTTTCAAGCGTTTTAGTGTGGACGGTCAAAAACGCTATGAAAACGCTAGTGTGGAGGCGAAGCAATCGATGCGTTTTCGGTAAGACAAAAACGGAGCCTTTCGAGAATGCATTAGTGTGGACGGGGCCTAAGAAACCACGATTTGTCAATGATGTTAATATGCCCGATTATTTTTTTGTTCAATTCATATATATTACTAAAATGTTTTTCTGATGAGATTGCAAGACATGAAAATTATGAATTAACATTAACCTTAACTAAATCTTCAATTGCATTTTTTTCCTTTGTACTTCAGTTTCGCGATAACTGAATTCAAAACCCGGGACAGGTTTTCAATTTCAAATCTAGTTGAATTCAACCCCGCTCTCCCCTGCTGATAATCAAAAGCCGCCTCCACTGAGCTTTAAGAATGTTGGTCTTACTATA
Source organism: Actinia tenebrosa (assembly GCF_029948245.1). Lineage (NCBI taxonomy): Eukaryota > Metazoa > Cnidaria > Anthozoa > Actiniaria > Actiniidae > Actinia > Actinia tenebrosa. The sequence continues at coordinate 6,825,765 of NW_028292580.1, forward strand.
ATTTAGCTTCTTCCAAAAAGAAGAAATGGAAATGAATAAGGAAAAAAATACTTCTTGGTTTAAATCTTTAGCAATACATCGATCGAAGATTCACGATTCCTTATATAGTTCAAAAGCATGCTTTAGGACTCCAAGTTGTGTGAGTTATATAAGCGATTATTTAGTTTTTATTGATTAATTTTACTATACTTACTTTATATGTATTTTAAACTATAATAATGTTTATTATTGTGAACGTTAACGTCTGTTTGAGGTTCAAAGACCATTTAGGATTGTTATTATTACTATAAAAACGATTGATATAGTATTGAAACGATATGATCCATCCTCTTAAAGGAAAATACTAGTTTAAAAGACAGTATACATTGTAGATCTGCACAGGCAATTAAATAAAGTCAAAGTGGCTAGGTTTTCTAATAGCTCATCATAATGGGCCTTTATTGTTTGCATTGGTTATTTGAAAGTTCTCGCGTTTTTCTTTATATAACTCAAGGCATTATCGGCTAATAAAGTTGACATATATTCTTGTGCGATTTAGGGCCATCAGAGAGTTCGATAGTAATTATATATTTAAAAAGAATAAATTTAAAATGTATATGTTTTTTGTGAAATAAAAATTTATAAATGTCGATGTAATTTAAGAAGTATCATTCGGGTATAGGAAAAACTTATGATTTCAGATGTAAAGCTAGAACTCAACACGTGCACCTCTAAAATGTTGCAAATTTACAATAAATATCTTTTGTTACATTGAGATATAACGATATACAATGAGAAAACTGAGCGGCTTTCAAGATATCACTGAACTGATATTTTTACATAGTATTAGTACATTCGTATTTTCTCAGTAAACAGTTTGTCATCTATCTGTTCTTGCTAATGTTGGATGACATGCACTTCAAGGGAAAATGAACTAAGAACGAATCGAAGGACCATTAAAAGGTAAAATCTCTATGCATTTATATGACCATAACAATTAAATATAATAATTGCTCAAAGACTGAGAAAAAGAGATCAGTACTTACTATTTTAACCCGCAGTAAATTTGATCCGAAGACAAGGGATATCAGTGCTAAGACTGATTGCCTCTAAACAGCAGCTCACCGCTTCTTACACGATTGATTTAAGTCTGAAGAGGAAAAACATTGATCAGCAAATAAGTAGAGAAGCTAAGCTAATAGAAGTACGTCACAGTTAAGTATGAACGTATCATAATGTCGTAAGTATTGAGTATTGTCTGTTGAATCAATTAAGTGCCTCAGCATTTCTAATAACGCTTACTTATCTTTAAGTTATCGTAGAGATTGTATTCAACATAATTCAAGACCTAGTTAATGGCTTATTTGGATCTAGTAGCCTCAGATACGTGTACTCTCGTCACAATACAATGCGCGGCATGGCCTGCAATCATGATCAATATATACGTGCTACGGTATGCACGACACCAGGGTATACTACCAGGGGATGCACGACACCAGGGTCTAAGGTTTTATTCCCTTAGCAAAACCTAACGAGATAAATTCCAAATCAAACTGTGAGTTAGCGGTGCCCTGACTTTGATCAGCCTAGAGGCTGTTCAAGGGGTCCATCTGTGAGTTGGACGTGCCTTGACTTTGATCAGCCCAGAGGTGGCTTCAGAATATTGATAAAAGTTGCAAGGGATGTGCGGCAATTTCGCATATTTTACTGTTAGATTCACACCCAAAATCGTGTTTTAAAACAAGGCGTATTAAAAGGTTCTTTAGAGTGAAATCATTTAACCCGCGAAATAGATATTAGACTAATACACTTTAGTAGACCCTAATTCCATTGTTTTCTTTTGTGTCTATTTGACTATTACACGTTGACTAATAATTTTTATTTCACGGGTTAAAATGCCTTCACTCTATACCACCTGGGGGTCTCACTGTGTAGTTTACCCCTCCATCATTATAGGGCGGATTAATTGAAACTGGCCTTCCTGGCTAAATATAATGCTATCAATTTGCTTTATGCCTTTAGAAAAGCAGACCTCTTGGATCTGTAATTGGTTTAACAGCAACAATAAGTTAGTGAGACCAAATGGCACAAAAAATAGAACCCTTCAATTTACGCTGCGATATGTTATGCTCATCGATAGAGTCGTGTGTTTGGATGCAGACCATGCCATATATAGTCGGATGTCGCATCTCTTTATGCTATCTTTTTATAGGCATCAGATATGAATTCTGTATATCCAGTACATCACCCAGGGTTAGTAAGTAAGAAGCCAATAACTATTATCTACTGTTGTCCATTTTCTACCAGATTCCAACAGATATAGAATATCTCATCTCTCTGATTTTTCAAGTCAACAAGACTTACCCAACCTAATCTATCTTAGACATTCTGCCGACTTGGTTTGGCCGAGTTCTTTGATTGATGCGTGATGGTTTAAGCAATTAGAGTTTAGTAATTTTACATTCAGTTGTATCTGCTCGTTATATCTGGAGCGGCCTTGAAAATGTCAATAAAAAGAAGAAAAACGAAAGAAAACAAAAAGAGGGATGACACATAGCACGCAACGTTTCGTGCCATATGTCATCCCTCGTTTTTTTTCCTTTTTTCTTTAATGAAAATATAAAAAAGGATATCCAAAAGGTTCTAGTTTCTACATTAGTGGGTTCATACTTGATGACTTAATTAGGGGGGTTCGTATTTTTGTCATGTATATTAGGGAGCCGTACGGACGATCCGAACCCTGAACTGCCAACAAAAAATATAATTAGTAAGATGTGGCCATGAAAAAACTATGAATGAGAAATGTCAGTCAAAATCGTACAGAAGGAAGGACAAAGACCGAGAAGAAGCAAGGGCAAACTTATCCAGACACTAACTATTTATGTACAAAAAATACCACGAAAAATTAAGAATTAGAAGGACAGAAGGGCACTAAAAAAAATAACAAAGAAAATGAAGGTCAGAAAAATCATATAAATTTCAACAAACAATAAGGAATATAAAAGCAAAGCTTCAGTTCGTAAATGAGGCACCAGCTGCTCATAGCTCGTAAAAGCAATTTTTCCCAAGGATATTTTTGTTAAAGACGACACTAATGATGATATGGCAGACGATGAAGAGGCGCTAAGGGCCAAACATGTACAACATCACGTTTCACTATGGCGGGTTAATATTCTTTCGTGTCATCAAAGAATTGAGAAATAGTTTTAGCACGGAAGGTTGGCAAGCAAATTCAAGTCTTACAAAGACATAAGAAACTAATTAATACTGATGCCAAAGTCAAATTATATAATGCCTATTTTTTACCTCATTTAGATTATTGTTCTATTGTATGGCATCATTGCGGGAGAGGTAATTCAACCAAATTAGAAAAACTTAATGAACGCGCTTTGCGTTTTATTTATAATGATCATAAAAGCACATATGAGGAATTATTGTTGCGTATTAATCATCCTACTTTGTATAATAGGAGAATGCACAATATTTTAATATTAGTATTTAAGGCTCTGCACGGACTGGTTCCTGAATATATTTCTAAGTTATTTACACTACGTAATTGTAGCATTAATTTACGGGGTGATAACATTCTTATAGTACCTAGAGTAAACACCACTAGTTATGGTCTTCATTCCTTGGCTTATCAGGGTAGTAAGTTATGGAATTCTCTTCCAAACAACATGAGATTGTTGCACGAATTAAGTAAATTTAAATCGGAAATTTCCAAAGTCAAATTTGATATTGACTGTTGTACCTTTTGTAGAGGATAATTCTATTTTAATTTTATTTTACATATATACATATATTTATTTCATTGTTTACATCCATATTTTTATATTAGCATCATGTAATTTTAATTTTTAGTTTAGGTTATTTATAACTTGGAGATATTAGCATGTACTTGCTATCTTGTAATTCAAGTATAAATAAAGTTATTGTATTGTATTTGTTGTATCAAGGAGCTAGAGTCCTGAAAGAAAACAATGCCTAATAGAGAAATTGTGTCTAATATATTTTTGCTTAGAAAAATGGAATTCGAATTGTTTCGAAATTTATATCATTTTATTAGGAGGAGATGACGCCATAACGCAGGTTGAGAAATGGTTATACATCACCTGTATGTACTTGAAAAGAACTTATTTTCTGGAAAAATGATCCTAAAAGATTATTTACGTCGACCAAATAGTCTATCCGGATCTTCAAATGATCTTACCTAATTATTGAATAAAAACATTGTTTGCTTGTTATTACAAACTATAAACTTTTGATGCCTAAGCTTACTATATTTTGGCATACATTTATTTAAAAAGTATCTATCTCCAACGTCACTGGTAAACGGCGTATATAAGAGGAAAAAATGGTATTGGAAAATTTTAATTATTCATTTAAAACACACCTTGTACACAAAATATACGAAGAGGGTTTTTTCTCCGGGTTTTCTGGTTTTCCTCTCCGTTTCCCTCGTGTCTTCGAAACTTGACTTCTGTAATTCTTTACTTTATGGTCTTCCCAATACTTCTCTCCAAAAATCGCAACATGTACAAAACGCAGCTGCTTAACTTATTATCTTTTCAAGAAAACGAGATCATATTACACCCATCTTATATGACCTGCACTGGCTACCTGTAGAACAGCGTATTGTCTTTAAGATTCTACTACTCACTTTCAAGGTCTTACATAATCAAACTCCTTCCTACTTATGTGACTTGCTGGTTCCTTATGTTCCATCACGTTTCTTACGATCAATGTCTCAGAATCTTTTAGTAAGGGAATCTTACGACCTGAAACAGTATGGTAGAATAGCCTTCTCTAATGCGGCTCCTGAATTATGGAACAATCTACCACAGAACATTAGATCCTCTGTTTCAATATCACAGTTCAAGCAAAGGGTTAAAACCTGGCTTTTTCAGCAAGCATTTTTTTAGTAATTTTATTCAGAAATCTATGTTTTTACTTTTCACAAACTTTGATAATGATTGTTATTATGTATAATAGCCAATTAATGTTGAACGTTATTTCAATCACTGATTCATAATTTTATGCAAAAAAAGTCTATCAAATATGTATGTATTTATAAAGTTGTTTGTAATTATTGTTGTTTAAAGATTTTAATGTACAACACTAAACCACAACTAAATACCATATAGTTATATTTTTATATGTTTTATCAGATCTTTTTGTAAAGCGCCGTTGAACCACGGGGATATTAGCGCTATATAAATCATAATTTATTATTATTTTATTATAAAAAATCAATTTTTAAATTCCAATTCGATCTTGGAACGAAGGCCACAAGTTTGCTAGCCAAGTGCTACCCTCGTAAACTGAAGCGGACAAGTTAATTGAAAGACGGAGAAATAATAATAATAATAATAATAATAATGATGATGATGATGATGATGATGATGATGATGATGATGATGATGATGATGAAAGGAAAAAATTTGAAAAAATCAAAGGAAAATTAATTCTATTGATGTCTAATGCAAGAAAGCCCTAGTAAATAAATGTGCCTTAAGTTTCTTCTTAAATGAAACAAAATGAAAGGTCAGTATTCCTGGGGTCTAAAGGAAGTGCATTCCAAAGCTTGGGCGCGGCCAGCAAACAAAAAAGCGCAATGACGACGACAGGACCAATTACTTCGACAGAAGAATAAACCATTGAAAACAGACTCCTGTTCCTGTCTTTACACGGCAAACTAGACAAAGAAAAATGGCGCCGTGTGTCATTAGAACTGCCCATGTTCTGAATGGTTCAATATTTCACCGTCCAATATCGTCTCATTAACGTTCCTCAAGGCTGCTATTATCATGCGCGCGATTGGAGTTTTTCCCCCCAAAATCCCAATCGTCCTATTTCAGCAGTATAACGTCACGTGATCGAACTTCTATTTGAACGCTAAGAATCGTGGTCGTGGTAGGGGGACAAAAGAGCAACCACGCAAAGAAAACTGACTAAAAATTGTATTTTTGTAGAACTTAGAAAAGCAATAATAGCCACCAAATATCGTATGTATTGCAAGATAAACGCAGGTTTATAAAATGTTTGAAAACCAGACATATCAAAGCTATTAATTCAGCTGCAGACAGTAACTGCGATTTTCATAAACATGCGAACTCTGTACTGCGCGCTGCAAGCTGAAATTTGGTCGCTGCCCAACCTCGTTCCCAGGGCCCTCTTACGCAGAGGAGAGAAGACCCTGGCGTTGGCTGGTCAAATAAAGATTTTGATTGGTTTACTTGATCTTGAATTTTGATTGGTTGTTGCTTTTTTACGATTTCATTTCCACACGACGAAGCACAGTTAAAAACTATGCTTATTCAATGTGCCCGCAATACTCAAGTTTTTTTTTTCAGCGTTATTTTCAAAAAACCCGAATATGCTGGGAGTCGGATTTGTCACGTGACCAGCCAACGCCAGAGTCTTATCTCCTCTGCGTGAGAGGGCCCTGGGAACGAGGTTGGTCGCTGCCGTCAATCAAACCTAATCAGTCTTCTAATTCTTATTTTTGACAGGCGATAGCAAAACAAAAAACAAAACAAAAAAACAACAACAACAACAAACAAAACAAACAAAAACAAACAAACAAATTTCAGCGTGCAGCTCGCAAAACTAACAGAGCTCGCCATGTTTGTGGAAATTGCAGTAACTCTCTGCAGCTGAATTGATAACGCTGATATGTATGGTTTTCAAACATTTTATAAACCACAAGTTGCGAAATAGAAAAAACATCCACCCTAAAAGCTTAACTACTTGAGTGCTAAATTAGTGTCAAGTAACTTGTAAATAGGTGTTAAACACCCGCAAACGATTACTTATCGACAAATGCGTACAAATAAACGGATGTTTTCAGGAATTGTCGTCTTTTTGTCAGAGAAAAAGATTAAGGTGATAAAACGTCAGTAAGCTAAAGTGTCTCTTTTCATCTTCTAAGTGTTTAGCATTCATCGTACTGATTTCCACACATATCGCAGACATTGACGCATTAATCCTTCCTGGACACTTGTAATTCTATTAACTACTTTTATATTATGTTTCAAGTGTGCTCAAGTTCCGAGGGTAAGGAAGGCGAATAACGACGTCATATAATATTGCTTTTAATTTGTAGATCCTCTGATCTCTTTCTTTCTAATACTAAAAATGACCTCAATTTCGTTCGGCTCAAATATTTGTATCCAAGTCTCCTCGAAAATCTTGGGTCTACAGTTTAGTTGTTCGGATATGAAAAAATATCCCATTTATCAAATCATTGCTGGCATGCAATAAAAAAACTTTACTCTTTCTCACTACCGCCGCAGGGCGGATCAATATTTGTTGAGGACCCTCTGTCTTTTTTTACCGTCAAAAGTTAATCTAATCTAATCTCAAGTATTATCTTATTTTGTGACAGAAACTACTTCAACCATAAAAAAGACATTTTTTAGAACCCTGAATCGATCTCTTGGTTGATCTAAGTCAGGGGAGGGCTAACTCACAGTTCAAACCCTGAAACAACCTCTGGGCTGATCTAAGTCAGGGCACAGCTAACTCACAGATCATACTTTGAAACAACCTTTTGGCTGATCTAAGTCAGGGCACGGCTAACTCACAGATCAAACCCTGAAACAACCTCTGGGCTGATCTAAGTCAGGGCACGGCTAACTCACAGATCAAACCCTGAAACAACCTCTGGACTGATCTAAGTCAGGGCACGGCTAACTCACAGATTGAACCCTGAAACAACCTCTGGACTGATCTAAGTCAGGGCACGGCTAACTCACAGATCAAACCCTGAAACAACCTCTGGACTGATCTAAGTCAGGGCACGGCTAACTCACAGATCAAACCCTGAAACAACCTCTGGACTGATCTAAGTCAGGGCACGGCTAACTCACAGATTGAACCCTGAAACAACCTCTGGACTGATCTAAGTCAGGGCACGGCTAACTCACAGATCAAACCCTGAAACAACCTCTGGACTGATCTAAGTCAGGGCACGGCTAACTCACTGATCAAACCCTGAAACAAACTCTGGGCTGGTCTAAGCATGGATGGCATGGCTACCTTAAGGATTGAATCATGAAACAATCTCTGGGCTGATCTAAGTCAGGGCATGGCTAACTTACATGTAGTTTGTATAAAACATCTGTGCTTGTCTTAAAAATTTCAGAACGATTTCCAGGGTCGCAGTTACTAAAGCTACGGACACATGATGCAGCATTGCGCTTAATGTTGCATGCACGCAATCGATGTTGCGAGCCATGGTACACGACGCAATTTGTTGCACGCAACGTTGCTGAAGTAGAAAACTATCCTACTTCAGCAACATTGCCTGCAATGCTGCACTCTGTGTCTGCGCTTATTAAGGCCTTGGCCACATAGAGCTCTTACCTATAGCATTTAACTAGCTTTATTCTTATCATTTTTCATTTAGCCACTTAATCTCGCATAAAATATTCGTCTTTTCCGCCTTATTTTCCGGGGCTTTGATAAAGTGCTTCTTTTACTACCCATAAATAGCTTACAAGTGTCAGTAACTGCGGGCAGTTTTAGCCGCAAGGGTCATTGATCATCCCTTTTTCGTGATTATCGTGTTTGTGATATTTCATTAGTTGTGTCGATTTCTTCCTGTTTTTACTTGTTTACCCAGATATTTTATCTAGTTCGACTGCCTTCTTTTATCGAAACAATTGAAATACGAAGATACAATATTAATATATGATATGGACCACAGAATGGCCGAGATATGTTAGAGGGAAGTGGATATGCAAACACTGTGTGGTATTTTGTAACTTATGAAGATCAAATTATTAATCAGGTCTAGAAATCGAGCCTATTCTAGTTTCAAATTAAAAGATGAATATGGAACGATCCCATTTACTAGATCTAAATAAACTTGAGGTCTCTATCACCAGTACCCGGTTGCACGAAGGAAGAATAGCGCTATATCCAACATAACGGATAAATCTTTATCCAGCACGCAGTGGACAAGTCGAAGCTGTTATCCAATTAATTTATCCACTGAATTAGATGTATCCGTCGGATAGCGCCATCAAACCTTCGTACAACTGGGCCCTGTATGGCCGCGCGTATCAAAGGGGCTTCAAAGAATTCGAAGTTCTTCCATCAAGTGTACACCTTCTAAGGAGATTTGAACGCCGATAAAGATGATATGCGTCTGCATGAAGCTTGTTTTAGTCATTTTATACTTATATTAACTTTGCAGCCCTTGATGGCGCTTTAGACTTACATCTTATCAGATAGCTGGGGTGAATACAGACAGACCTGTCGTAATAGACCGATCCCGGCTATTCTTGAGTGTCCACTCAAACAATAGGTAGTTTTCCCGATGGAATACAGAATGTCCGAACAACAAACTCGATTTTTTATCTAATAGTTAGTTATCATGTAATTTACTATTCTTAGCAATCGGTGTCTGTTCCAAGCTGTACATCAAAAACACATCTTAGCTTGTCCGAGTAACTAGGAAAGTAGAACGATGAATCAGTGCGGGAACGGTCCATTGCAATCTCTACTCAGTTTTAAATGCGTTTCTCCGGCACAGAAAGCTTAGAACTGCTAAATGCGAAGAAGACACTTTTCAATTATTGGCTAACACACACAAATACAGAGCATGTAAACACAACTATTTTTTGAGATCAAGGCTCGTTATTTCGAAGATAGAATCGTAAACAGTATTGCAAGGTCAGAAAAAAGACAAAATATTGCTCAGTTGGTGAGTATATATGTGCAGCCAGCAAAACGAGAAAGTTTGTTATTTGATTCAGTTACATCACACATTTCTGCTTAGCTTTGTCTCTCATGATGGCTGTAGCCGCTTAGCTTTATGAAAAAACCCTTGAAAGCATTTTATTCGATATATGGACTAAAAGGGGGTTTATCGAGTGAAGTTCGCAATGTTGGTTTCCATCGATAGCAACTGAATTTCACCTGGAGGAACTATCTAAATACATACTGACCATAGTTTACGACATGTCAAAGCAATTTAAAAGATTAAAGAGTTATGTTATGGAGGCACATCCGTTCGCCAATGACGAATTAGCTGTCAATAAAAAAACTTTCTTTCAAAAATGCATATATGTTATCGGCTTTAAAAAAAATCATTCTGACGAACAAAAATTATGCTTTTCACGTCTACAAAACACCTGTTTTGTTCTCAGTCCCCGAGCAACTAATGCCTCAATTTTCACAGAGTCACCTTATCACGTGGTTATTATTGAGCATGAGAAGCAAGATGGCGTGAAGGCTCTTATCGTGACCCAATAATCCAGTTTCGAGTTATCTTTTTGCTCAGATTCCTCAAATATTAGACCAATTCATTCAATTGCAAGGCATCGGAATTATAAATCAACTTGTATTGTTACGTAGTACGTACATTCATTGTACATTACAATGCCGGTACCTTAATAAAAGAAAGGAACAAATGTGCACACCATCGAGGTAAAAGCTGAACAAAGGCGTACTCGAAATGGGAGTATAGATGCAAGAAGATTCAGAAAAACTGTGAGATGTTGGTCAATCTGGGCACCCCTACTTTACCCTTCCCTTCTACACACCAACGTTTCTGATATTTAGCAACATATATATACATCGCGTGATAATGATGAATTCTGGCGATCCAAAGCTGCCTTTTATTACATATACCTCAGGGTATAGACTTATAGATGGAACGTTTGCTTTATGCGATTTCATGTAGTGCATCAGTAATGAGCTTATTTTAAAAGCTTCGAGCGCCGGAGAGATCGACGAAAGATTTAAATAAACCCTCAAGCAGCTCAAGTGGCTTTATTTAGTTAAATATTTTGCCTCTTGGCGACATAACATGTCATTCAAAATTTACAAGGAAATGAACCAGCTTTACCTAAGTGAAAATGATCGGTATTGTCAGTTAGTGCGTTCCATATTGGTGATGTCAATGTACATCCGTATTGAGCTAGTGCACGCAAACCAAACGCAAAGTAAAGCAATCCCAAACCCCACAAATTAAAAAATGAAGCGTGCTGTATTGTGTCGCACAAACACTCACAACACACGCCGCGCATAACTTGGATTAATATCAAAAACCGATACACGAAAATTGATCAGTGTATCTAAACGCTTTAGAACTGAAGATAATAATCTTTAAGCCGGATTAGACATTGATTGTATTTGAAAATGGCTCGTAGATTATCGCAGCAATTTCCGATAAAATGGGTATGAAACTGCGAGACGTGCTCGGCGTTAGTTGTAGTCTCTAAATTCAAAGATAATCCGAAATAATGTTAGCGATAGCATAAGCCGGTTTTTATGATGGCGGCATGTAGTATTAGATGACTGTGTAAAGGATACAGTCAAGCTTTGAAACTCCGGAAATTGTGCGGAGTAGACAGCTCATTTTCGTACGGCTTTTGAAAGAGAATTTACTGAGCTGATTGCGCGCGTAAACAATGAATTAAGATAACATCACTATATAGTAGGATTTATCGAAGTTTTTACTCGAATGTGAAAAAATCGCTTTAAAAAGTAGGCATTGTTTGTGTGTCAGTGTGTTGTGTTGGCATATATTATACTCCGGTCAGTAAAACATTTCTTTATTTGTGGTGTCCAACAGAACTAAAAGAGCTACCATTCAATGCGCGGTGCGATAAATCATTGACTTACCTCACAGACGAAAGTTTTTTCGACTTGACCCTGTCTTGAATAAAGCTCGAGCTAAGGGTGAAAATAGTTCGACAGAGTTTTCCAGCTATTATTTAACTCAGCGAGAACGATAATATACAGCAGTCGTCACGTATGAATCTCTAAGGTACTAACTTCCTCTTGCTAATAGCTGTAGTCTGCAAATGAAAAAAGAACCGTTTGTCAGCTTACTTTAGCTAGCGGCTCATCAATCAATTTTAGTTGATGCCATTTTCAATTTTTTTGTGACGTACAAAGGAGAAAAAAAGTCTTTCAACTGGCAATGATTTAAGTGGTTGAAGTAGCTGTCTGCTACACCTTTTATGTGATAGTTACAAACCAAAAATGGAGGCTGTTTGTATTAAAGCAATATATATCCCAAGGGCTGCAGGCCCGAGGGTAATTAGATCATATTAGACATTTTAGGATGGAATACAGGTGGATACTTTTTCGAGTCTGCTGTATGTTGTCGAGCGCTACCGGGCGTGACAAGAGGTCCACTTGTATATTCCACCCTAAAATTTCTAAAACTGTCTAAAACTTAACATAAGAACAAAAGAAGGTTTAAACAAAAGAAGGTGAGAAATTCGGGATAAAATAACATGCGTACTGGAAAATATTATTAAACTAAAAACTGGCTTATTGAAGCACGAGTTTTTGATCTGGCTTCTCAAACAAATCAATGATGAACGACTTCAAAGAGATAACATTAGTTTTGAACTTTTTCACAAATAATTAATGATCAAACTATGAGGAGAACATCAATAAAATATGAAATCAACCCAAAACTGTCAACGAATTGTTACGCACGAGTTGCAAGGAAACACTTAAGACCCAGTGAATTGTCGTCAAATGTGTTTTAATAACACCAAAACTAAGGTTAGATACAAAAATACAACTAAACTAGACAAAATCTAACCTAGTCTAAACTAAGTTGACTTAATTATTACAAACAGTTCGAAAGCTTGCCTCCAGAGCTCTTAGTTCTTGTTCTTTGTTTATGTTTTTGTTCTTGTTCTTCCTCTTCTTCTTCTTCTGTGTATTACTCTGTTGACCAGCTATTAGAACGGTAGACAACTGATGACTTATACATGAAGGCTTGTACAATTACCAAGGCTAAACTCACAGCTCTGGTTGTTCTCCTTATATACCTAGCTTTTTTCTAAATATAATTATTAAATCATTCCAGAATGTTCTTTGTAAATGTACTAAATCGCAATGACTAAGCATTGAAGCTTCGAATTCTAGAGGATTCTAGACATTTTCTTTAACATAACTCAAGTAGAAGGTTACAGAATGTTCTCGAATGTTCTACTCAGTTCTAATTAACAGCTAAACAACATAATCTATTATTAGCTTAGTTGGTAATGCACTAGAATTTCACGCCAAAGGTTCCCAGTTCGAGTCTCGAGTTTGGTTAATCGGCCCGATAGGAGAAATATATATATATGAAATATATATATATAAAGGGGTTTTTCTAGTGCTGCTTGATCTTTCGGCACCATTTGACACGGTTAATCATACGATTTTGCAGGATAGGATGTTCTCTAGAGTTGGTATAATGGGAAGTGCCCTGAAATGGTTTCACTCTTATTTGACTGACAGGTGTTTTTGTGTCGCTGTTGAGGGTAGCGTTTCGTCCACCCACTCTTTGCATTGCGGTGTTCCGCAAGGGTCTATCCTAGGTCCCATCTTGTTCTTGCTATAGGTGATATTATTAGAGAACATGATATTGACTTTCCATTTGTATGCGGATGACACCCAGTTATACATTTCATTTGAAGCGTCATCTGAAGAAATAAAATCTGTGAAACTCAGAATTGAGTCTTGTGTTAGTGAAATTGATTTGTGGATGACTTCTAATAAGTTAAAACTAAACACTGATAAGACTGAGGTTGTTTTGCTGTCATCGCCCCAGACCACCCATTGTTTCTCTTACGTGTAGTGAACATAACATCTGCTTCTCGGAATCAGTTCGGGATATAGGAATTATCGTTGATAATGAATTCTCCTTAGAGGACCAGATCACTTCCATTTGCAAGTCATGTTTCTTCCACATCAGAAATATTTGAAAAATTGGAAGATTTATTTCTCTTGAAGCTTGTGAAACTCTAGTACATGCTCATTTCTTCACGACTTGACTTTTGCAATTCTTTGTATGGAATACCTAAATACTTAGTGCAAAAACTTCAGCGAGTTCAAAATTCAGCAGCATGTTTAGTGTCCTGTTGTCGTAAACATGATCATATTACTCCTGTTCTCTATAGCTTACACTGGTTGCCTGTGGAATACCGAATCAACTACAAGATACTTCTTCTTACTTTCAAGTCTTTAAATGGTTATGCGCCCTCTTATTTAAAGGAACTTGTAAAACCATATGTCCCAGCTCGTCAGCTTAGATTTCAATTTTCCAATTTTTTTGTCACTCAAGATATTACTTTCAAATCTTCATACCTTCAAATTTTACCCAACCCTGAAACAACCTCTGGGTTGATCTAAGTCAGAGCACGACTAACTCACACAGATCGAACTTTGAAACAACTTCTGGGCGAATCTAATTAAGTCAGGGCACGGCTAACTCACAGGATCGAACTCTGAAACAACCTCTTTACTGATCTAAGCCAGTGCACGGTTAACTCACAGATCGAACCTTGAAAAAACCTCTAGGCCGATCTAAGACGTCAGGGGATGGCTAACAGATCGAATTGAAATTTAGCTGTTTTGGTTTTGAGGAGGCTGAAGGAAAACCGAAAATTAAATTAGAACCGGAAGAAAAACCCTTGGAGGAAAAAAAACACCTTGAAGTAATCAGAGACCCTATGAACTCTACTAACAAATGTGATAAGAGAATATACTGTTTTGGTTTCTAGTATTTGTCTTTTTATAGTTTGAACTGAGTTCGATTTTTCTTGTCGTATAGTTGAACTCTAAGTTCAATTAAGTTTATAGCACACGCGTTGCGTCTCGTCAGTGGTTTCGTGTAGCCTAAGGCATCTGTGGGGATATGCATGTATTAAAATGCTTTTCTACGTTTGAATATGACTATATAGAGAAGGATGTTGAATGACATCCGATGCGAGTGAAAACCGTCTGCGCATGCTCAAAGTCGGTAATCAAATTAGGCCAAGGCGATTTGCCGTCAGCAAGGTTACACTGTTTGGAACCTGTTTTCTTTAACTTATTTAAGTGTTCAAGTGTGGATCCATCTAGTAGTTTGGTGGTTAGTCTCTCCTTGGAGTTGATAAAATTCTAAAGACGACGTTAATTAATGGCTCTAGCTAACATATACCTCCATGAAATCATTCTGGTCGACCCACCATCTTTTTATATTTTTATTTCTATATATTTTCATTTAGTTCAGGTGGGGGATAACCTGACAAGGACAAAATAAAAACGGGCCACTATGTTCCGCTATATTGATTCATATAAAATCCAAAACCGAGCCGAGGCTACCTCCTAGAGCTTCCGTATCATTAGAATTCACTGAGGATCAATATTGAAACTTCCTATAATAGTACTATGCTTTTTATGGTAGCATGTTTTGCTTATCCATCTCCCCTTGTCCTGACTGCATCCAGTTACATTTAGGTCATATACGAAAGTTTGAAACATGGATTATTAGTCATGTACCCTGGGATCCAGAGGTCAGTCAGTCGCTTCTTAAAACGAGCAAACGCTAAACGAGCGACTTCTCGGCTTTTTCATATAGTTCAGCTTCAACTTCCTATTCATAGACGTCCTTTATGTAAAAAGTCCCCATTATGCTTTAAGTGCTGAGTATCGATCTAGGGCCAAACAAGCTAACTATATCATGATATAAAGGAAGCTTTAAAAGGGACAGAAAAGACTTCTTAGGTTTTGCCTAATACTAAGACCTGTTAATGAAAGACTTTAGTTCATTAACTCGAGGGGAAAATAACGGGGGAAAACAGTACATAACAAAACCATAAAAATGCAAGAATCAAGTAAACAGTTCCGCCATAGACCAACAAACGCACAAAAAATACTATTAACTAATTGCCAATTAAATCTTAAATCATGTCTTGAAAAGAATTATGACGGATCCTAGCCTGACCTAGCTATATCATCGCACAGAATTGCCCATCAACTCTGGTCATTTCCAAATGAGGGATATTATGTGAAGAATGGGGAAGCATTTTTTAAAGCAAATTCGCGGGCATTATCTCCAAATTAGGTACCAGTCTCCACTCGTACAGCTTCTCGAACTCGTAACAAAATATATGCCGAGTTCGTGAGCAAATATGTCCGTTTTAAAGCGAGATCTGGAGACGAAATTATGGATATTGAGCAATATAGAGGCCAGGTTTCTATAACTATACAAATGGCGGTAGAAGGACGAATTCTTATATCAAAAAAAGCACTGGAAAGTCGTCATTTTGGACTGTTTTGCTTTGTTGGGTCAAAGTTAAAACTCCTGAAAAATCGCTACTTGCTTTCAGCTTCAAAGAGAGCGGAATTTTGGAAGCAATTAAGCAATGGTTGGGCAACCAATTTAAGTTGTTACTTTGAATGATTTTCTTCACGACGAACAGCAGGACCCGAACGAAGTGCTGGAATGATAAATTTCCATACATATAAACACTACGAAACCTGAAATTATCCCACAAAAAATCGCATGTTGGCAAATTGAATCACCAAAATAAATGGCAGGATTATATTGTGTGGTTGTCATTCTTTAATATTCCTAAGTTACTTTTCTTACAATAGAGAGTTTTAGATTGACATTTTTTTCTCCCCGCAAACGGCAAACGTGACAACGTTTTCATAGTTTTCCTGTATTTTACTTTACCTTTTGCAAACCTTCTCACCAAGCGCAAAAACTCTTTTGTTTTTCTACTACTTGGACTTTTTTGCGATTCTTTTTCAGTAATTTAAAATGATTTTTTTACTGGTCAACTGACGTTTCACGTTTGCCGTGAACGTAAATCTAAAACTCTCTATTAACTTTCGATTTTCTTCACGAAGCGCTTAAACTTTCAATATTATGACTTTGCCTTATAAATATAAATGGCCGTGAGAGGAAAATTGATATTCGGAAACTGGAATCTAGTAATTTATTCTCTAATTTCCCGGATTTGTCACTCAATTCTGTGCGATGTCATAGGTTTATTTCTTCTAAAACGGTTTCGTGTTACATGTTTTAATACTCGAGGAAACAACTGCCAATCAAAGACCACGTAACCTAACCGTATTGTTTTATGAAGGAAGGATGTCAATCGTACCTTGACTTTCCTTTCATCAACCCAAACGTTTTTCAGGGTTCGATATTAATATTGGATGTTCCTCCTCACGTACTCAAAATAATATTCTATTCCAGTTTAAAAGAAAATTCGGCGTCAAAATATTATGACCTAAATCGCAGTGTACAAAAGGTTTGATGAACTGCTAATTAAAGCAAAATTATTATAATTAGTCACGCGCAGAAATAAATTATGCACGTTTTTTAATACAGTAGTCAACCATGCAGCTGTTTCCACAGTTCCCGTATATTTCAAACGTTCAACAGCTTTGAATGACTGAGAAAGTGCATTATAACCATTGATATGATGCGTCGATAAAATCAAGCTGTAAAACCTTGGATATTTCGGTTACTGCATCTTATAGTACACTCAACAAAATTACTCGACTCTGATTGGTCGATAGGAGTACAATTATAGCGTTAATTGTACTCTGTAGGAGTACCGAATTAAGTCGCTATGGCAACACGGCCAAAACAATGTCAAAACAATTATTTTCTATTATATTGTACTTAGAAAACATAAATAAAATTTTAAAGCTGTAAGAACTAATCTTTTTTATGCATTTCAGTTGCGTGATGGACTGAAAATCGGCCGCTAAATAGACAAACATGAACGGCGTCGCTTCGCATTTTTTACTGAAATTTTGTTGAGTGAACTATAAACAAAAAATCGCACGATCTTCTCGTACAATTTGGAAATTAATAGACACTCGTTATGTTTTGAAAGTTCTTTAATTGCACTCGCCTAAAGGCTCGTGCAATTACAAGAACTTTCAAAACATTACTCGTGTCTATTAATGTCCAAATTGTACTCGAGATCGTGCGATTTCCTATACTAACACCTAACAATCCATTCACAATTTCTTTATTACCCCTCCCTTCCATTCCCCCCCTCTTATCCTAGTTCCTGGAGCTCGATGTTCCGTGCGCGGCGACTCAATAGTTCTGTCAGCAATATACAGCTAAAAGCTTTCCGTTTCACAGCTTACGGTCATTCCATATCAGTGCCGTAGTTTACTTGGCCAACTTGCACATTTCGATAAAACTAAGACTAGAATATTTTAATTTCTTTTCTTTTCTCAAAGAGCCGCTTGTACGTGTTACACAACACTTAAATCAATGTAAAACTCATTTTAAAAATTGCATGAAGAAAAAAAAAAAACGTTCATTTACAGCAATAGTCATGATATTGAAGCTGACTGCAATTATAAAGATAGCGTACCAACATCATACTTTATATCGTGTTGCTTGCACCGAAGCTAGACCATTATTATTTTTCCAGAAATGCTCAATCAGTGGAAAGGTAAAAAAAATCGTGACGACAGAGTTTAGACCTGAGATAAGACTGAGAATTCCAGAACCGGTTTTTGAAAGTTCCTCTTTCGAATATAAGCAGTGTTAAGTTTCTTCCTATTAGACGCACTATAAACGAGTATATCAAGTAATATTCAATATTTAGCATAAACCTACTACCATACTATCACGAATCCTGCAATGTGATTGGCTAACGTACTCACTATCTAACCTGTGATTATAGTAGCGAAAAATAAACAAGTGCATCGGTCAAGTTTCGTCGAAATCTCTGCTTGTTCTCTAAAAAATCTTTTGTAGAAAAGACAAGACTGTATCAAGGAAAGGAATGGAGGTTTTGAACGGTACAGATAAGTAAAAACTTATGGCAATGGCAATTTTAATACGAAAAAGCGGCCGTCAGATTTCACTGAGATTTTCATGTGCAAACTTACGAGGGACGAACAACTGACTATCTATTGGACTCATAGAAAATTAAACTCGACCTTGTAGTCTAATGGTTTAATAGAACACGGTGAAGAGCTAGAACAAACAGACGATGACAATCAATAATAAAAAATTAAGAATTTGGTATACACTTCACGACAACATCTCGGATATGCACATTAAGATTTTCTAGTTAATCGAAATCCAAATTGTTCACAATTTGACAGCAGATGTTCGACTTGGTAGAAGTGGGCAATTATGCCTTTTAAAGAATGTCATGATTAACTGTCAAACTGAATCTATGAGAAGTATATTAAATAATTAACTGATCTTAAATAGTGTTAGAGTGGAGGAGAAACTTCTGGATAAATTGGTTCTAAGTCTCTTATGCAAATAAAAAGTTTAGTTCTTTGAATGTCACCTGCTTGACCAAAATTCTCACATTTAAGGACAATCGATTCCTCGATTGGCGCTTACCCGTCGTTGTGCTTTTTGTTTCTCTTTCAGTGTAGCACGTTTATTGCATAACATATTTTTCTACTAACAATAAATCCTATATCATTCGAATTCCCATGTGCAGCCATAATAAATATACAATATTATTAAAATATTTTGAAGAATAAAACGATATGTAATGTAAGTCTTTCTAAAACTAACAAATGAACGTTAATTCGGTTAGCAATACATGTGCATGCAATATGACACTGACTTTCCGATCGACATGGATGAAATATGAAACGAAATATGGGAAAAGAGTTCTCTTAGTGTGACGCTCAACTCGAGCGGAATGGTTTTGTGTCTTTGCCCGCCGTTTGATATCTCGGGGGTTTTTGTTTTCTTTTAGGATATCTGCTTAAGCTTTTCTCCATCGAAGACTATGCTTTGATGTGTAACAGAGTTAACAGTTTCAGTTCACCTCGGTGATGACCTTACTTATGATAAATAAATCCCTATCAAATATCATTTCGTTTACTCAAAAAAAAAAAAAATCATAACCAAATGATCTCTACTTATACTTATAGTTCATATTCCTTAAACTTGCTACAAACCTGAGCAATGGATGATGAAAAGTCAGTGGAACAAGTTCAACAGGAACGAGAACTGACTGAACACAGTGAAGGAGGAGCGCGAATAGGAATTAAGTATAAAGTGATCATGAAAAGTTGGTTCAACTAAGTGTCATTAAGGTCGAGTCTGCGCATTAGGGCGAACAGATGGCCTGGAACCCTTGATGTAGGCTGGTGAGTGGTCACATAAGATATCATGGACCAAGAACAACTTTAACCATTAAGATATTGCACTTAATGAGAACATGTATTTGCTTTGGAAACTACTCATTATAATATAGCTTGTACTCTCATCGTATCTATATGATTTAATTATTTTGATCAACTAGTTATGATAATCCGTTTGATCGACAGAGCAGAAAAACGACAAGGCTGCTACTTTCGCAGTTTTTTTCTTTATCTCTCATTCATGCTAAAAAACGTTTAGTGTTTCATTCGTGTCTCTTGTGCTCTAAACTTTTCACACAATTCTGTTAAATTTTTTGTGCTGATCAAAATATCATCTCTCCCAACGTTCAGGGCGTTATATCTCAAATATATTAAATCTAAAATTTTCCCAAATTTTGGTATTTTGTTAATCAGCCCCAAAAGAGCCTGTTTATGAAATATAAAGCTTATTAACGGATAAACGTCGAAAGTAGAACCCGTTTTTCTGCCCTGTCCACTTGATCAGTTAAATCGAATACTATATATATTACATAACCTAGGTGGCTGTTGACTCGAAAGTTTAAACTTCTTCAACAGCCATACACACCTCATGTTATTTTCCTACTACATGTATTCTCTGTATCTTCGTATACTTTATATCTTTATCCTACAATTCTTTAAAAAATTTATACTTTTTGTTTATTTGTGTGTAAATAAATTTGAACTTAAACTTGAACTCAGGTTCCAGTTGGCGTCCAAAACAAGATTAATCAAAGTAAAAAACACATATAAAGATAAGTGCCACTAAAATGACTAATAGTTATTTGTGGGAAGATATGGATATGATAGCAAAACATTGTATGAACAGTGAGACAAGCAAAGGTAAACAGAGTCGAAATTCACGCTCGGCGGTGTCAATAAATGGACTGTAGTAAAGAGTGATAGATAAAGAGGAAAGTAAAAAATAAAATTACCAAAAACGAAAGAAAAGAAGCAAAACCTGAAAGATAAGAACGAGAGAAAGGATGCAGAAAAAAATAAATCTAAATCACATGGGTAAAAAAGATCTTAAAAACCGAACTGAAAATTAAAACCGTAAAAGAAAACAGTCTGATATGTTTGTATGGTGTACAAATGTTTACAAATATGAAAGTCAAAGAATATTCAGTACAAAAGAAAGCACGAAAATAGCCAAGATCATCCCGTAAAGCATGTACTTCTAAATATTAATGCATGAAATGATCAGATAAGGCGGACTAATAGGAAGCATACTACATTGGTCTCATTTAGCAAATCATGGCAATCAGACTTAATTTATATATGAGCAAAATTATGTCTTTATATTAACGACCATGGCTAGAAAATTAAAAATCAACATTAAGTGCCTTATCAGTGGCAGCCAAGAGACATAAATATATGCCCCCTTGAATACAGTTGAAGTCGGTTGTACATTAAATGGTTTGTTATTGCACGTACAATGTTAATTATTTTTTCTGGTAAAAATTCCTGAGTAATCCGACTTAGAGGCTCGTTATTACAATACTTATCACTCCTGATTAACTGACGGGCTAAGGACACACAAATTAAGAGAAGTTATAGCAAGTTTTAAGAGAAAATTCTTTTCGTATTCAAGCAGTGAACGCCAAAAACTATTTTCTTGAAGAAAGGCTGTTGTACAAGGCTAAAATCTTGTTATTTAGGAAGTTTAACTTGTTTGGAAGTGGAGATGAAAGTGGAATCAAAGTGTTAACTCAGAGCAAATATTTGAATCGAAAATGAGGTTTAGGCCTTCATTTGCTTATCAAAACATCTTGGTGCAATTGAAAATACCGCTTCAAACAGGCATTTTATCATAGTACATCAGTTTCTAACTGAAGTCGAGTTTTGAAGTGAAGCAGAAACTCTAGGAGAAGATGAGACTCCATCGACGAATGTGCAATGACACTGCAGAGACAAATAGTTTTGGCGTGTTAAATTATAGGAACAAATAATAAAGACTGAAAAAATAATAGGATGGTAATTCGGAGTTTAAGATTCTCTTTTACGATGGCAAACGTGAAACTTCAGTTTGCCAGTAAAAGATGCTTTAAAACTCTAGTGAAAAGGAATCGCAAAATTCCCCAAGTGGTAGATAAATTAAAGAATTTTGCTTTTGGTGAGAAGGCTTGCAAAAAAAAAAAAAAAAAAAGGAAAACGATGATAAAAGTGGTCATGTCTTCCGTTTGCTTTGAAAGGACGAAGAACTAGAAAGTCTGTCTAACATGAATGATAAAACGGGAGACAAAGTAGATGTGAAGATATAAGTAGTGCACACATTAATTTGCACTATTTGCACTCTTTAGTATTATTTAGTTTTAATAAGTATTGTTTTTTTTTATTAACACTAATAACAAAAAACTGATTTCAATCTTTTTTGACATGATTACTTTAATTTTGAGGATTTTATACACAAACCTACTAAAAACCTATCGCCTGTTATAAACCCTTAGCCAAAATAGTTACTGCAAATTCAAATGAGTGAAAAGCATTATGATCTAGTTTTTTTCAAATGTCCGAAAAAAGCACACAAAAATATAAAAAAACTTTTGACAAAGTTTGAAAAGTCGATTTTAAATACGCCGGTAAGTATACCTCATAAGCACTTGTTTTAGAAGAAGAAAAAATGTGCGGAGCGAGCGTAGGATGAATAAATGATCTAATTTGCCAATTTCCCCTCGAAAATGACCTCGTACAGACATCGTTTTTCGTTTTGGAATCGAAACCAGAATTAATTTGGGCGGTCAAGACATTACAGGCAACTCCACACCTGCACCATGAAAAAAAAAAATGCTGTTTTTAAAAGATACGTGGTGTATCCTTCCAAGGAATAGTTTTGTTTTCTTTGATGTTGAGTAAAACTTTTTCTTATGAGCCGAAAACGTGGAACTAGGAAATATTGAGCTACTAACAAAATGTTCGCTGATTGGCTGATTCGATCGGGCTGAAAGAAGCGAAACTACCCTGGCTGTGACGGTGATTCAAAGAATTGTTTTTTCAATTTGTTCCTTATTAGTCGGCAGTCACGTTTTAAAAGTTCATTTAAAATTAATATAGCTTTAATTTTTTTTAATAAAAAAATAAAGAACAGAGAAGAGTGAAGTCATTAAGCCCGTTCAAAAGATTTTAGACTAATACACTTTAGATAGACCCTGATTTCATTGGTTTCTTTTGTGTCTATTTGACTATTACACGTTGACTAGTATTTTTTATTTCACAGGGTTTTTTTTCCTTAGTTTTTTTTTTTAGGTTTCTTTTTTAAGTTTAAAAATACCCTCACTCTATTAGAGGTAATAGCAGCATGATACGCAATGTTAATTTGTTCATCAGACATTCATACGTGTTAGTCTCCGCAACAACCAATTCGTTGATTTTATATCTCATCGACCCTTTCTCTGTATGTCCCTTACAGGTAAGGGCATGAATATGAGTATTGTATCAAAATGTTGGATATTATATTCATCCAAGTATTCTAGACAAGGTGGTAAATAAATTCGGCAAAGACTTTTATCTCTGTTTGCGTACGCAAAGTTTTAAAAATATAGCCTCTTCGAGGAAAATTGAGACTTAACCCAATCCAAACAAGGTGTGGTAAATAAATTCGACAATGACTTTTATCTTTGTTTGCATACGTAAATTAAAAAATATATAGCCTCTTCGAGGAAAACTGAGACTTAAAACAGAAAAAAAACTCTTTGAATTAAGGGAGAGACCTAACGAACTATACTCACATGTAATCGAGAACAGGTCCCTGATACCAGAGGTGGCAGAGAGGCCAGTGCAGTACCGCTACTCAATCCTTGATTTTTTCAAGAGAATATCTACTGGGAAGGAGCCCCCGTGAATGTTAATGAAACTATTTTTAACAACATTCAGATTCCCGATTTTATAACATCAATGCTTTGGAGTTTTTTTAATTCTGATTTTCACTCTCAAAAGCATGCATGGCAAATCGTAGCTGAAGTCAGAATACAGGACTAGCGCAACATTATGGGTCATTTGTAAAGAAATGACGTGGCAAAAACTATTGTCGGAAAGTCGCACAACCTTGTAAGTACTTTTTTCCCCCAGGAAAGTTGAATCTTGTATTGAGTGTCTTTTCATTTCTAGGGTACTTATGTATCAGATACTGGAATGATAAAAGGGTAAATAATACACCGTGAAAAGATGAAAAAACTTACTGACGTTTCGGACGCTAGTGTAGACTTTTCGCTGCTCTCGCAAACGTTGTTATACTTGTCCTCAAATAGCCTCTCACACTTCTGTTGTCGGTCCTAAATCTCACTGTTAAAATGACTGACCACTTTGTTTGTACCACTTCTAATGTTGTATATTGTATAAAATGCACCCGCTGTAATCTTTTGTATGTGGGCGAGACTGGCCGCCGTCTTGGTGATCGCATTTGCAATCATCTTTATGATATCCACAACAACAATCCCACCAAACCAGTTTCCCGCCATTTTAATCTAGCTAACCATTCTCTTTCTGACTTCATTGCTTTCGGTCTTTCTTTGATTATCGGCAACAATGATTGTCGCAAGACCAAAGAAATGCGGCTTATTCACCTATTGGGCACTCTTAGTCCCAACACGTGGATGCGTACAAATAAATTGTCA
This sequence comes from Actinia tenebrosa, assembly GCF_029948245.1. NCBI lineage: Eukaryota > Metazoa > Cnidaria > Anthozoa > Actiniaria > Actiniidae > Actinia > Actinia tenebrosa. The sequence goes on from NW_028292580.1 coordinate 6,850,262, forward strand.
ATTAATATTTAAAAAACCCTATTATATCGTATTTAGGTCTAGACAAAAACAGATGAATCAAAATATAAAAATTTAATATAACGGTCAACAATTAGACTGTAAAAAGTCATTGAAATTTCTTGGCGTATATATTGATCAGTATTTGGCATGGAAATGTCGTATTGATCACATATGCACAAAAATCTCTAGATCTGTTGGTGTCTTATAAAACTCGGTTTATCTTAACTTTTAAAGCCAAGTTATCTTTATATTGTTCTCTTATTTATCCATACTTGTATTATTGCAACATAATCTGGTCTAGCACCTATACACATCAACTCTGAATAGGGTTCTGTTACTCCAAAAACGAGTAGTACGTATAATAGCAAATGCAGAATATTGTAGTCATACTAAACCCTTATTGCATCATTATGAAATTTTAGATATATTTGATTTGAATAGAGTACAAACACTATAACTGTGTAACATAAATACCACTAAACACTGCTAAATTATGCTAATCCTATTGTTTTCTATTGTTTAATTAGCACTATTTACTACTAAATAGTGCAAAATGTTGCACACTTTTAGTGTTAGTACTCTACCTTTTGCATTGCCAACTTTATGGTATTTGTATCACAACAATCTTCTCCCTTCTTGTTTCATTAACCTATTTTCCACCAGTTCACAATTTCACCATTACAATACCAGAATATCTAAGAACTATAGATCACACCCATGTCGAACAAATATAAAAACATTCGCAGTCTTATATATATATAAGACGGTATAACGTACCAAAAATATGGAATAATCTTCCTCCTTGCATTACTGATAGTAAAAAAAACAAATGACTTTAAAGAAAAACTCTTTCTTCATATATTACAAAATTTGTAATAAAACAATAAAATTAATATAAATAATGATATTGTACCGCTTTCATAAGTGAAAGATGTAATTTGTAATTGATATTTTTGTTAGACATTTAATAGAGTAATAGAGTAGTGCAGGGACGGATCCAGGAATTTGTTCATGGAGGGGTGCAGCGCACATAGTTAACCCACGGAGGGGTACACCCCTTAGAATCAAAGGGAAAAAATATTATTTTGTATTGGTTAAATCTTTGAAATAGGGGCAAAAAGTCGAGCCAGGGAGGGGTGCACACCCCTTGCACCCCTCCCCTGGATCCTCAACTGTAGTGAATAGTTAACAATAATGTTGTAAATTTCGCCTCCAAGCCTTTCTTAGAAATTGTAATTAGTTAGGTTACTAGCCAATTCTTTTGTCTTTTGATTTTTTTTTTTTTTTTTTTCTTTTTTCGTTTCCTTGCCCACCTTGTTCTCATCTTTTGTTTTATTGTCATTATATAAACACTCCTTTCTACAACCTCTTTCTCTTTTACTCCGACGAAGGACTAGCGCCCGAAACGTCAGTGAAGTTTTTTCATCTTTTCACAGTGTAAAATTTACCCTTTTATCATTACTGTTTCATTAGAAACACCGACGCAGCTCACTCTAGTTTTTAGCTAGTTATCTCTTCCTATCGGATACTGGGTGGTTTCCTCGTAGTCTTATACATCATTATACTAGTACTTTTCTTATGATATCACAAAGAAACTCCTAACATCAAAATGATATTAAAGGGGACAATGGTAGTCTTAGTGAGTTTGAAGTAAGAACACTAGCCTTCGCACGTATACCAGAGGTGTATTCAATCTGTTAAGAGGTCTGTCTGAGATCGATAGGTTCGATAGACGCACCGCAAACATATCTAAAAGATTGTTTCCAATCTCAGACATGATTTAGCTCTTCATTAGAGAAAGGATACATTATAAGAAAAGACGCGTGGCTTAAAAATAGGAAATCATAAAGACCAAATGGACTTTTGGGTTTATAAAATAAAGCTTATAAGTTTTTCCGTGCTCTATTCAGCGCGCGCCGGAAGTATCAGAAGCAAGATAAATATATAGTCACCAGTAAAAGCTTAAATCCGGGAGAGCTTTTACTTCTTAAGAATCTAAGTAGTGCTTTTGGCTCTTCGTATGTATTTACTGAGCAAAGCGAAGCTACAAAGACAAAAATATATACACCTACTTGCAAAAACGTTGTCAAACGATATTAGAACATTAGTACTTTAGCGAGAAAGGAATCAATTAAAGACAAAAGAAAAAGTTCAGCTTCAGTGATCTTCTTTTGTTTTTTTTTAATGTAATTCCTATCCCACTAAATCACTAATGTTATATTTTCGTATGTCAACGTTCTTGCAAGTAGGTGTATCTGTATTTCTAAAAGCTTATTTTATTGTATATTACTATCACGAATCATGATTGCGCAAATAAATGATACGCTATGATGTTGCGGTGAAATGAAAGAACTTGATCTACAAAAAGGAGAAAAGGAGATAGACCTATTGCCACAATGACGGCCGTAAATTCAAGTGCATTAGAACTTTACTATTTTACAATTTTTTCAAAGCAATTTCAGTTTATTTGCATGAGCTCAGCCATGCAAACGATTGTAAATTTGTCAATTTTCAACTTAAACGTTTGTTTTTCACAAGAAATCATATGTTAATTCGATTGATCTTAAACTACTGTACACTTGTAATTTCTTTATCACTTGATAATGGAGTCATGATGACATCGAAACGTCGTGAAGTAAAAACTATATATTTCCTATGTCCTTTTTACACTATATATGCTTGTAAATTTGCCAATGAGTTATATAACTAATTTTACCTTCAAATGCAGTATATAAAGGTTCTTTTCCTGTTTCTCGCAGTCGGCCTCTCTGTTGCTTTGTTGGTTGTGCACCAGAAAGTCTAATTCAGTTACTAACTCTTATTGAAGTGCACGTTAACACTTTGACGTCTTCACATGGAGTTCCGGCCCTCAGTTAGATTGAAATGTTTGATTGGTTTACGTGACTCCGTCATTGAATAAACCACATTTAAATTTCTTCTTCAAGTAATGAGCCCCCATCCCCATTCCCCCTTTTATTATGTTTTTCCTCATCTCCACAGTATTTCTAGACCCCCTGAGAACTATTAAGGCGATGGAGATGAATAGCTGGTTAATACGGTATAAAATAAAACCGGTTTAAGCCATCATGTCCTACTTATTCGTGTCCTCATCAAGTAAAAACCAATTTAAAAGAGCAACCGAGGCAAGCGCATGCGCACTCTGATCATCACCCACCAAACGATGCATCGAGTACACCTATTTCAAAAAACGTTGGTTGTCGGCCGAAGATCTGAAATGTGAAATTTGAGACCGAGCAAAAAGCTGTAAAAATGTAATACGCTCACAGTCGAACTACCGTAGTTTGCTTTTAGATTGGAATATGAAGAATGACCTTTCGTATTTTGGCCAGAAAGCGTACTAAAATCCCGTTTAGTTTCAGATCGCCCATTTGAGATCTCCCGACCGACAATGGTTTTGGAAATTTTGTAACTGTTTTACTGAACAGGAAAAGTTAAAAATCAACCAATAAAACTCAAAACGCCAGACTAAAAAAGGGTCAGCTCCAAATGGCTACTCAAAAAGCCCAAGGCCCCTATATCACTATGGAAGTCAGTTCTTAACTTCTAGTTTCTTCCACCAACGCAGAAAGAAACCACTTAATTTTTCTTGAGAGCACGTCAAAGCGACGTCGCACGTATAGGATTTTCGGCCCCGTCCTACTGAATGCAGACTATACGCATCATCGTTCTATGAGTGTATAATAGTGGGACGTGTCATAAGAAGTTATTCTAAAAAAACACATCCTTTTAGACTTGAGTTCAATGATTTCTAAAGCGAAAAGCTGATAAGCCAAATGCATCATAACAGGTATTTTAAACGAAGGCTGGATTACACGAACCATTCGACTGAGCTCATTCATAAAAGGAAAATATTTATAAGAAAATCTCAGAGATACTTAATTTTAGAATAAAGCTCGACCCTTGTCTATACGTATATATACTTATAGGATCGTGTTTGTTTTTGCTTTTCTCAAGTGAGCTATAAATGTAAAAGTGAAAATAAAAGGTGATACTACATTTTAGAATAAAGCTCGGTCCTTGTCTGCATGTATATACTTATCGGATCGTGTTTGTTTTTGCTTTTCTCAAGTGAACTATAAATGTAAAAGTGAAAATAAAAGGAATTTATTGAACTTGAAACTTAGCAGCCCGGAAAAATGGGACGTGCGACACTAAAACCGCCTGGTGTAGAGTTCACTACTTGTGTGCAAAGCGTTCGAAGGTGCGTCCTTTACCACCTCCTTATAACGGATATTTAGAGATAAGTCTACACAGACTAATAGAGAAAAGTCTATTTTTGTTTGATTTACATTTTAATCACCACAGAACATCGCAATCGTAAATTATCTGGGGTTTTTTTGTCTTGACCATGTAAAGATCCTGTCTTGAATTGATATTTGGAGTTTTTAAGAAACTACCAAATATTTGCTTGTACTCTTATTAACTTGTTTTAATTGTCGTCTTGCTCTTGTCTTTCTAAGGTATTGTACTACCTACGCCCCACCCGCGTCGTTTTTTTTTTTTTTTTTTTTTTTTTCCTTGCTTCGAGGGCAATGAAAAATATATTGTTTTGACACTAAAAACAATAGATGGTAATCGAAAAACTTGATTCCTTTTCGCCTAGTTTTTCGTTCATTTTTGTGTACCTCAAAAAAGCTCTTAATATTTCTTTATGCTATTCACCACTTTCCAGACATCGGTTCACTGGTCAAACACAAAGCACTACATAGAGGCTTCAAGGTATTTTCAAAAGATTATTTTAATTATATTTGAACCTTGCAGTTTTGGCTGAATGCCTTGTGCTTGACCAGTAAGGGAAGTTGAAGGGAAGGGAAAGGAAGTTGTATCAGTTCTAAATTGAAACAATAAAGCTATGAGTATTACCATTATTTGTTGAATCATGTTCAACAACACCAAAAAGTTATAGCAATAGCATCAATTTCTTAAGCTTGCAAATCACCATAACAACTGAGTTCAAGACTTTAAAATTAAGAGACTGTGGGACAAAAAAATAGAAAATCTAGAACATGTCAAAAAAAAGATTGATACATACTCACGTTTACAGAGAGTCTTCTTAATTAGTGGAGATAGATTGAAGCCCTCAGCTTTGACGTTATTAAACTTGAACAGTTTTGAGGTGCTCTCAGACTTCAAGGCACCACACATTAAGAAAAGTTTATGAAGAATGGACATGTTATTCAGAGCTAAAGATTAAGTTTGAAAGCTAGCTAATTGATACGGTTTACATTTGAATAATGGAAAAGAATACTGAAAAGTGCCCTGGGGATTCATGCAGAGAAAAGATGAAGCCATTAACGTAGTTAATTGACAGGTGTAAATAAAAGGAGGAATAAGTTCGTTAAGAAGCTAGTTTAGTCAGTACTTCTGTAAATTGATTTAGTTGAAAAAATAATCTGCAATCATGAAGTGGCTCTGATTAGTTCTGATTGATATGGTAGCGCTATTTTGTCATCAATACTTTTGTAATTTACTGATTTTGAATAGAACTCTAGAATAGCAATAAATTATTATTCAATTGCACCGCGTTATATCATCGCGGCCATGTATTGGTGCACTATTTAACTAAATATTGTAACTTCTCATTGGCATCCCAAGCTGATCTGACAAAATATGTTAGCCAAACAGAATCGAAAAAATTTGTAAGACTGAGGTGTCACTTTTCCTCTTAAAATCACGCTTTTTCAGGACAACGAATGAAAAAAATAATGTTGATAACAATGACACAATAATACACCCTCGGTTTCGGGCGCGTGAGGCGTATCTATCTATTTTGGATTAATTTACTCATAAAAAGACTACATGACTTCCGATTTCGATATGGCTTCCGATTTCAATATGGCTTCCGATTTCAATATGGCTTCCGATTTCAATATGGCTTCCGATTTCAATATGGCTTCCGATTTCAATATGGCTTCCGATTTCGAATCAATTTGATCATAAGACTACATCCGAACAATGCGTTTTCTAAGTATAGAAATCCGCTAGATCATTCCGACCTTTATATTGACAGCGCTTCTCCATCACACACGTGACATCGTACAATTTTCCATCGTGACGAAGTAGGTTTTGGTAGACGTCAATCAATGCGTTTCCATGATATTCCATAGGCTACGTGCCCTTAAAAAGCTTTGTGCTTTCCGACAATGCTGAGAAACACTTTGACTGGCTCAACTAAAACTGATTTAATAGGTCTGTGAGAGCAAGTGGATAATATCCTGCAGTGAATGATTTGATATTATATTAGTGAATGAGCAGAGCTTTGTTTCAATCAGCCGGGAGTAATTTCTAAGATAAAATAAGCAATGAATGAAGAAAAAAAATTATTGGGAAGAAGAGCGGAAAGGAGTATGAAAGGGAAAAAATAAATACAAATGAACTTGAAATTGAATCATATTTTTTTCAAAAATACGATTCCAAGCTTAAATCATTATCCTAAGAATATCTATATCCATATCCAAGAATATGCCGAATTATTTAATATATTTTTTGTCTTGATCAATATTTTAGTTTCGGTCAATTGACGTAATTCTTCCCAGCGACATGTTTTCCCATTTCAGCCCACATGTCCTTTCTCTTGTTGAGAATAAGATTCTTTGTTTGAGTTGTGTCCATATTCATGTACCTTCTCATGTGCAACCGTTAAACAAAGAAATGTTACTGAAGGGAATGTCAAGTGGTCTGAATGAGGAAAATAGAATCAACGCCACGAATATTCAAACAGCGCTTTAAAAACATACTTAGATTATGTACTCTTTATCGGCGAATAACTGTGACATCGATAATTAACAGAATGAGGATGAATCTCATTAAGCTTACCCAATAGTTTGGTTTAACGATAGTGTCTAGATAAGAAAAACGAAACGAAAGAAAAATCACAGAAGTATAACTAAAGATCGGTTCAAAACCGTCTGAAATTATATATCTAACTATTTGAAATTTCAAAAAATATAATATTCTTAAAATCTTTAACATCTATTCAACATCTCTTGCAATTCTTTCATTTAACTTACTTTAATATTTCAAAGAAAGAAAGGAAAAACAAAAAATTACAAACGACTAAATTAGAAATAGCAAGTTGAAATCTTATATATTATGAACTTGCCTTCTAAAAACGTTTTTTCTTTTTTTTATTTCAAAAATATATTCGACATTTTTTGCAATTCCTTAGGGTAAATATACGGCTAAATTAGAACAATAAGTTAAAATATTATGAACTTGCCTTCTAAAAACGTTCTTTTCTTTTCTTTTTTTTTTTTTTTTTTTTTTTTTTTTTTTTTTTTTTTTTTTTTTTTTTTTTTTTTTTTTTTTTTAATATTTTTAATTTTTTTTAATCTTAAAAATATATTCAACATGTTTTGCAATTCTTTAAAATACTATACGAATAAATTAGAATAATGAGTTGAAATCCCATGTATTATGAACTTGACTTCTTAAAAACCTTTTGTTTTTTTTCATATATATATATATTTCAAAAATATTTTCGACATTTTTTGCAATTCCTTAGGGTAACTTATTTTAATATTTCAAAACAAAGACAAAAAACTATACGGCTAAGTTAGAACAACAAGTTAAAATGATTTTGCGTTCTAAAAACGTTTTTTTAACAAATTATTTCTTAAAATCTTAAACATCTATTCGACATTTTTGCAATTCTTTAAAGTAACTTAATAATATTTTAAAAAACTATACGGCCAAATTAGAATAACACGTTGAAACCTATAGTATAATTAACTTGCCTTCTAAAAACATTTTTTTAAACATATTTAAGTCTGTAAAATATAATCAAATATTCTGGGGTTCCTTAAGGTATAACTTATTTAAAATAGGTTCAAATTAGAATAATGAATTGAAATTCCAAGTAATTTGAACTTGCCTTCTAAAGAACTTCGGCGCCGCTTCGTTTTTCATCCGCTGTTTTGGGCCTCGATGTAGAGCATTAACTTCTTGGAGCGGTTAAATTTATCAGACTTTGCTTCTATTCACATCGATGAGTGAATAGTTCAGACTTATGGTCTATATGCGTGCTGTGTATCCACTTTTATAAGCTCAGTGATTGTATCGGAAGCTTGTCCGGTAGATATATCAACATTTCGATGAGTATTTTAACAAGGTAGAAAAGGAAACAATAATAGTACTTGCGACTAGTATCATCCTCAACCGAAATAGCTGGGCCAGGAGAAAAAATGAATGAATTTGAAAAAATTAGGAAAACAATGGCACACCTACTCTAAGAGAAAAACTCTTCAAGAAATCATTCTATTTATTCCAAATTAAATGTAATGAGATTGAGATACACGAGCAGTGATAAGGAACGTTATATAATTGGACGAAGAATTTTGGAGCCAAAAAGGACACGCTCTATAGCTAGACGTAAACACTTGCTTATGCACTCTTCTTATCTTGAAAATGAAATATTAAAGACTTTGGATGTTCAATATTGCCCGTTTGAGAAAATAAAATAAATTAAAGTTAGAAAGGGAAAAAAAAAGTGTTTTTATTCATCGAAAAATTAGAGCTACAGAAAGAAAATATTTTTGTTGGTGTTTTTGTTTCGAAAGATAAGGAAATGTTGGCTGGTGTTATCTAACCGACAGATTGCTATTAGTGGACCTTGGATGTAAGGCTTTCCCATTTAAGACCCATAGTCACACTCCTTGAGCATAAGTTTTTTTGTATAAGCTGTATTCATATTTATGTCTCTTGTCATGCGCATCCGTTAAACAAAGAAATCATACTTAGGAAATGACATATGGCATGAAATCGGAAATGACGCCCGGCCAAGGTAAAGAGGTTCTTAAGAATAATTACAAAATTATGTTATCAAAATCTGAACCTGAAATAATATATATCAGCAGTTATAATTTCTTATCGTTAAACTTACGGGATTTTGACAAGCCGTAGAACTATTATTGTAAAGCTTTCATGCTAAAAGCAGAGAAGCGAAAGGAGTGGTCATGATCAGATATCAGAGCTGGCAAATCAGTAAAAATATACGCATTTCAAAAATGATATTTCACTTAGTCTTATTATCATGTTGTAACCAGCTTATCCCCATGCATTGAGCATGCTGTCAACCAGCTCTCAAAGGACCTATTGTTACCTATGGATAACTATTTGCTTTCAGCTTAAAATCATCGACAACCAAGATGTATCAATAATTTCAGTGTTTTCCCATCACAGGACAAATCGCCTCGTTTTTATTTTTATGCATACTTGATGAAATTTAAACTAGAAATCTTTATCTCATGGTATTTGAAATGGGAGAACATTATTTCCTCGCAAAAAGAGATAATTTTGAGGAGTGTTTTTCTGCCAAATGGGTAAAGAGAGATCTCAAGACATCAGCACGATGTTGAGCTGGAGCCAAAGTGTCATTGATCATTGGAAGTTGTATTCCAATCCAAATGTTTTGTCTATTGATATGGGTGTATTTTAAAAGAGAAGAATAATTGCTTTTACTGATACCTTCAATGAAAGGTCTGTAACGATGTTTGCAAAACCTTAGTTATTATTATTGTTGTATGTCTTTGCTGATTTCCTCGAACGAACGAACAAGCCTTGAGTCAATTTGTCTTCTTTTAAAAGATGTCAATTCCTTTTCATTGACCGCTTTGTATCATTTTTTAAAAATCCGTTTTGTTTTGGACTTTTTTTGATAGTCGCCGGGGGATAACTAAATTTCGTGCTAAGACCAATGACAGAAGTAACTGCAATGTAGTAATAAGAGTTAGACATGAACTGGAATACGTGCGATGTTGCGCATGATTTCAGTTCCTCATGATTAGCTCTATAAAAAAAAGCCCATGGTCATTTCCTGCCTTGGTTTGCTGTAGGCCTAAAAGCTTCCCACAACTGATCTAAACGAAGTCAGCACTAATTGATGTTTCTATTTATGTCGACAAGAGTGTCTTTTAACTCCTACATTGAAATTGGATTCGTTAAAAAGTGATTGAAAATCTCAAAAAGGCGATGTGATTATGAACTACATTCCGAACTATTTCTTGATTTTTTAACTGGTTGAACTATAAGAAAACGTCTAAACAATCTACACCCGATTTGCCTTTAAAGTAGAACCGCCGACTCCAAATGATATTATGGTCTGTGTTTTCTTCATAGAAATAGCCAAAGTCAAGTTATAATCAATGAACAGCTGTGAAGTTTTCCAACTGTTTTGCACGAGTTTGCGTATTTTTTTGAATATCAAGACGGCTTTGCTTTTAATTTCTTTTTGGTTTATTTCAGAAAATCTTTACTTTTCAAAATATCATCAGAAATACTGTAAATGTTCTTAAACTTGAAAGAATTCTTGAAGTTCTGTAGAGCCCTGGAGCTCTGGAGCTCTGTAAATTTACGACAGTCAGGAGAAAAATATCGTAGTTTGCGAACCCGTGTCGCACACCACCTGATTAATAGGGGGTATTCGCGTGAAATGTCATCACGATTTTTTTAAATTTTCGTGACCTGTGATGAGGAAAAGTTATTTCCCGGGATTCGTGATTCTATCCTGCAATAACTAATTGCGATTTTGAGACGGCAATAGCACAGAATATTGACGGCTAGTCAGTGGACGGAGCCCAATAAATAGGGAAAATATTTTCTTCCAACGCCGTCAATCATTTTGTGGTACTGCTGTCTCAAAATCGCAATTAGTTTTGTACCGCGATTCTACTATTTTTTAATTCAAAAAATAAAGGAAAAAGCAAGGAAGTTATCCTAATTTGCTTCAGATTCTCACTACCTAACAGTCGTCTCCCTAGCAACAGTTTCTGAAAATGTTCGGCGTTTTTGAAAACTTTGTTTTCATCAAAATTCCACTTTCATTACGGGGATACCTGTGATAAGATTTTCCCCTGTCTTCTCCACGACGAAATGGCAAAGTTGCGCAATAGTACCCAGGGGTTTTCAGAAACTTACCCAAGAGACCTTTGCGGGCATCTGCTGTGGGGTTCACATACATAGTCCAATCAATTGTCATGTACCAGATGTCAATCAATGTCACTATGTTGTCAAGTGATAATGAGAGAGCGGAGCTAGCAGATCACGTGGCAGAGGTTTATGTCTACACATGCTCTATAGGCCTATTCCGTTGACTGCTGTAATTCAAGGCAACCGAACTAGAACTACATATTAATTTATCAATTTCGTAAACAAGGATTTCAAGCCGAGAAGATAGCGATGATTCCGAAGCGATTATTTCTAAGAATTTTCAATGAACTTCATGAGCAATAGCTTGTCTTGGTTAACTCTTCATGACTCATCTGCTCGAGCAGTGATTTTCTGCACGAACGAACGAAGATCGATAAGGAGAACAGGGTTTCAAAAGTCACTCGTTATTCTCTTGAACTTGACAATATAGATGTTCTTATAGCCTACATTTATGTATTTATATTAACTGTTTTGGCTTCAAAGTCTACTCCCAAAGGAAGTTTACTTAGTAAGTTTTTTCATCTTTTCACGGTGTATAATTTACCTTTTCATCATTACTGTCCCAAAGGAACATGAGGTACATAGCAATATTCATTTTAAGATTCTATTTGATTTAAAAGAAAAATAAATAATTTGCTACGCACATTCCAGGGTTTGATCTTTGCCGTTCGTTTAATTAAGTTGGGTAAGTGACCGCGGTATATCAAAGATAATCGAGTTACCTATGAACTAATCTCCTTTAATTTTTCTTCAAAAAAATGGCGATTCATTGAAAAATATCGATAAATCATAAAATTATAAAATGTAAAGCAATTACGAAAGAGGTCTTGAGCAAATATTAGCCTGTATTAACGTTTTAAATGAAGTATTTTGATTTTAAATCGAGCTAAACAATGCCCGTGCAAATGTGCACGTTTATGAAACATGCTCGAACAAGAACCTAATTACGTATGCCAAAATCAGGATCGGAACTGGAATTGGAGTTCCAGATTAAGTTATTTATCAGTACTACTTTATCAGTATTTTTGGAAGCTCAACACCAACTAAATACTCCATGTATGTTGAAACCAGGTCCTCCACTCCCCTCTTCCAGTTATCACAGTCAACGCTGCCTACAGCGTCTAGTTATAATAAATTCAGATGAAGTTTAAGATAATTTTATTGCTTGGACTGTTTACAGATATGTTTTTCTTTTTATACTTCAATCTTTCCATCCTATTGCTTTGGAAATTTGCTCGTCAAGTGTTTGCTCAAGCAAAACCGAAGTAAACTTATTTGAAAAAAGACTGAGGTTATTATGATTGTTTTGGAACGGTTCTGCGCTAAGAGTTATCATGTTAATTTGAAACACAAATCGTCAATAGAAGAATAACTGATTCTACGATTTCGTTTTCAGTCAAACGACTTGTAAGTTCTAACGAATCCAATTTTCTTCGAAGCGTAATTTTGAAAGAAAACGTACTAATTTCGTACGATATTTTTCACTCACCTGTAGCGAAGTGCCAGATATATAGCTTGTAATTTCCCTTATCCTTGTACCACATTTTCTTTCAGAGAACCATTGCATCCAAAAAACAGAAGTCGATACCTAAAAAGTGCTATTTTGGCCTTCAATCGAACGCTATGAGCCAATCGCGCGCGACAATTCTGAGACGAAGATAACCGATAGTAGAATCGCGATACCACCCAAGGTAAAGAGGTCTATTCAATATTTATTCTGTTTTGACTGAGGTCAGTCTGATCATGACAGTTACCACTGACACTATCTTACTGGCTACCGAACGGAATAGATATCACTGCTGGGGTAGCGAATGATTTTGAAATCATTAAACCTTGAAAAAAAAATTGTCAAATCACTAGTTAAAAGCAATAGAACATGTACAGATCTCGCCCCCATGGTCTACGTTACAGATAATATCCTGGGGGTTTGAATTACTCTATTATTTTACGAGTTTAAATAAAAAATAAAGACCCAAAATAACAAGGTGGTTTTCACACAATTTATGGCAATTAAAAAAAGACAGTTCACCAAAATTAATACTTAAGCGTTCACAATTCATCAGATATATTTTTTACTATTTTGTAACTTACTCATGCTATAAATAAATCCTGTAATTGTACCATCACTCTATAATCCCATATAAGCAACTATTGCATTATTTTCAAATTCTCTTTCCTGTCCAAATTAAAGATTAATCTGGATCGTTTCCATTTGCATTCTTTAGAGGGAGAACTATGACTTATGGAATCAGTCTAGCATACTTTGGGATAATATAATTAATCTGCAATAGGACTACAGGTCTGCCTATCGGCCTCTGCCAATTTTGTCAGTCCTCGGAATTTTTTTCATCCAATTACATTTCCAAATTGGACAGCATGTAGTCCTATTATCTATTCTAGTCTATGCACCGAATCGAAATATGGGTACCGATTTGAATAGCCATTGTTCTGGACTGACTGTAGCGACTAACTAGACTCTCATTCATTTGAAAACGCCTTTAAATTTCCACGTGAACACGAGGCTAGTTATCAGTCGCTAATCAGTGCAGAACAATTGTTATTCATATTGGTCGCCATATTTCGATTCGGTGTATATCGTAGTAAAAATTATTTGACACTGTGAGACATCAAATGCATAGAATACGTTTTTCCTACCAAATGGCTGCAATATATTACCACCCAAATTGAACTTTAATACAAAAACTATAACTTAGAATGTATGATATATAATGTACTGGAAATTACATTTCAGCTTATCCAATTTATCCACCCCCTCCGGGTACGGGGCCTGATGGGAGGTCTTGCCAGGGTCGCCATGACATTTCAGACATGCACATGAGAAGGAACGGAAAACTACTGGATGGAATCATCAAGGAATAAGGATTTTAACGTATATTTACTTGTCGAATCTTACAGGTCGGAGGGCCACTTCCATTTAGACATTTATCTGAAGTGAGCTTCTTGCTTCTTATGCTTTATTTCCTAAAGAAATAATCCCTTACCACTTTATTATCTGTCATCACTTTGTTCCTTTTTGTTTCTTTAAGCAACGGTCTGCGTATTTCAGTAAAACAATATGGGCGTCACATCAGGTACATTTCTCAATGCTCAAGCAACGGTATGCGTATTTTAAAACATTATGGGCGTCACATCGTGTACAGTTCTAATTCTCAAACAATAGACCTTATTCGTGGTGTGACAATGTTTTCCCAATTCAGCGTGACAAACCTCTGGGGGAATAAAGAGCTATTGCTTTGAAACTCGTCGGGATATCATCGTTATTCCTTTCGTATCCTTTGGGATACTCATGAATTTTTCGAAGAGTAAAAACAAAAGAAAATGAATCCCCTGGAGGTTCGTCACGCTGAATTGGGAAAACATTGTCACACCACGAATAAGGTCTATTGTCTGCGCATTATAAAACATTATGGGTATCACATCACGGGTACAGTTCTCAATGCTCAAGCAATGGTCTGTGTATTTTAAAACATGGACGTCACATCAGGTACAGTTCTCAATGCTCAAGCAATGGTCTGTGTATTTTAAAACATTATTGGCGTCACATCAGGTACAGTTCTCATTCTCAAGCAATGGTCTGCGTATTTTTAAAACATTATGGGCGTCACATCAGGTACAGTTCTAATTCTCAAGCAATGGTCTGTGTATTTTAAAACATTATGGGGCTTCACATCGTGTACAGTTTCTAATTCTCAAGACAATGGTGTGTTGTATTTTAAAACCTTATTGGCGTCACATCAGTACAGTTCTAATGCTCAAGCAATGGTCTGTGTATTTTAAAACATTATGGCCCGTCACATCGGTACAGTTTCTCAATGCTCAAGCAATGGTCTGTGTATTTTTAAAACATTATGTGCGTCACATAGTGTACAGTTCTTTTTAATTCTCAAGCAGCATGTTCGTTTTATTTTAAAACATTATTGGCGTCACATCAGGTTACAGTTCTAATGCTCAAGCAATGGTGGTGGTGTATTTTTAACAACCATTATGGGCGTCCAATTCAGGTCACAGTTTCTCAATTGCTCAAGCAATGGTTTCTGTGTATTTAAAACCATTATGGGCGTCACATCGTAGTTACAGTTCTAATTCTCAAGCAATGGTCTGTGTATTTTAAAACATTATGGGCGTCACATCAGGTACAGTTCTAATGCTCAAGCCATGGTCTGTGTATTTTAAAACATTATTGGCGTCACATCAGGTACAGTTCTAATGCTCAAGCAATGGTCTGTGTATTTTAAAACATTATGGGCGTCACATCAGGTACAGTTCTACTGCTAACTGAAGCAATGGTCTGTGTATTTTAAAACATTATGGGCGTCACATCGTGTACAGTTCTAATTCTCAAGCAATGGTGTGTGTATTTTAAAACATTATTGGCGTCACATCAGGTACAGTTCTAATGCTCAAGCAATGGTCTGTGTATTTTAAAACATTATGGGCGTCACATCAGGTACAGTTCTCAATGCTCAAGCAATGGTCTGTGTATTTTAAAACATTATGGGCGTCACATCGTGTACAGTTCTAATTCTCAAGCAATGGTCTGTGTATTTTAAAACATTATTGGCGTCACATCAGGTACAGTTCTAATGCTCAAGCAATGGTCTGTGTATTTTAAAACATTATGGGCGTCACATCAGGTACAGTTCTCAATGCTCAAGCAATGGTCTGTGTATTTTAAAACATTATGGGCGTCACATCGTGTACAGTTCTAATTCTCAAGCAATGGTCTGTGTATTTTAAAACATTATGGGCGTCACATCAGGTACAGTTCTAATGCTCAAGCAATGGTCTGTGTATTTTAAAACATTATTGGCGTCACATCAGGTACAGTTCTAATGCTCAAGCAATGGTCTGTGTATTTTAAAACATTATGGGCGTCACATCAGGTACAGTTCTCAATGCTCAAGCAATGGTCTGTGTATTTTAAAACATTATGGGCGTCACATCGTGTACAGTTCTAATTCTCAAGCAATGGTCTGTGTATTTTAAAACATTATGGGCGTCACATCAGGTACAGTTCTAATGCTCAAGCAATGGTCTGTGTATTTTAAAACATTATGGGCGTCACATCGTGTACAGTTCTAATTCTCAAGCAATGGTCTG
This sequence comes from Actinia tenebrosa, assembly GCF_029948245.1. Taxonomy (NCBI): domain Eukaryota; kingdom Metazoa; phylum Cnidaria; class Anthozoa; order Actiniaria; family Actiniidae; genus Actinia; species Actinia tenebrosa. Next base: position 6,866,330 of record NW_028292580.1, read on the forward strand.
TGTATTTTAAAACATGGACGTCACATCAGGTACAATTCTACTGTTTATTATTGCTTGCATTCTGGTTTTTTTTTATGATATCGTAAATTTTCAATACCGATTTAAGTCGCCTCAACCAACCTACAACTACAGCAGATAACACTACAGCATATAACACTGTCTTGGTCTTGATAATTCTCGATTAGTCTTCATGTTCCACCTCATCCAATATAATAATTGTTTATTAAAACGCTGACGTCATAGATTCGATTGCCTAGTCACATTGATAGCTATAGATTTGTCACGCGCGACATCTGACTATTGAAATGCGTTAAGATCACCACGTAAGAGCAAGTTTAAACCTAGTATGCCCCATTTTTTGTAATTTTATATATTTGACTTCACGCGTAATTTTACCTCACCCTGTGTTGATAAAGTTCAGTTCGATAAACGTTTTAATTTTTAGAGGAGAGGGGTATCAAGTGTAGTAGGATATTGGTTTGTTTGTTTGTTTGTTTGTTTTGCCTGTTTGTTTGTTATTGTTTTGTTTTGTTTTGTTTTGCATTTTTTAAGGGGGACGTGCGTCAACTTTGAGACTGATTAGTAAAACATTTTCCCGTTTAATCTTTACCATGCAGAGGGGTGTTAAAACTTTTTATGTCGCGTGGCACGCATGCATAATGAGGGGGACTAGGGTGATAAGAACTTTGGTCAACACAAAACATATCACAAAACAGTGAAGATAAGAACAAGTCGAAAACATTGAGCAAAAATCCGCCAGTTTTGACAACATTTCCAGCTTTAACAGACCATTTCACAGATCCCGTTACTCAACCTCAGCCTCGTCAGCGTGTAACATATTCTTTAGAAATTGCCTACAACCTGTGAAATTTTTAAGTGTTTCAATTGTTCGTTGATGTGTAAATTCCTTTCATTACTGCGGACTGTAGTCAAATTCTAAAGAATAAGTACACGCTGACGAGGCTGAGGTTGAGTAACGGGATCCGTTGAAATGCCCTAAAGTGAAATCTTTCGTTAAGCAATTACCCAAACCATGGAGACAAACAAGCAGAATTCTATTGAACTTATAACTACAGCGCGTTGCTAAGCTAAGAAGAAAATGATTTGCATTCATGTTCCTAGCCCAATAACACTGCCTTTTATAGACCTCTTCGGCTTGGGGTAATGTTTTCCCATTTCAGACCACGTGTCATTCCCTTGAGAATAAGATTCTTTGTTTTAGCCGTATCCATATTCATGTATCTTCTCATGTTCAACCGAGCGCAAACCTTAAACATAGAAATAATACTCTAGGGAATGACATGTGGTCTGAAATGGGAAAACATTACGTCAGAGCCGAGGAGGACTATTTTGATGTAACTTTGACACAGCCAAGGTCATTAAGTTCAATTGATTCAACTTGAGTTTTTTCAAAACTAACCTCATTTTATGAAATTTACATTTTTTTGTTTTTTGTTTTTGTTTTTGGGTTTTGTTTTTTGTCTTTTTTACATCAATAGTTTAGAAATATTTGTGGTTCGGTATCAAAATTGTCTCATCATTACCAAGTCATTAATAGATAATTTATTGGTAGCCATTGGTCCACTTTGGGTTCCCAAAGTCACGGCCGGTTTTGTATCCTAGTTTCACTAATAGTAGCTGTGTAGGCAACTGTAAGGAAGGATCTTTGAAGATCTGCTGCTGAAAAGGCAGTGAACTTAAACTGATGATAAGGTGAGTGTTGTATTATAATCATTTATATTCAGTTTTCTGATCGACAACAAAAAGTTTAAGAAAAAGTTTAAAAAGAAAAAATCCTTATTAAGTTGACCAGGTAGAATGAGCTGGCCATGGTGAAAATATTAATCCATTACTTCTGGGGGAGTAAAAGAAAAGAACATTTATAATCCCGCACAATTAGAAAAATTCCTTTTTCATCTTACCGTTCTTACTAATTTTTAAGTTAACCAGGTGAGATAGAATAAGTGAAAATATTAATTCAATTTACCTTTTGGATACTAGCAACAAAAAAATATAAACAGACAAAATTTACGCAAAATTATTTTTGCCTTTCATCCTTGCACAGATTTCGTTGAAAGATTTCAGTATTCAATTTTTTGTATTCAAAGTAAGTCACTTATTCAATCTCTGAGATATATTATTGATGAAAAAAAAAAATCCATGGTCAAATCATGGACTGCTTAATAACTTTTACTAGTCAGCACCCTCATTCTATCATTCTCAAATTCACGTTAGGGAAATATTTTCCGAACACTCTAAACTTAACACACAACAAAGACGTACGTCTCAGTAGGATAAAAACTACTTTTTTGACTTAATCTTTTTTAAGACGCTAAGACCACAGCGATAAAGACAAAAAATATCAATATTTCGGTCAAGAGTTTCTCTTTTACATGTTATCATTTCTTTTATATTTGTTTACTAAAAACATTCTTAACTTCAAAATAGCTATCGGAAAAAAATTTCTTTCTAGTGTTTTCCATTCTTTTCTTTTCTCTTTCTTTTCCTTTACTTTTTTTGACTTAGCGACACTAACCGTATAAATAACCATGGCAACTACTTTAAATTGTTCAATTCACATTTCCTAACTCCCCCCGTGTAAGTTTTTATATATTCAACATTATTTTCTTCATTAAAATAAGAAAAAGAAAAGGTAAAGAAAAAAAGAAAAAAAAGAAAAAAGAAAAGAAAAAAAGAAAAAATTGAAACTCACTCGAATCAAGAAAAAAAATTAAAAACTTGCTCCTTGAAATTAAATCCATGATTAATGATGCAATTATATTGAAGTTTACTCGTGTTTATTACGACAACCAAACATTAAACTTTGAACCTGATTGGATAAAAACAAGGTCTAATATTCAATTTATTGTAATCCTTCACAGTGTTGTCTAATGTAATAATCATCATGAGAGAATGCTCCTTGGTATTGTTATTGATCGTGACTTTGTTCACGACTGCGGATTCAGTTGCTGCTCAGTCGAAAAGTAAGAACTACAGTAAATGGATATAATTTTTTCTCGTATTTTTTGCTGGGGAAGGGAGGGGAAGTTGGGGTTAAGGGGGAAGGCTAAGGATGTCTGTCTGTCGTTGGTTTTCCTCAATTCAAGTGGAATGTTTTTTACTACCTTAACCATCGCCTTCGATATTTATCGTAATGGTCTTTATTCTACAGGGCACATGAAAGTTTTTTTTAATATTTTCTTTTTTAAAAACGACAAAAAATAGTCATTGCTTCCTTTTTCATATATCTATATACGACTTCCTCCCCTTGATTCCCTCCCCTTTGAATCCTCAGTCTTCCTAAATAGCTTTTGAGGTAAAAAAACAAAACAAAACAAAACAAAACAAAACAAAACAAAGCAAAACAAAACAAAACAAAACAAAACAAAACAAAACAAAGCAAAGCAAAACGAAACAAAACAAAGCAAAACAAAACAAAATAAAATAAAACAAAACAAAACAAAACAAAACAAAACAAAACAAAACAAAACAAAAAAAGGAAATTGAAGGTAATCCGTGGGAGCAAGCATTTACAAGCTACTAGCTGATCGTTAGCTTTTCCTATGTCAGTCCAAGACGTTACTTTAATCCCTCTGGATCTCAGGAAAAAACGCTTGTGGATAAACAAAAATAATATTATATTTTCATTAATAAAGGTCACTGGTGACTCAAACAAATAGAACTGTTTTAATAATTCCGCCCTGTACCATTCTCAAAATTGTCTTGAAATTCGAGGCTAACAATGAAAATACTAAAGAAGTCACACTTTTTCTCGATTAAATCTGTGGCATTTCATTTGGTTTCTTTCCATGTTAGCCTCGCATCATTTTTGACAATTTTAAGAAGTGTAAATATCGGAGGCTTGTTGTCCAGAAGTATTGACTGCTGTTTTTTTTTTTTTTTTAATCTTATTAACGAAGCGACAGACAACTATGACGTTTCATCTGCGAAGGTTGTTGCTAACTCCCTCATTGAAGGGCTGCTTTCTTATTCTAAAAGGAAAAATGGTAAGTATAATTGAGATATTTTCTGACTTGTTTTCTATGCAAAACCCCATGCTATTTGTTAAATATCATGGGGAAACATAAATATTAATGTTTTTTTTACAAGAGGAATCACAAAAAATTACATGTAAAGACTTTACATTCCTATACATAGCTTTATCTTTTTTGTTGAGTCCAGGAATTGAACCAGGTTTATTCGCATTGGTGAGAGAATGCGCTATAGCAACGCACACCGCCATTTTGATTACCGCGAGATATTATAAAATAGGAGACTTGGTATAAGGAAGTATTGGATTAGACAAAAAATCTTTTGCGCTCTTCGAGGCGAGATCACCTGGAAACGCACAAGTGCCAAGAGTACAAAAGGGATCTTACTTTAGTTATGTACACATTAATTAATCGTTCATTTTGGTTGTTTCCAGGCTCCCCTCTGCCACCTCGTTTAGACCTTGTATTCATCTTGGACACCCCATCTTCAGAATGCAGTTCTAAACAGTTCGGGATTTTGAAAGTATTTCTTCAAAATCTCGTGAAGGAGTTTAGTATATCTCCGTCCACAACAAGGATTGGTCTTATTCGATGTTCTGCCAACGCAAGCCTACAGTTTGGACTGGACCATTTTATGAACCGAGAGTGCGCACTGAAAGCACTCAAGAATTTAAGGTATTTCTTTTTTTTTTATGGAATACGGGGAGGGAGAAAAGCAGGAGTTGAGCCTTTATTTTTGAATTCCAGGTACCATCCAAGTTCGCGCTGTTCGTTGAACAGTGCATTTGACTTGGCAAGACGTATTGTATTCAAGAAAAACGATCTTCACGCTAAGAAGCTGGTCTTCCTTTTATCAGCTGAAAAACAGCGCCATGACAAAAAAACCGTCGTATCTGCAGCCAATCTACGAAGGAACGGTGTTGAATTGTTTGAATTATGTGTACGCAGTCATCATAGGGCACGTGAAGATAAGAGAATAGCAAGCAAACCAATGAGAACACATAGACTTCATGTTGATGATTATGATGCTCTAGTAGAAGTTGCCGATCAAATCAAAGGCGAAGGTAAAAAGTACTCCTTTTGATTCTAAATGATGCAATAAGAAATGGCTATGGAAATATCATAATCATCTCATTCTGTATTATTTGTGCAAGTTAGCCGCTCCCTCCTTAGCAGAGAGGTTGTTTGAGGGTTCGATAAAAAGTACAGGATGATCCCTTAGTATCCCAAGTGCCCTTTCACGCATGTTATTGCTTTATTTGGCCTTAACCGTTTTATGTGAATATTTTGTAATGATACTTCTACCACTAATATTATTACTAATACTAAGGTCTTGCTTCAGCATCTGATGAAGACATGTTCGACTAATTTGTCTGTTTATGTGAATATTTTTGTAATGTAACTTCTAACAACAATATTATTACTAATACTAAGGTCTTGCTTTAGCATCTGATGAAGACATGTTCGACTAATTTGTCTGTCTATTAATCTTTAGCTGTTGGATCACAGCATGGGACAATCACAACAGAACTAGGCTCCAACTATGTGAAAGTCCAAAGATCGAATTAGAATTTAGTAGTTGATTGCTGTAGCGGATCCTGCCACTTAACAACTTGTCAAATAAAAGTAGGCAGTCCTTAGGATCTGTACTAATACTGAAACCTGATTAGGATTTCAAATTACTGCATGATACTCGTGCAAATAACCCCCGTGCGGATCCTAACACTTACAGTGCGGACACTAACCATGAACACTTCGAGGTTTTTTTGACATTTTTTCAACATTTTTAAAACTATCCAATCAGCGATCTCCTTCTTCAAAGGAATGAAACAACTCTTAGGCATCATCCAATCAGAACACACGATATAATTGATGTGATTTAGTTTTTCAGTAGTTCCCATGAGAAAGCTAAAAATAGAACTCCTAACGATTGTCGTGATTGGATAACGCATTAAGTAAAGTTTGAAAAATGTTGAAAAAATGTCAAAAAAACCTCGAAGTGTTCATGGTTAGAGTATCCGCACAGTAACAGCTTCATTTACTTATATTTAAAATCATGTACTTTACCTTGGTCGATTTATGATCGTCGAGCTTGAGGAGCTCCATTAAAAGACACGAAAATATTCATTATTTGCCAGTAGGGTGTATACCAAGATTTAAACTTATCACTTGCTAAATATTGATCTGTTGTCCATAGGTCTCGGCCAATCCTGTTCTACCACAGGTACAGTATATGACGAGTGCAGACGTCGATGCCGTTGTTCTAACGGCCAAATGATCGACTGTTATCGTGTACGAAAAGAGTTCACTTCCATGACATTAGAAGAACGTCGTTTGTACATCCACGCCCTCAAGACCGTCTCTTCATTGCAGCCTTACAAACGGATGTACGATACATTGACAACCTACCATCCTTTATGGTTCAAAGGAGTTCACCGTCTCAAGTATTTCTTTCCATGGCATCGATGGTATATCTTGATTTTTGAGAACTTTTTACGTCAAGTAGATTGTCGTGTTACGGTACCGTACTGGGACTGGAGCCGAGCTGTGAGCAAAGGCGCCTTATTTCGAGCTTCTTACATCCGGGATGTTTGGCATCCGGGACCTCATGCACTTGGTGGTGATGGCACGAAGTATGACCTTTGTGTTCAAAATGGGCCATTCCGTAAGGATTCGTGGTTTGTCTATCTTATACTAAAGAATAAAAGCAAGCCTACCTGCTTGACTAGGGAGTTTAACACCTGCTACTCTCAATATTTGTTTAATGCCCAAAACGTTAGCAAACTCTTCCAGCTACCGTTACATAAATTCCGAGTCTTCGAAAAAAAAGTGAGACGAGCGATGCATGATCAGTTTCATAATGCTATCGGTGGGGTCATGTCACTAGAGGAGTCTGCAAATGCCCCGGAGTTTTGGTTTCATCACGGATACCTCGACAAACTGTGGGCTGACTGGCAGAAGCGGGGGCCAAAGTTCAAGCACCAGTACTATCACGGAGTCACGACGAATTTCCCTGGAACGAAAATCCGTGGATCATGGTTCATTGACTTATCGAGGCAACCTTTCTGTGTTAAAGTAGTTCACGATCAACCAATCGACATGGAAGAGAGAGAAGAAGACTTTGATTCAAGTATAAATGAACCAGTGCCTATATATTGGTGTCGTTAGGGAGGCGAGGACTAGTTCTATAGAATATAATGGTTATCTTTTTATTTTGAATCTCCTTAAAGTTGTTTTCAGTCGTCGTAAAACCAAATCGTAGGCAACTGATGTCCACTTATATTGACCAAGAGAAGCTACCAAATAAATTTACGCTGGAGGCATTTTTAAGCTCGTTTTCCATGAATTTGAATCCCCTTCTGGTATTGCTGATTTTCAAATATATAGCCTACATAGTTGTTAATTGCAAACCAACTATTGTTTAAAGTGAATTCTTCTTTTGTGGCCGGCCGCCATGTTAATTGACAAGAACAAAACATCTTTAGTCAAAGTGAACCAAAATGGATGCTTAATTTAATATATCACACGAAGTATCAGATGCATTAGTTGTGTGAAGATGGTGCAAATGTGGTGCAAATGTGGTGAATACCACATTTGCACCACATAGGGTGCGCCTAGTGTGGTATTCACCACATTTGCACCATATTCACATTCGCACCATATTCACCTAGTGATTCAAGAATTCACTTTCATCAGTTGCCTACTGGCGGTTTCTCATGGGTTCGTCGGTACATAAGGCTCAGATAATGAAAATACAACTGCATGTCTCGTGCTGATATGCTTGCCACTCGAAACAATATGCATTGTATAACAAGTATGAATCAAAAAAAAAAAAAAAAACACGAAAGAATATAGTTTGTTGGTGCCGTATATATAGCTCACAGTCTTCACAGTGGAATGAGAGGCTTCGAACGTGCTTACACTTTGTTGCCTAAGCACTTTGCTCTATCCATCATTTTCCATACATCGGTTCACTGGTGAAACACAAAGCATTTAGTCGAGGTTGCAAAGTTCAAATTTGAATCATCCTTTGCAAGTACCTTGGCGCCTCGCTTGAGCGCTTTGTGTTTGACCATTGAACCGAAGTATGGAAAACGGTGAATAGTATACTGATTTTTGCTGATTCTTAACTACCCATGCAAAAATCCAGGCACGTCCCCGGCACCAAGTGCAAACACGCTCTTTAGCTGCGGTGCCACGACGACTTGAAAATAAAAATGACTTTCTGGGAAGCTAGGATCTTAATGATATAGTAACGCTGGACGTAGTTTAAGACAAGGTGATGTAAGGGGACAGCATTATATGAAGAAAGAAATTTTAAATCAGTTAATGGAGTATTTTTAAAAGAGGTCATAATTATTTTTAAATTGAAAGTCAGATGAGAAATAAAGCTAAAGGTGTTGTTGGGTGCGAAAACTGTTCTCCTTCGTAAAATTCCTTGCTCTTGTTAGCAATAGCAAAGAATTACAACAGCAAAACGCTATAGGTTTTGCGCCATCACGTGACGTCAGCCATGTTGGATGGCAGATTTGGAACAGTACACATGAGAAAGAATTCAGTTTCCAAGAGTAAAGGGATTTTATTATTTCATTATCAAGCATGGCTGCCGGCATATAATGGAGAATAAACCTATATTAATAATTTCAACTGAGACAACTGAAAGACTTAAAACCCATTGTCTGCATTACATTATTTAATGTTATGTCGGGTTCGGATATATAGCTGAATTTTTAAAAATCAGGTAGCAAAGTCCTTGAATCTCATTATCTGCTCCAAATGTCATGGTGGTCAAACACTGACCGCTATATATACACCGTCCTCATAATGGCTGACAAGTCCACAAAAACAAGGTCACCCAGTCATCAGTTCACAATAAAAGTTGTAAAAGCACATGAAATGCGTTTATAGAAAAAAAGTATAGAAATGTGAACTTTTGTTTTGACCGGAATTCGCTCTATCCACCTTTATTTTGAATGAGCAGCCTTGCTCAGCCTTGCAAGATGAATGGGTGGGATCATTTTCGTGCGCTCGGCAGCCATTATGAGAACGGTGTACACTGTCAGACAGAAAGAATTCTATCAAAAAATTGAATCCTTGCGACTTTCTGGTTTATAAACTGACGGTTGATAAGGGGTACGGTCCACTGAATATAAGAGGTTCGTGTTATTGCAACTATATAAAAAGAAAATTTATTGTTTTTGATATTTCAGGCATAAGGTGGAATCTGAAGCTTGCTCCAAAATAACCTATGAAAGCCTGTTGACACGGTCTTTTGCGTTTCGGCTTCATCTTTATTGAATTTTAGGCTTATTTTTATCTATTTATTTAACTTGATTTAACTAGGACCATACTTCCAGACATCAAATGCTGAACCGTCGTATGGCAGCGCGAAGCATTTACGGCTATGCTGGAGATTTCGGCTCCAACACCGCTATCCGGGAATTACAGACTGATCAGGAAGCTCGGCCGAAGCCTAAGGGAAAGGTTAGTCGGCCCCTAGACCGTAGATGATTAACCCCTTGCTATGACCAGCAGACCAACTTATCTCTTCTGTGGATAATGACTAGGAGTCCAACAGCAGTATTTTACATGTGGGATTCATCTGCATGATAAACTAGCTGCAAAGTATATAAGACGCGACGACACGAGTGAAAAACGTCTGCGCATGCTCCGAATTCGTATGAAAATTAGTCAAAACATAAGTAGGATCTTAGAAAACGTGCTGAAATGCACGCATGCGCAAACGTTTTTCTCTAGTGTCAGGCACGACATCATATCAGCAAAAAAAGTATAATCGTTTGGTTAGATTCGTTTCATCAACCCTTAAATAATTACTTATTCTTACGAGCTTTCGACCTATGCGGTCACCTTCAGGGTAGCATATAGTAGCAAAGAGTTTTATATAATAACAACTTTATTTAATGAGGGTGGCACTAAATAGTGTACTACACTATTAAACTTGTGCCCTTCAATATAAAACTACTAATATTTACAAATTTACAAATATAAAATATATGTAATAACCATAATAATAACAATGTAATATGTTATCCTGAAGATGACTGCGTAGGTTGAAAGCTCGTATTGTGCAAGAATAAGTAATTATTTTAAAGTTGATGTAACAAATCTAATCAAAGAAAGTTAAAGCAAACCTAAAAACATCTGTCTGATTTGAAAACCTACATTATCTGACTTTTCATGATAGGTCAATCGTAGGGGTAAGGTCAACTGAACAATACGCGATAGTTAAAAATAAGGCCCCGATTTTCAGCATTAGTTAGTGGGGCATTCGAAAACCTTTTAAAACTCCTGAATAATTAATGAGCATTTGAACCAATTGGAGCGACCATACACGTCTCGTGTATATATAAAGAATACTAATGAAGATGAGACTTTATTTAAAGTCTTTATTTAAAGTCTCATCCTTATTAGTATTCTTTATATAAAGAATACTAATGTGGACAACCTTATCAGAATAAAGTTTTATCCAAGTTTAGATGAAGACTTAGAGCCTCACCAAGGTCAGTCTCACTTCCTATCATCGACGACCCAAAAATTATCGTCGTCTAGTGCCCCTGTCTTTAGTTCGGCATGTTGTCTTCAACTTGTGGGAGCCTTTTTTGCAGTTACTGCGCATGGCAGTGACGTACAAACCTCACTGCGCATGACATTGCTGTACAAACGACTATCAAAGTATAAAAGTTGGCCAGGAATGTCAAGATTAGGGCAGATTTTGCTTTTTGGGTAAAAACAGCCCGTGGGGAGTGGCGAGGAATGATAAGGCGACTTTTTAGGTAAAAATAAAAAAGATTAGGGGGGGTTAGGTGAGGTTGCATAAAACAAAAAAACCTATGCAATTAAAAACATATTTCAAAATATATTGATTTTATTTTAGTGGAATTTCTTTTATATCACATACCATGGGCTATTAAGTTTAAAAACTCCGCCTTCTTACTAATATTCATGGTATTCCCTTCATTGTTGGTGTTTATTTTTGACACATCTCCTCGTTTTAAGGAAGTAGAATCACGTGACCTGCAAGTTTAAGGGCCTCGTAAAACCCTGGCATGCAGTGACCACCGTCGTGTCTGGCCTTTACTAATCATGTAAAGGGTTGATTGTGAGATGGCTATGGGTATTTTACGGGGTTGGAAATTGGTGCAATGTAACTGTAAGGGGACCCTAAGTCCTATCGTACAGCACCAGCCTGCTGGCAAAATCTGAAATAAATCTATTCTGGAGTCGTGGGACATTATTTTGGGGTCTCTGTAAATATATACATTTGATACAGGAAGGCATCAGGTGCTAACGACCTCAATTACCATTATTGTACTGAATATTTTCGTTGTTATCATTATCGTAATTAATCTCATCGTCCTTGGATTCTTCGTCGTCGTCGCCGCAGTTAAATATTGATTTTGCAGCTTTTACTGTTGGGTCGGGTTTATTGTCAGGAAAATCAGAGTCTATGACTGGATCATATTGTACCCTCACACACAATGGCTGTTTCGATAAGTCAATAAAATCAGTACCTTTGACGCGAGTACCAGGTAAGTTTGATTTGATGCTTGGAAAATATTGATATGTAAACTTGCGCCCGCGGTCCTGCCAGTCAGACCAAGTTTTGTCGAGGAACGCGTGATGAAACCAGAACTCTGGAGCATTGGCAGACTCGTCCCATGACATTATCCCCCCAACAGCGTTGTGAAAATTATCATGCATAACTTCACGAACATTTGCTTCGAAATATTGGAATTCATCGTATGGCAATTCCAGATATTTGTCCGTATCTGTGCGGTTTGGTAGATCGATGGCATAACAGTCATTGAACTCTCGTGTCAGACAAGACTGATTCAAAAATGCCGAGGGTGTCCATGCACCTTCACGAAACGGACCATTCTCAACGCACAGGCTCTTCCCTTGGCCGTTTCCTCCAATGCCGTGAGGACCTGGGTACCAAATATCATAAAGATATTTATTCCTCCATAGACGTCCATCGCTTACCGCGCGGCTCCAGTCCCAGTACGGTACCGTAACACGACAATCTACTTGACGTAAAAAGTTCTCAAATATAAAGATATACCATCGATGCCATGGAAAGAAATAATTGAGACGATGAACCTTTACGAACCATTGGGGATGGTAGGTTGTCAATGTATCGTACATCCGTTTGTAAGGCTGCACTGAAGAGACGGTCTTGAGGGCGTGGATGTACAAACGACGTTCTTCTAATGTCATGGAAGTGAACTCTTTTCGTACACGATAACAGTCGATCATTTGGCCGTTAGAACAACGGCATCGACGTCTGCACTCGTCATATACTGTACCTGTGGTATTACAGGTTTGTGGGTTCAGCCCTGTGAAGAAAACACAGCATCAAAAAATAGCTCTTATGTTAAAGCCGCGAATGTTCCAACGACAACGGTGCACTTAGACTGGTAAGGATTTTGATCAAGAATAAAAATTATGTTTGCTATTTCACAAAAGTCTATATGTGGAATTTTTTTAAATTTGGATTACGCTTGCGCCAAAATCGGAATCGAAGTGGTAAGCTACATATGACGCAAAGAAATTCAGTGTAAGAATTGGAAGATTTTCATTTCCTGTCTCTGATAACAATTGTTATGATGTTGAAAAATGCATTTTCGAGACAACAAAGGGAAGCAGAAGCGCACAACCAATCTGGTCTCAGTGCCCTCTCCAAGCCTTCCAAAACAATTTACAATGACACCTAGACTTGCCCCAAGTTGATCTCTCGTGTTTGCCGCGAGAGTTTTGATTAAACTGAAGAGAGAGTTCTCGAGGGCACCCAGCGTGCGACGGAGTCTAGCCGTAGGAAATTCTAAATTAAACTTTACGCAAGCATTTCTAATGCTTTACATTTAGTGTGCATACAGGAAATAGAATAAAAGAGAATACGAAAAACATTTAAACAAAATTTGAATGTAGAAACATTAAACAAAGTGTTTATGCTTATACCTCTAAGTCTGCTCTTCACGAATTCCGTCAAGTGATTTTTCATCTCTGATGGAGATTTCATCGCTAGATAGTGAAGCGGAATAGGGAAAATTGATTTATATTTGTCTTTAGGTACAGGTTTACCAAGCCATAGAAAAAACATCTCGGTTTTAAAATCCCTTAGCTTTTTAAAAGCTAACAGTGCTCTAGAATTGTTAACATGTGGGCTAGCGCTCAAAATGACGACAATTGGCTTTGGCCGGTAACGTAATGACGTCGTTCCCCTTGCCTTGGACAATATCTGATGAGCCATATGTAAGGAAGAACCAAGATTACATTGGTGACCACCAAGGAATCTGTTAATGGGAGAAAATATTTCCAGGTGAGAGAGAAGAGGTATTTCTTCTAAGCGTTAAAAAAAGAAGAAGAAGGGAAAAAAAGGGGAATAAACAAACAAATGAAAGAACGATCGAAAATCGATCATTTGTTCAAAGCAAGGGCTTGGCATATTATGAAATAGAGGGCATTTGCATAATGACGTCATTTTACTACCACTGCTATCGCCTTGAGAATTTTCTTTCTTAATCAATCTTAAAATTCCTCATGAGAATAGTAAGGCAATTGGTGCTAATTAGCTGAACAAAACTGCCCACGGGATTCTGGTAGTTTTAGTTAATGACACCATACTGTAAATGTCCCATTACTGCAAAAACAGCTCTGTTCTTGAGGTACCTGTGACGATATATAGTCGTCACCTTGGACTTCCCTCACAGAAGATTAGGTCTTACGTATACTGGTTTAATCGAATTCCACCACAAGTTGGAATCAGAAGCTTGCTCCGAAATATAAAAGCCAGTTGACACGCCCTTGCGCGTTTCGGATTTCTAGGATTATTTTTGTTTATTGATTTAACCAGGACCATACTTCCAGACATCGATTGCTGAACCGTCGTATGGCAGCGCGAAGCATTTACGGCTATGCTGGAGATTTCGGCCCCAACACCGCTATCCGGGATTTACAGACTGATCAGGAAGCTCGGCCGAAGCCTAAGGGAGAGGTTAGTCGGCCCCTAGACCATAGATGATTAACCCCTTGCTATGACCAGCAGACCGAATTTATCACTTGCGTCGCAGACGGGTTATTAACCGTCGTCACTCCTTCCATGTGGGATGCGTTTGACAACTAGTCGCACCGTGCATAACGTAAAATAGCTTTCATGAAATGTTAAAAAACAGACAATGTAGTTTTAATTATCTGTTCTTTCCTTCTGTATGAAATATTAAAGCATGGATACCGCGCTCGCGCGCATGCCGATTGTAGCACTCACCTTGCTTTTTTCATCGATTTCACTGTACATTCCTTATTCACAAAATAGTTTATAGAAAATTCGAGAGAAGGTTTCTCGGAGCACAGAATAAGACCAATCCTTGTAGTGGATGGTGACACGCTGAACTCACTCACAAGACTTTGAATAAATGCTTTCAAAGACCTGAACTGTTTAATGCCAACTAAAGATGAGCTGTCCACGATGAACACGAGGTCTAAACGAGGTGGTAGAGGGGAGCCTGAAACGATGGAAGATATGACAGTATATATTACCATGGCAACCCACTCAACTTTTACATGTAAGCCAACCAGAAATGAGATAAAATATGTTTTGACGGAACCAATCGAAGAAGAAAGTAAAAATCATCAGAGTCGCTGTAAGTGTAAGGAAATGGATTGATTTCTGATTGACTAAACATGTAAAATAGGGTTATTTGAGTGTCCATATTTGAAATACTTGAAACAACTTCTAAACTTAATCGGTGATATTGATTTTTTCTCCTGATTTTATAAATGACGTAAATACGAAATTTGAGGTATAACTAAAATAACACTGATTTGATTGACAAAAATACTTGCACGACCAGCGCTATGATATTGAAAGTACACGTCCATTTGCAACAAGAGAATCACTGCTTGTTTCAATCATATTACCATGGGCACTCGGCAGAGGAATACATAGGCATGATCAAGACCGGGGGAAACCAATATGCACCGGCTTCAAATATTAGAAAGTCTGCACATCTTTCATAACTTTGCGCATGTATTTCCTCTTTTCCATACTTGATATCTCATATCTCCATACTGTACCAGACAGTACACTATACTTACCTCGATAATGCTTTGAGTTTTCAAAAAATCTCTCGAAAAATTCTTGAAAGTTTTTGTTGGGTTCGATGTTCTCTAAACCTAAAAAAATAAAGGAGCTCTGTGCTTAGGCCGTAGGAGAAGTGATATACAGCACTTATAGGACATGAAGGTTCATTTGTGCAAGCAAGATGAAGAAAATGTACATTGATATTGGCGCTTATTATTATTAAGATATGGAGAAATGAAAGTGAAAGATCTGGATCTTTTTGGAGTCAATCAACAACAGGCACAAAAGATGATGATGAACAAAAGGAACCTCGAGTGCCGATTGAAACATCGTTTTTGTATGCCGGCACATCCCCCAAGGCCACGCCCCAAAGCCAATCATGTGTCACGTGGGAAGAAATGATGATGATGTACTCTAGAAAACTATACAAGCTTTACGTGGGATATTCGATAGCATTACGAGATATATATAATGAAGAAATATAAAACGCGCGTGCGTACTTGCTGTGTGCACTTATAAAGCACGCGGGGATTGACAAAACACGGAAGAAGTGTTGAGAAGCACGACGCTGCTTGGATAGATTTAGGGAATAAGACACACAACCTATAAACATGAAATATTCAGTAATTAAAAACGTGATCGAGGAAGTAAGTAATTACCTCTTTTAGCTGCAGTAAAGATCTCTTCTGTGGTGGTATCGTGAGCACAAAGCCACAAGATAAACACCAAGAAACACAGCAGTTTCATGCTTCTTTCTTGTCTCTGGCTTCCAAATTTTAATTTCAATTTAAGTCCAATAAGAAGACTGGATCAGTAGAGCTTGATTTGAAAGAATGAAAAGAAAATGGTTTGAGTAGATGTGTCAATAGGACAATAAAATGACTTTTGGAGGGGATATTGCTTACTGAGGGTTGGCTGCCATTCCCAAGAGGTTCAAATGACAAACACATGACGAGTATAGACAAAGGCAGCTAATGAGATGTCTAAAATACATCCAACATGGCCGTGATGACGTAACGAAGCCTTGGTAGTTCACTAGGGTTTCATTTGTTTACGAGAGCAGCGTGCAGGCCGGTTGCAAAAGGTAGTACCAAATGGAGCTCATGGCTTGGGTTTTGTGTCAGTATTATACAGTAGATGTGTGTAGTTAACAATAAATTTATTTTTTGAAGATTCTTTTTGTGGTAAACACAACTGTCAACAGAGTTAGGAGAGGTTCAGGATGGCATTGGAGAAGGAAAATATCTAAGAAATTGTCAAATGGATGCATTAGACGATACTCTCAGATTCCTCCAAGATAACTGAAAGAGAAGAGAAAGCTAAGGGTATCCAATTAGATACTAATTAGTTAGGCCCTAAGCCCGAATGGTTTACGAGTCAATGCAACAACCCATGAGTCCTAGTGCCGTAGGCAATAAGAGCGAGAGATTTCTAATTGTTTTAGTTTAAACCTACTAATCGGTCGAACAAATGGATACAAAATACTTTCAAATTAGGTTGAAAACGCGAGAGTTGGCAGCCAATGTTTTACCTTTATTTTTTTCAAAACGGACAATTGGTCAATGAGGACTATGGTGCCTGTGAGCTTCTGTTTGTTCAATAGACGAATATTTAATATAATAAGTGTTTAGTATCTTTACTGAGTCATGTTTGTTCGGCTGCCACAGTCATATTTCCCCAACCACCGTGTCAGAAATTAGAATTCCAATATTTATAGAGTAGGAATAACATTCAATGATATTTTGGACACCGACTGCCGAATCAAATAAAAGAAATTAAAATTTCTAGAACATGAATTTTTTCAGTAAATATTCAATTATTGTATTATCCGGCAACTTGTTTGTAGAGCTATGCATTCTTTAGCTAAGAAAATATTTCTTAGTCGAAAAGAGATTGAAGAAGGAAACTTAAACTAATTTTAAAGAATTTTTTTATACTTTGGCCGTGGGATGTACGATCGCCTTCTTTGAATTACACTGATTATTCAACTTTGAGCCAGACTTTAGTTATGAGATTATTTTAATTAGTAAAAGAGAAGCAAAGCGATGTTAAACGAGAGGAATGCAATATGTTTCTATTCCGTCCGTTGGAAGCAAAAAACAACAGGAAAAATCCATATTCTTTAAAGGAAGAGTTTGTAAAAAAATACTTGAAAATGAGGTACAATAGAGATCGCAAACATATTCACCTACATGACAACACATGAATGCACAACAACGAATGGTCCTTTTCCTTGACTACCGATGTTATATCTACAATTTCCACAGCATTTTAAAAATTGGTCTCCGCTTTAACTACCCATGCCCGGAAAGAAAAAGCTATACTCGACATTTACTCACCTAGGCCTTAACTCCGCTTTGCTAAGACTGCCTCGTAGACTATCTTCTACAGAGCAGACTGCCGTTTCTAGAGTCGGGTTGCTCACTGATTAATACCAATTTGAAGTTTATATTCACGCAGATATATTGTTTCTTTTAAAAAATAACAAATAGTCTGGTCCATTTCCTTATTATAAATGAATTTCCTGCTTGTATAAGTTACCACGTGTCAATTTTCTAGCTGAAAGAAGAGGTTTTGTGGGAATTTCATCACGCTGCTTTTATCATCTTCAGCCATTTGACAAAGGTTATGCCAACAAATTGGTCAATTGCAAACAAATGACGCTAACTTGAATTGCATTAGGGTTGATACATCTTAATGACTGATTTAAATATATACAATATCAGCGGCCGATTTATCCTGTATGGAGCTCAGTCAAATGATGAGCTCAGTGTACTTGTCATGCACATCGGATGCGAATATTCAGTATATTGCTTATCAAATATCATGTTGTATATTGTCATGTTCTGCTGAAACACTTGAGATTGGAGTGAGTTTGACCGAAAAAAATCCATCGTTTAAAAAGGTGAATGTAAATGAGGGCGATTCTGTATCAAGTACAGACCTCTCCTGGGAAAATGATTTTTATTGTGATTTTCCTTATTATTTTTCTTATTTTTTACATTTGGGGAGTAATATTATTTAGATTGAAGTAAACAACATACTTTTTGCAGAAACAAAAACGTTGAGAATCTTAATCCAGTGAAATTTTAATTTCATATTTAAAAATATGAAAGAAAAGAAAACCCAACAAAATGCTAGTATAAATGTATAGTTCAATTTCCAGCCATTTGTTCGCGACGTCTTCAAAATGAACACCTCAAGAGACTGATAATGATTCTTTTTCATAAATTTTTGGATTTCACAAAACATTCATATGTTTTCTGGCCTTATTTGGAAAACCATGAAAGACATGAAAGCTTGACAGGCTTTGTTTTGCTCGAAGATGTTTTATGGTTTAGTGTCTGCACACCATGTTGTTTCTTGAGCATGCGTAGTCCTTTTGTAATAGTATAGCTGAGACCCTTATGGTCCCACATGGGTTATCGCATGCAAGAATCGTAGCTAGTAGTTCATCTAGTGTTTCTGTAGAATAAAACTTGCTCTGGCACATGTGCTAATTTAATATGTAGGGAGAATATGTATGTATAGTATGCAAGGGGATTATGAAAGGGTTTTTGACTTGAAAAGAAGTCAAATTGAAACTGAACAAAACCTCTTTCTTAATATAGCCTCTGCACCATCCCCCCCCCCCCCCCTCCTTCCCGTGGAGGAGGGGGAGAAAATTTACGGTGTGAACCTAAAAAATATTTTAATTATTAAGTGAAGAATGATTGAAGGAACATCAACGTCGTTTTAGAATAACATTCTTAAACTGATCAAACATTGTTGTGGAAAAAATAACAGGTGTTCTATAACCATCACCTCCGAGCTAAAATACGTCACATCATATCCGAAAAATACATTTATGAAAAACAAATATTAACTTTTTCTGCGCGTTTTATAATAATTTTCAGAATTAAATACTTCAGAGTTGTCTCCTCTCATGCGGGTTTAATGCCTTGGATATAGAGGATATTACATGGGCGCGCGGAGATATGAATTCTATCTTCAAGTGTTGAAAAGATCTCTCACGAGTGAGCGTAGCGAACGAGTGTGAGATTTTCAACACGAGAAGTTAAAATTCGTATCTCCAAGCGGCCATGTAATATTCTGTTTATTATATAATCATCAATGAAAGTATGTTTTGGCTTTTTCAGGCAATTCTCTCCGTGTATTTTTGAATAGCCATCGCAATCGTGTTATTTTCACACGTGAAAATAACATGTTATTTTCACGTGTGAAGATATCAATTGTTCGAAATAGAGAAAAATAGATATTTTATTGGCAATTATATAATAAATCAATTTTATTGATGCCATGAAAAAACCTCTGCGGCTGATCTAAGTCAGGGCATGGCTAACTCACAGATGGAACCCTGAAACAACCTCTGGGCTGATCTAAGT
Organism: Actinia tenebrosa; assembly: GCF_029948245.1. Taxonomy (NCBI): domain Eukaryota; kingdom Metazoa; phylum Cnidaria; class Anthozoa; order Actiniaria; family Actiniidae; genus Actinia; species Actinia tenebrosa. The sequence goes on from NW_028292580.1 coordinate 6,885,808, forward strand.
CAGGACATGGCTAACTCACAGATCAAATCCTGAAACAACCTCTGGGCTGATCTAAGTCAGGACATGGCTAACTCACAGATGGAACCCTGAAACAACCTCTGGGCCGATCTAAGTCAGGGCACGGCTAACTCACAGATCAAATCCTGAAACAACCTCTGGGCTGATCTAAGTCAGGGCATGGCTAACTCACAGATCGAACCCTGAAACAACCTCTGGGCTGATCTAAGTCAGGGCATGGCTAACTCACAGATGGTACCCTGAAACAACCTCTGGGCTGATCTAAGTCAGGACATGGCTAACTCACAGATGGAACCCTGAAACAACCTCTGGGCTGATCTAAGTCAGGGCATGGCTAACTCACAGATGGAACCCTGAAACAACCTCTGGGCTGATCAAATTAACAGTACGGCTAACTCACAGATGGAACCCTGAAACAACCACTGGGCTGATCAAATTAACAGTACGGCTAACTCACAGATGGAACCCTGAAACAACCTCTGGGCCGATCTAAGTCAGGGCATGGCTAACTCACAGATGGAACCCTGAAACAACCTCTGGGCTGATCAAATTAACAGTACGGCTAACTCACAGATGGAACCCTGAAACAACCTCTGGGCTGATCTAAGTCAGGACATGGCTAACTCACAGATGGAACCCTGAAACAACCTCTGGGCTGATCAAAGTCTCAGTACGGCTAACTCACAGATTGAACCCTGAAACAACCTCTGGGCCGATCTAAGTCAGGGCATGGCTAACTCACAGATGGAACCCTGAAACAACCTCTGGGCTGATCAAATTCACAGTACGGCTAACTCACAGATGGAACCCTGAAACAACCTCTGGGCTGATCTAAGTCAGGACATGGCTAACTCACAGATGGAACCCTGAAACAACCTCTGGGCCGATCTAAGTCAGGGCACAGAGAACTCTGTTCGAAATAGAATATAGGGTGTTGGGTTTTGTTGACGGATAAAAACCGGATAGCCGAAAGAAAAAGCCTTCATTCAAGGGTTTGCAATTTTATGTCTATTTTTCGTTACCATCCTTCTCTTTCTTGCCCATCTCCCCCTAGTCTAGCTTGTTAGTAGATATAGTTTTAAATAGTATAGCTAGGCCAATGTTTTATAGCCTAAGAGAAAGGAGGGGGATCGAAGGGGGTGGAGACAGATGGTATTATTTCTTAACCCTAACCCTAACCCTAACCCGCCCGCCCCCAACCCGGCGACAAGTCGATGAATGAAAATGTGGTTTTACGTCTTCAGTAAGTATCAATTCTTTACTAGATATTTCTTGGCTGAAAAACCTTGATCGACAAATATAACAAAAATGACGTGACGAAAAGTCGTGACGAATTACATTTTGCTTAAACAATTCATGTTTGGCGGAATGAATAAATGAATGGATAAATGAATGAATGAATGAATGAATGAATGAATGAATGAATGAATGAATGGATGGATGGATGAATGAATGAATGAATGAATGGGTGGGTGGGTGGGTGGGTGGGTGGGTGGATGGATGGATGGATGGATGGATGGATGGATAAATGGATGAATGAATGAATGAATGAACGAACAAAAAATTGAATGAATGGATGGACCCACATAACAATCTGGGGACCTCAATGTGTATGCACACCAACAATCTGGGGATGGTTCACAAAGTGGGGACTTGAATCAGGTCCCCACTTTGAAAAAGTCAGGAAACGGATTATCTTAGCTAGAAAACACTTTTCCAAAGAAATTTAAGCAAGTCCTCAGATTGCAATTTTTGGTGTGCAAACTAGTAGGTCCCCACTTTTCATGTTAATAAGTGCAAAAACAAAAATCAGTTTTTTAACTTTACAGTACACAATATGACTTTTATCAATGTAAACATCTTCAATCAAGCAATGCAAATTATTGACTCTATTTTTAACTGGAAAAGCACACTTTCTAAAGTTCAGGTCCCCAAATTGTCGAGTGAATAAGTGTGAAAAAATTGTTTTCAAAGAAAATGTCGTTTTGATTCCAAAAAGCTCTTAAAACATCTATTCAAAAGGTGCAGTGACCGGAAAACATTTTTTTGAGCTTTTTTTAAAAATTTGGGTCTCCATTTTGCCCCACACTGCCAATAGTCCCCAGTTTGTAGTGTGCAAACCAGATTTTCTTTTAACTGTTTGATGACTTGCAAATAGAGTCCCAATATTGACAAACGGACGCAGTGTGATATTTTTGGACGATTACAAAGCAGTGAGTTGAGACTGAACTCTAATATTTATTTATTAACAAGAAATAACAGTGTAATACTCAAAAAATGATCATGGAGTACTATTTTTATAAGTTAGTGATCCTGCTCTAATAGAATGAGAGAAACTGCTTAAGGCCCCGTTACACATTGAAACTTTTAGCTGAAACTTGTGAGCAACAGCGTTGCAAGACAAGTTTCAGAAGCAATTGTACCGTGCAACACCCAAGCTGTGTGAAACTTTTGTTGGGAGAAAGTTTTTGCAACCGAAACTTATGTCGCAAACAAGTTTCAGGATGGAATTACCCCTGAGAAACTTGTCTCGCAATTCCGTCGCATACAAGTTGCAGCTCAAAGTTTCAACGTGTAACAGGGCCTTTAAACTCAGAGTCCCAGGTGGTGGCTCTTTCACATACATATATTTCAAAAATCGTGGTCACAGCCGAAGCACAGTCCACACTCCTAAGACTGCAAAATATATTGGGAATTTTTCGCATAGTAAATTTATTCACAGCATATTTTTGTTGCGTATTGTGGACTAGTAGCATGTATACCAGTAATATACCAGTAGGTGTATATAGGATTTGGATACTCATAGCAAATTACCCCTAAAAGGTACCAGAGCCTCATCCAAATGGGCACAACATCTTATAATTTTACCCCCAAAACCAGGTTTTAAACTAGCATAAGGGATGACAATAAGATGATGATATCAATCTTTTGATATATAAAGCGGAATATGTTCAAAGTGGAATGTGTTCAAATTTTAGATTGTGTTGTTAAGTTCTTTCGAATGACACTGTCATTTTGGTCATAGGATAAACTTGGGTTTGGTGCCAAACTTGTGACATCATTTTCCTGAAAAAGATATAAAAATCAGAACAAGGGCACTAGGTCAAACATTGTTTTTTTTTAGCCATTAAACTTCGTCATATAGGTGGTTTTAGCTGTTAGAAACTGTTTAAACTGTTGCTTATCTGTTCTGTTCTGTGCTGCGTGATTTGCTCAGTTTCCTTGTCTATATACACTAAAAATACTCAAAATACTGCTGTGACCAACGGTTCAATCGTACGTAAGGAACCACTGCATCCTCACACAAGCGTCCGTTAATAAGTTAATCCAAATCCTCTAAATAACCAAGAATGAACCTGTTCACTCTTGGTTATTTAGGGGATTTGGATTAACTTATTAACCGACACTTGTGTAAGCGGTCACGAGGCAGATATAGGATGCGGTAGTGTGTATAGATGAGGAAACTTAGCGAATCAAGCCAGCCGATAACAGAACAGATACGCAACAGTTTAAACAATTTCTAACAGCTAAAAAACACCAATATAACGAAGTTTAATGGCTTAAAGAACACCAATATTTGCCCTAGTGCGCTTGATGAGAAATAATAAAAAGAACAAGTTAGTAAGAACAAGGACCTCTATATCATGGCTAAGTTTCGAGAACCTAGGGATAGAAATGGAAAAGTAACCCAAATGTGTCGATTTCAGGTGTCGTTTTGAGCAGCGTGTTGCCAATCAAAACAGCACATTACTTCATGTCACACAACACTTGCCAAGAGGTCATTTATTTCTATATGTATGTTATTGTATTTTTATATTTTATAACTCCATAGTTGTAGATGTCACTGTCAGAAGTATAAAATTTAAAAATAGTCTAATAATAAATTATGTACTTCTAATGCGCTTTTTAATATGTAATGATTCAAGTCACAGTACAATATAAATAATATCCTATTTACTATTGAATCATTAGAATGAAGGTGGGTATTGAAATGAAGAAATGAAAAATGAAAATGGGATGGAAACCTTTATTTGGTGATCACCAAACGAGAAGACGGTGCAAGCACCCTTGTCACCAGCCTTAATTCCTCAACATTCTCTTGACAACTTCTCTCCAATCCAAGAACGTGTACATGTAGTTCTTAGTGATCTGGATCTGGAAAAGCTACTGGTCCGACACAAAGGCTGTGCCCCTTGTAGCATTGAAACCATGTAATATGGAATCGACTATTCTAGGCAACCTAAAGTTGATACTCATCCCCCACATCTAGGGAGGATTTGATCATACCTTGGATGGTGTTTGTTGGTTCCTGCTGCCAATACTTTAACGAACTCACTGATCCAGATGATCTGGGCTTCTGTTTTTGGCGGCTTCTCGTCTTTAGGTGCATCTGTGTCATCTTCCTCTTCTTCAAATGAATCATCCTTAGATGAACACTTCTTTTTTTCGTCAGGAGATTTCCTGGACAAAGAACAAAAGACACCAATGAAGACACTCAAGGCTCATGAAACAACATAACAGGACCAATCAGCACGAATGGAACTGTTAATTCGGCCACCGAAGGGACATTCAAAAGTGGCAGTATTTAGTGGGCTGTCAAAAACGTGTTTTATTGATTAGTACGAAACTAAACAAATTAAGTGAAATATTGCATATTGAACTTTTAAATAATGTTTCTAAAACTTCTGATGCTATTGGAGCTCAGTTACTGTATAACCCACATTCAACTTCTAAGAAGAACTGAGTCAACAAAACAAGAAAGCTGTAAACCTAAAAAGCCAAGAAAGTCAAAACAAAAAAGCGATGAGCATTTGAACATCTAATCCAGTTTATGTAAAATGACAAAACAAGTTTGCTTGTTATATACAATGGCAATGAGACAATAATATGACAGATGATAATGCATTTGTACTAACAAGCATGAAGACTCTACATGTTCAAAAATGTTTTTTATATTGTAACGCTATAAAACAAATGCGAACATACTTAAATAGCGCATCGCGCTGTACGTGTTTCTCTGTTAGAAGTTGTTGTGTTGATTCTACAAAAAGTATTATTGTACTGTCGGAATGTAAAACGAATGAATAAAAGAATCACATATTTTGCAGTAATAACTTTATAGTATTTACTTAAGATCTAAACTAACCGATTTGTCCTGGCCGTAATACGGGGTTAAAAAGTATGGTAGCCTGCGTGGCGGCTCTGGGGGAGGGGGATTGGGGACAAGGGCGGAGGGGGGAGGGGAAGAAGGAGAGCCTGCCGGCCTGTGGTCTGTTGGATCAAGGGGAACACCTAACAAACTGAGGTCAGGAACAGGAATCCTATTCACATGTGCCGAACCTAAGAATCAAACCTGAGACACCAGTAAAATAAACTGTGGTCAACTCACAGTATCTATACTGTATAATGAGGATACGTACCTGGTTGGATTCTTGAGATGCATCGGACAGATATTGTTTTCCATCCATGAAGAGACTATTGGTTCAAAACCAGGTAAATCATGGTTCCATGTTAATCATGCCTCATCTGAGGAAACAAGGAAAAGTATGTCAATGATGGCAGAATAGTAAAAGTACTGAAGTAGGGTAATCCATGCATAAAATAAGTATAATATAGAACCTGGAAGGGAGTCTGATGTGAATTTTGAAGGAAGATGAAGATCAAAAAAGGAATGAAAAGGAGGACAAAAAGAGCTAGGGTAAAGGACCAAGAAGGGACAAGGATGCTGGCGGGGGGGACGGGGGACTCCCTTATAAAAGGGGGTGGGGGGGTCCTCGTCCCTTTTAGGGTGATAACGACAGGAATGTGCACCAACTGAAATTTGTGGTCCCTTTTAGGATATGAGATCACTATAAATTACAAAAAGGCAAGCGATTTGTTATGACGACGTCTACATAAACTCGTCAGAGCAAACGGCGTTTAATGCAAATAAAATCGAGAAACCAAACAAAAATGCGTTATGCGTTTGACAAAAAGACAAGGACCTGACAAAGTGAAAAGGTGAGAAGTCGGTAGGAAGAATTGAGGAGGAATAGAGGGAGAATAAAAGGGACAGTAACCTTTTTATGGTCATGGGCAGTAATCACATTTTCTAATAATAAAGCATCGACGGGGACATTGAATGCAATTCATTTACAATCCACTGTCGTAGTAGACGTGCTTTCTGAATGTATTGGCAAGAACATTTTATAATGAATAAAAAACCCAAGAATTAATGAATGATTATATTAACCTGTCGCAGAATAAAGTGTAACCTACCATCTGACCATTATTTTGTGAGACACTGGGTCAAATCTTGGTGATAATGCGTTAAACAAACTGGGGACAATGAGTAGAAAGCATGGATTGTAGTGTGCTACAGGCATCCCAGCCACTTTTTAGACAAATGTGATTGGAAATATAGACTGTGCAAGTTTTAAATATAGGAAAATATAGAATATATGCACTTTATAGGAGCTAAAATAGCTTTTCAGTACTATCTACAGTATAAAAGCCATAAAAAAACTGAACCGAAAAAAGGCATACCATTTTATTACCCTTCGCCAAATGTGCTAAACAGAGTAAATAGAAATGTATCACTCAGCAGTCGTCCTATTTATAGGAAATATAGGAAGTTTTCTTTAAATATAGGCTCTTTATAGGATCCTATACAAATTATAGGAAATATAGGAGGTCTGGGATGCCTGCCTTTAGGGAAAGGAATGGAATGCATTGGACCTGACGACTGAAATTGACTAGATTTGATTTGATGTCACTGAAAATGATTGGATATGTTGGTGTAGCTGGAAGTGTTTGGATATAATTAAGATGGACTGGATGGCAATGAGATGGATTGGATTGGACTGGAAGGGGTGAAATGTGACTGGATTTGGAATCAAGGTTCGCTTACTTACCGGTACTTTGTCTGAGAACTCATTGCTTCCCAATTCTGGTCAAAGACCTTCCACGCTGAAGTCTTGTCCCCAGGGGATTCCCCATGATCATGAATCCATGTCATTCAAGCATCATCTCGTAGATCTTGTGAAAATGATGGAAGTATTGGTAAGTGTGGGAAAGAGAGTAGAGAGTATAAAGAGCTCCTACATTGCTCAAAAAGGATGTGCAAGAAAATTGGTGTGGATATGTGAGCAACTTTAGTCTGCAACTTGCAACGCAACCATGCACGTTGCACACAAGTTGCATGATTTGTTGCTGTTTACTACCCTGGTTTATATCATAGTCTTTGCAATCCTCACCTGGATAACTTTCAATAAACCACGGCAAAAATTTAATGATCCAAGGGCTACTACAACAGCTTCTTTCAGTATACCACGCTCTGGTTTTGGCAGCGTGACGCCTGGGGGGACAGGTCTGATATGATACCAATCAAACAGAGTGCTAAATGATGCCAAACATTTTACCAAAAATATTTAATAAAAAGTCCAGAGATGGTTCCAGAAACATGTTTCTTAAATGTTTCCAACTGTGGCAAAACTGTCAGGAAACATTGGGGAACTTGTTTAATCAAATCAGTTACATATGCGCATTTTCAACGAGAGAGCTAGAGTTGCTAACTCAGGACAACCGAACAATTTTAACAAATAGAAAACTTTAATTTTCGTGGCCCTCAACCAGAAAACATTGTCTCTCCCTGTGTTGCCCCACAGCACAAACACTTTTGCCCTTTGCGAGCAAAAACCATTGTTAACACAAGCAAGGTTTGCTCATGCTGCGCTAAACTTCCGAAAAACATAACGGGAACATGACACACAGAGAAACTGTGTCTGTTTAGCCAAGACGAGGCAACTGAACTGAGCAGAGCGCCACCGGTAGTAAACAATAAAACATTGGGCGGGAGGTCCACACAACTAAATGTAATAAGGCAGCCAGAATGCTTGTGTGTCGCAAGCCTGTGCTTAGAAAGGTTTTATCATTTGCTTTTAATCCCTCTGTAGAACTAACACTCCAATTTCAATTTTTTTATATTCAAAATATTGGGTGTTTGTATATAAAATTATGTAATTCAAAATAAGAACAAACTTGGGTAGGTTGCCTTCCATGATAGATAGCAGCATTAGATTAGTTCTTCATCAGAAAATTTAGCTAAGGTTGGTGTTGGGAGGAGAGCGGTGGCGGCTAAAATATTTCCAAGACATAAGTATTAAGTATTGGATATATGAATTTCAAGTATTTAATTTTTAAACATCATGCAACATGAATGTCATGATCATAACCATACATAATCCATAAATTTTAAAGACACTCAGACTAGAATAGTCTAGGCATATCATGCACATTTCTCCAGCCGTCTTACCATTGTCTGGTATTTATCCCTGGTGTAAAGAGCGGATGTCGGCTTAAGTTTTTAGGCCCACTTGATGGTAGATGCAATGGGCACATATGCAACAGAACTCCAGAGACGCGCACATGGAGGTAAAGAAGTTCTTGGTCATTTTGTAACTTGTACGCATAACTACGGGAAGAGAGAACCTAAATTACAAAAAGTAAATATTGGTGTTCACCGACCATAATTCTTTATAGTAAGCATGACTGACAGTGAATAGTGGTGCAGCAATCCGGCACAGTGAAAAAGGTAGACTAAAGTGTAGGCCAATGGTCTGACCAAGAAAGCTTCTACTAGGCAAATGGCTTAACTAAACAAATTGGGAATAGTTTATATAGCAATGGTAGCTCTTCACAGCTCTATAATCTTTACCATGGACGACTACTTGGAAATCCAATGTGTCATCAAAGGAGGAAAGATTGGAGGGATGATTGATAGACTCACATTAATCTACAGGTAACACATCACAGGCAGACCCTCCAGAGCACTACAGACCGAGTCCCTGTGGAGTGATGAGAAAAATTGAGTTTCAATCACTGCTGCCCCCTAATATAGATTTTTTCAAATTTCAGATTGGGACTATTATAAATTACCTCTGTTCTAATTTCTACAAAAATTGCCTCACCCCAATAAAGCTTGGAAATCCCAGACAGCAATTAGACGTAGTCATGAGTAAAGAGCAAGGATTTAGAGTATGCTATACTGACTGAAGTAGAATTAAGTAGATATCTTGCATATGGATAACGAGAATCATGTTTATAAGTAACTTATATTTTAATACAGATGTATATATACTATATCATTAGCTAGCTTATATAATAATTATATAGCTTCTATATTTGTACCCCCAAAGTGGCGACAATAGTTTTGCCCAAAGGAGCTAGCTGCGTTGTTTATCAGATAGTTCGCTTGAGCAGCCCCACAAACGCCAGTCAGTCTGCGAGTTCAGCATAAATAAATAATCACATTGGATAGAGCGCTCGTGGCTCACATTTCATCACGTTGAGAGGCAAACGTATTCTGTTTTTCGATCATATGTTAAAGGCAATGCAGGCTTCTCAGATTCCTTCAAGTTAAGCTATATAGTTAGGTGATATCCATAGTGATATTCATATCAAAAAATTCTTTAACAAGCATGATGAAGGGACAGGATATCATTAGAGGAGACTGACATCCAGATTGCACTGAGGGAATACTCGGATGAATCATATATTCCTATCCCAAACAGAGTGCATCTATAATAGTATTTATCAATAATCCTTAAATAAGCATGAATGAAACGGGAGCGAAAGGATACATGACCCCAAACATATTTGTCCCCATTGCACTGTGAATACTTATTGCACTCTTGGCAATGAATGGAGATGGTGATATTTGGGAGATCTTAGAACACAGCATCAGCAAATACACTGACAACAGAGACCTGCAATTGCTATGTAGTAACAAGCGTTAGTTACCAGTCACAGGACAACCACCTGGCACAGTGAATCAGTGGGAAAAGAGAAGAGGAATTAGATAAATAAATTTTAATGCTTGATGCCGGCCGCCGAGCGAAAGTGCTAGTTAGGGAAAAAAATATTTATATACGTTGTTAAGTGACTTTTTTTATTTAGGTTGAGGTGTAACACTATTGGGGACACCAAAATAAAATAAATAGGATTGCAAACTCTACTGAAAAGAACCAGCCAATAAGTCAGGATAAAATTTCAAACAAGGAAGACAACAATAGAAGGATAAAAGATTAATTGTATGAAAATTAAAGGAAAAATGAGAAAAGTAAGTAAGAAAGGTAAAATGAAATATTATGGCAAATACTTACACTTTTAAAAAAGTTCTTCTAAAAGTCACCGATGTAAGTTCAAGTCATTTGGGAGTCAGCTTTTAGTTTTACACTGGCGACTTTTTGATCTTTGGAATTGCACGATGTATTTTTCTTCTGCTGTATTGTGTATTATCCTGACCTGTATTTTTCCTTGCTGCTGTATTTTCCAGCATCAAAGAGGTGTTCCTAAAAAGACAACAAACAGAGGGACCCCACATTACGATGAGGTGTAGCATCTGCGTCGTACTTGCAAGACATTAGCGAATATTTCATATATTTTGAAGACACTGACATAAATAATTATAATTTAAGTAAGAGAAGGAAAGAAATAAGAAATCACCAACGGAATTATTGAATGTATTCGTGGATTTTTACACGCAGGAGAGACTGGCCGAAGCGTACTCTTGTCTACGCAAAAGGAAATCGGATTCTACATATTTGCTGAATCGCTCAATTCATATGAATGAATATCTAAGCAATAGAAGAGGTATTGTGCTTGTATGACTCTACTGGGTACACAGAAAGAGGAAATAAAATCAAGAGCAGGTAGGTGAGTGATTTAAAAAACTTTTTCGAGTGAGTGATTCTCCAACAGGGTAGCAAGCGCCTCCTATTTGCGGTTATGCCGCGTAAAATAGCGTCAGAAGCATACTTACTATGCTTTATGATATAGCTAAAGATATTCAATGCTGGAAGAAAGGCATCTTATTTGCATGATCAAAACTTGCAATTCTCCAAAAACTATGGCAATTTAAAAATCACATTCCGTAATAGTATTACCCTTCACGGCAAAGACGGTGTCACCAGCAAGATCTTTTCACACATATATTTCGATAGGATGTCATAGGAAATACATGAATATTACATCAAAAGCTTACAATTTTCTTTTAAGAAATAAGACTCAAATGCTCTAAAGGAGTCAAGCTGATGATTCAGTCACAGTTAGTGCTCAAGATCTGAATGTTATGTGCACATTTTCATTCGCTGAAAGCTGCTGATGACGAACAGGTTAGAGACTTGATATTTTATGTTGAGCCAAAGCTGGATATTTAAGTCTCAAAGAATTTGTTTTACAATAATGGACAATTCTCGCGCCTTATTGTTAGTTACTTTTATCATCAATAAGAGGACCCAGACAGAGATAAAGCTGCACCGTCAACGAGCGCGCGCGCTCTTTCCATTAGTGTGTTATTGATCAGTAAAAATGAGAAGTTTTTATGGTTTCGTTATGGTAAAAACAAATTGAAAGCAGATTTTTATGTGTCTGATCCGGTCTTATTGACAATAAATTTCGCCATAACATTGGCAAAGTAGTATGCGGATCCACTCGGCTACGCCTTGTGGATCCACACTACTTTGCGCCATGTGATTGCCGCAATTTTTGTCCTCACACCGAGAACGGAGGCCGGCCCCTCCCATT